>NC_090922.1:1079414591-1079717622 GCF_040938575.1 Ambystoma mexicanum
TTTGCATATCAGTCTTTGTCCTGCCCAAATGGGCAGTCCAGCACCGAAATGCTATGCCAATTCCTCTCTGAACAAGATTACCAACAGCAACCCCATACACGTGTTTCAGCCTTGTTGGACATCATCAGTGAGGTGAGCCTCTCTAAGCACAATGAGCAGGGAGTCCACGTCTGGTTGCCCCCAGGTAACCTAGGGTGACCAACCCCAAGTTCCTTCAAAGAATTCAACAAAGGTAGCAGGCACCCCTCTCTTGTAAGAACAAAGCATGATAACCTGTTCAGTGGTTGTTAACTACATTGAGAGTTCGCAGCCATCTGCTTTTTACTCACTGTCCCTTTCACAGATGGGAAATTTCCATTTGCATATCAGTCTTTGTCCTCCCGAAATGGGCAGTCCAGCACCGAAATGCTATGGCAATTCCTCTCTGAACAAGAGTACCAACAGCAACCCCATACACGTGTTTCAGCCTTGTTGGGCATCATCAGTGAGGTGAAGCTGAGCCTCTCTAAGCACAGTGAGTAGGGAGTCCACGTCTGGTTGCCCCCAGGTAACCTAGGGTGACCAACCCCAAGTTCCTTCAAAGAATTCCACAAAGGTAGCAGGCGCCCCTCTCTTAGAAGAACAAGGCATGATAACCTTTTCAGTGGTTGTTAGCCACATTGAGAGTTTGCAGCCATCTGCTTTTTGCTTACTGTACCTTTCACAGATGGGAAATATCCATTTGCATATCAGTCTTTGTCCTGCCCAAATGGGCAGTCCAGCACCGAAATGCTATGGCAATTCCTCTCTGAACAAGAGTACCAACAGCAATCCCATACACGTGTTTCAGCCTTGTTGGGCATAATCAGTGAGGTGAAGCTGGGCCTCTCTAAGCACAGTGAGCAGGGAGTCCACGTCTGGTTGCCCCCTGGTAACCTAGGGTGACCAACCCCAAGTTCCTTCAAAGAATTCAACAAAGGTAGCAGGCGCCCCTCTCTTGGAAGAACAAGGCATGATAACCATTTCAGTCGTTGTTAACCACATTGAGAGTTTGCAGCCATCTGCTTTTTGCTTACTGTACCTTTCACAGATGGGAACTATCCATTTACATATTAGTCTTTGTCCTGCCCAAATGGGCAGTCCAGCACCGAAATGCTATGGCAATTCCTCTCTGAACAAGAGTACCAACAGCAACCCCATACACATGTTTCAGCCTTGTTGGACATCATCAGTGAGGTGAAGTTGAGCCTCTCTAAGTACAGTGAGCAGGGAGTCCACATCTGGTTGCCCAAGGTAACCTAGGGTGACCAACCCCAAGTTCCTTCAAAGAATTCAACAAAGGTAGCAGGCACCCCTCTCTTGGAAGAACAAGGCATGATAAGCTGTTCACTGGTTGTTAACCACATTGAGAGTTCGCAGCCATCTACTTTTTGCTCACTTACCTTTCACAGATGGGAAATATCCATTTGCATATCAGTCTTCGTCCTGCCCAAATGGGCAGTCCAGCACCGAAATGCTATGGCAATTCCTCTCTGAACAAGAGTACCAACAGGAACCCCATACATGTGTTTCAGCCTTGTTGGGCATCATCAGTGAAGTGAAGCCGAGCCTCTCTAAGCACAGTGAGCAGGGAGTCCACGTCTGGTTGCCCCCAGGTAACCTAGGGTGACCAACCCCAAGTTCCTTCAAAGAATTCAACAAAGGTAGCAGGCGCCCCTCTCTTGGAAGAACAAGGCATGCTAACCTGTTCAGTGGTTGTTAACCACATTGAGAGTTCGCAGCCATCTGCTTTTTGCTCACTGTACCTTTCACAGATGGGAAATACCCATTTGCATATCAGTCTTCGTCCTGCCCAAATGGGCAGTCCAGCACCGAAATGCTATGGCAATTCCTCTCTGAACAAGAGTACCAACAGCAACCCCATACATGTGGTTCAGCCTTGTTGGGCATCATCAGTGAGGTGAAGCTGAGCCTCTCTAAGCACAGTGAGCAGGGAGTCCATGTCTGGTTGCCCCCTGGTAACCTAGGGTGACCAACCCCAAGTTCCTTCAAAGAATTCAACAAAGGTAGCAGGCACCCCTTTATTGGAAGAACGAGGCATGATAACCTGTTTAGTGGTTGTTAACAACATTGAGAGTTCGCAGCCATCTGCTTTTTACTCACTGTCCCTTTCACAGACGGGAAATATCCATTTGCATATCAGTCTTTGTCCTGCCCAAATGGGCAGTCCAGCACCGAAATGCTATGGCAATTCCTCTCTGAACAAGAGTACCAACAGCAACCCCATACACGTGTTTCAGCCTTGTTGGACATCATCAGTGAGGTAAAGTTGAGCCTCTCTAAGTACAGTGAGCAGGGAGTCCACATCTGGTTGCCCCAGGTAACCTAGGGTGACCAACCCCAAGTTCCTTCAAAGAATTCAACAAAGGTAGCAGGCACCCCTCTCTTGGAAGAACAAGGCATGATAAGCTGTTCACTGGTTGTTAACCACATTGAGAGTTTGCAGCCATCTACTTTTTTCTCACTTACCTTTCACAGATGGGAAATATCCATTTGCATATCAGTCTTCGTCCTGCCCAAATGGGCAGTCCAGCACCGAAATGCTATGGCAATTCCTCTCTGAACAAGAATACCAACAGCAACCCCATACATGTGTTTCAGCCTTGTTGGGCATCATCAGTGACGTGAAGCCGAGCCTCTCTAAGCACAGTGAGCAGGGAGTCCACGTCTGGTTGCCCCCAGGTAACCTAGGGTGACCAACCCCAAGTTCCTTCAAAGAATTCAACAAAGGTAGCCGGCACCCCTCTCTTGGAAGAACAAGGCATGATAACCTTTTCAGTGGTTGTTAACCACATTGAGAGTTTGCAGCCATCTGCGTTTTGCTTACT
This sequence comes from Ambystoma mexicanum, assembly GCF_040938575.1. Classification (NCBI taxonomy): domain Eukaryota; kingdom Metazoa; phylum Chordata; class Amphibia; order Caudata; family Ambystomatidae; genus Ambystoma; species Ambystoma mexicanum. The sequence goes on from NC_090922.1 coordinate 1,079,417,459, forward strand.
GTACCTTTCACAGATGGGAAATATCCATTTGCATATTAGTCTTTGTCCTGCCCAAATGGGCAGTCCAGCACCGAAATGCTATGGCAATTCCTCTCTGAACAAGAGTACCAACAGCAACCTCATACACGTGTTTCAGCCTTGTTGGACATCATCAGTGAGGTGAAGCTGAGCCTCTCTAAGCACAGTGAGCAGGGAGTCCACGTCTGGTTGCCCCCAGGTAACCTAGGGGGACCAACCCCAAGTTCCTTCAAATAATTCAACAATGGTAGCAGGCACCCCTCTCTTGGAAGAACAAGGCATGCTAACCTGTTCAGTGCTTGTTAACCAAATTGAGAGTTCGCAGCCATCTGCTTTTTGCTCACTGTACCTTTCACAGATGGGAAATATCCATTTGCATATCAGTCTTTGCGCTGCCCAAATGGGCAGTCCAGCACCGAAATGGTATGCCAATTCCTCTCTGAATAAGATTACCAACAGCAACCCCATACACGTGTTTCAGCCTTGTTGGATATCATCAGTGAGGTGAGCCTCTCTAAGCACAATGAGCAGGGAGTCCACGTCTGGTTGCCCCCAGGTAACCTAGGGTGACCAACCCCAAGTTCCTTCAAAGAATTCAACAAAGGTAGTAGGCACCCCTCTCTTGGAAGAACAAGGCATGATAACCTGTTCAGTGGTTGTTAACCACATTGAGAGTTCGCAGCCATCTGCTTTTTACTCACTGTACCTTTCACAGATGGGAAATATCCATTTGCATATCAGTCTTTGTCCTGCCCAAATGGGCAGTCCAGCACCGAAATGCTATGGCAATTCCTCTCTGAACAAGAGTACCAACAGCAACCCCATACACATGTTTCATCATTGTTGGGCATCATCAGTGAGGTGAAACTGAGCCTCTCTAAGCACAGTGAGCAGGGAGTCCACGTCTGGTTGCCCCCAGGTAACCTAGGGTGACCAACCCCAAGTTCCTTCAAAGAATATGAGAAAGGTAGCAGGCGCCCCTCTCTTGGAAGAACAAGGCATGATAACCTGTTCAGTGGTTGTTAACCACATTGAGAGTTCGCAGCCATCTGCTTTTTAATCACTGTACCTTTCACAGATGGGAAATACCCCTTTGCATATCAGTCTTCGTCCTGCCCAAATGGGCAGTCCAGCACCGAAATGCTATGGCAATTCCTCTCTGAACAAGAGTACCAACAGCAACCCCATACATGTGTTTCAGCATTGTTGGGCATCATCAGTGAGGTGAAGCCGAGCCTCTCTAAGTACAGTGAGCAGGGAGTCCACGTCTGGTTGCCCCCAGGTAACCTAGGGTGACCAACCCCAAGTTCCTTCAAAGAATTCAACAAAGTAGCAGGCGCCCCTCTCTTGGAAGAACAAAGCATGATAACCTTTTCAGTGGTTGTTAACCACATTGAGAGTTTGCAGCCATCTGCTCTTTGCTTACTGTACCTTTCACAGATGGGAAAATCATTTGCATATTAGTCTTTGTCCTGCCCAAATGGGCAGTCCAGCACCGAAATGCTATGGCAATTCCTCTCTGAACAAGAGTACCAACAGCAACCCCATACACGTGTTTCTGCCTTGTTGGACATCATCAGTGAGGTGAAGCTGAGCCTCTCTAAGCACAGTGAGCAGGGAGTCCACGTCTGGTTGCCCCCAGGTAACCTAGGGTGACCAACAACACCAAGTTCCTTCAAAGAATTCAACAATGGTAGCAGGCACCCCTCTCTTGGAAGAACAAGGCATGCTAAACTGTTCAGTGGTTGTTAACCACATTGAGAGTTCGCAGCCATCTGCTTTTTTCTCACTGTACCTTTCACAGATGGGAAATATTCATTTGCATATCAGTCTTTGTCCTGCCCAAATGGGCAGTCCAGCACCGAAATGCTATGCCAATTCCTCTCTGAACAAGATTACCAACAGCAACCCCATACACGTGTTTCAGCCTTGTTGGACATCATCAGTGAGGTGAGCCTCTCTAAGCACAATGAGCAGGGAGTCCACGTCTGGTTGCCCCCAGGTAACCTAGGGTGACCAACCCCAAGTTCCTTCAAAGAATTCAACAAAGGTAGCAGGCACCCCTCTCTTGTAAGAACAAAGCATGATAACCTGTTCAGTGGTTGTTAACTACATTGAGAGTTCGCAGCCATCTGCTTTTTACTCACTGTCCCTTTCACAGATGGGAAATTTCCATTTGCATATCAGTCTTTGTCCTCCCGAAATGGGCAGTCCAGCACCGAAATGCTATGGCAATTCCTCTCTGAACAAGAGTACCAACAGCAACCCCATACACGTGTTTCAGCCTTGTTGGGCATCATCAGTGAGGTGAAGCTGAGCCTCTCTAAGCACAGTGAGTAGGGAGTCCACGTCTGGTTGCCCCCAGGTAACCTAGGGTGACCAACCCCAAGTTCCTTCAAAGAATTCCACAAAGGTAGCAGGCACCCCTCTCTTAGAAGAACAAGGCATGATAACCTTTTCAGTGGTTGTTAGCCACATTGAGAGTTTGCAGCCATCTGCTTTTTGCTTACTGTACCTTTCACAGATGGGAAATATCCATTTGCATATCAGTCTTTGTCCTGCCCAAATGGGCAGTCCAGCACCGAAATGCTATGGCAATTCCTCTCTGAACAAGAGTACCAACAGCAATCCCATACACGTGTTTCAGCCTTGTTGGGCATAATCAGTGAGGTGAAGCTGAGCCTCTCTAAGCACAGTCGCAGGGACCATTGTCTTCCTTCATAATCATTTCCATCAAGCAAAAGCCATTTCTCCTTGCACTATGGCTGCTTGTAGTTCTAAAGGAAAGTGTTCGCCCTTCCTCTTCATCCATAGGTATCTTCGGCCTGAATAGAAACTCATCAGGTATTCTCATAGTTCTGCCTACTAGGCTTGGTAGACATGTAAAAAAATGCATAACCCATAATGAAACACTTCAGGTTCCAACTCAAATTTAAATAATGCATTCCTGGTGTTGAACACACTATACCTTCATCAGTAAACAGAATTATTATATTCCATTTGGTCATTAGATCTCGACCTAATATATTAACAGATTTCTGCCTTGAATACAGCAATTGCACCAACATGTCACATTCTCCTATAGAGACTGGTAATTCTTCAGTAAAAGGAACTCTGCTTGTAGCTCCTGTGAAACCTTGAGTATTCATGGAATTGCCAGACAATGAACATTTTCCCTCTTTGATACACAAGCGTGTTGCACCCGTGTCTACTAAAAACAAAAAACCTTTGCGTCCAATACTGACGTCTACCCTCGGTTCCTCATGAGGATTTGGCGTCACTGATAGTATTGAACACATCAAGTCTCCCAGTGAGCTGTCCTATTGTGGATACAGCCTCATTCCTGTACCTGTAAAAGGATTCCCTCCTTCTACAGTGACGCCTCTTACACTAGGAGTCATTAACTGCCCCATATTTGTGCTTTGCTGTATCTGCATAGGTGAATGCTGTGACTGCCCTAGCAGCGGATTCACTGCTACTTGCTGCGTTCGCAAATCTTGCTGCATTCTCAGTGCTTGTGCCTGTTGCACTGCTTGACTCTGAGCAAACCCATCTTCGCTCTGCTGTGAATACGCAGGTGGGTTTGAAGTCCCCCCTCTTGAAAATTGACCATTCTGCACAAACCCTTGACTTCTACAGATACGTGCTAAATGTCCTATCATTCCACATGCCCAACATACAGGAGGTGGAAATCTCCTATTCTGCCCATCCTGTATATCTTGATTGTCACTCTGCATATTTTGAAACCTTCCTTAACTGCTCTGAAATTTTCCCTGATTATTCTGTCAATTCCCCTGATTATATTGAATATTTCAACCTCGAAATCCTCCTCTTCCTGGTGGAGCAAATCCATTATTGCCCTGATCAAACTGCCTTTGATTATTGATCTGCAGCATGTTTGTTACCTGCTGTGAATTCGATCCATCTCCACTAGTTATCATTGCCCCTTCTATAGCGTACTTAGATAACTTTTTTGCACTAACTATGTCTCTTCGCCTTTCCTGATATCATCTTTTTTGCGATTCTTTTCTTTTAAGAGTCTGCAATAATGTGCGATTACAGCTGAATTTCTGACCACGGTTTTGACTCCATGCCTACTAACTACTTGAGCTGCTCCTGTACCGGGTCTGGCAGCCCTTGGCATAATATAAGATAGAACACAGGTATAGATTTCCCCCAAGCTTCGTGTGTCTCCAAGGCCCACTGCTCTTGGAAATTCTGAATGTAAATGAGTGGGTCTTCCCCATACTGCATTTTTTTCGTCATATTAGCTCCCAAATTGGACATGTCTGGATACAGTACTCTCGGCGCTTTCCAGACTGCCGCTCTGCAGTTATTGAACAGTGCTCCATCATGAGCAGTGTTAACCGTAGTAACACCAACATACCCTGCTCTGGACCAAACGTCATCAGCTCTCTCTCAAAGGATGGCAATAAGGAGACCCTTAATGTCTCCTATAGCCAATGTATTTCCTCCTGTCATATTTTCTAATTCATGTATCCATTTCCCAGCACCAGAAGTTAAACTCAGAAGTTTGCATCTTAGATTATCCTTGTCCATCTGAGGCCAAAGTATATAATGTGGTCTAGCACCCCCTTTCTCTAGCAAGGGAAACTGTGAAACCACAAACTCACTCTCATCTCCCATTGTCTGTCTATTTAAGGCAGGAACAATATATTTCTGAACCGCCTTATCCCTGGCAGTGACCTTAATCTGCTCACCTAAGGTATCGACTCCCCCCCTCTCACAATGGAATTGCCCTTTAGGTTGGTCTGACTGCATCAATGATTTTGATGCCTGAGGTATAGGTACATCTAAATCTGACCAAATCACTTCCTTATCCATTGTAAAGCTAGCCCCAGGACCGCATATGTCACCTCTCTTTTCTCCACGGAAGGTGTCTCTGTCTTCATCTGACATTTCCTGTGCCCAACTCATATAACTTCTCTCCTCCTCATCTCTGTGTAGAGTCTAAAGACAACTCCTTGGGCCTTGTACTACATGAGGCTCCCTCTATATCATACAACTGTGTACTCTCAAGTCGATCCGTTTTCCCTTCCCTTTTAACTCTTTCCGTGCTCTCATGTCATGATAATCTTTATCAATCACCCCCCAATGCTTCTAGAGTCAAACTCATCCTCTAGATTTACTCTAGATGGGCTTGCTAATGACTCATATTCCGGGAAGAACTCCTTTATGTCCTCCCATGCTACTTCTGGATCAGGATTCCTTACCTCCTTCTCCAGGCGATCGAGATTGTGTGCTCTTTGCCTTCTTTTTCGTTCTATGTCATCATCAAGCTCTCTGTGCTTTCTTGCTTCCTCTCTCACCCTGTCTTCCTCTTTTTTCATCATAGCCCTTCTTTCATTTGCCCTTCGTAGCGCCTCATCTTTTCGTCTTTTCATTCTCTTATCCCTTAGCTTCTGTTCTTCTTCTATTCTCTTTCTTTCTAACCTTTCCCGCTCATTGATTGCCCTTTGTTGTCTAGTTTTCTTACTTCCTCTGCTCTTTCCTGCTTCTTCAATTGTTCATCGTGATATAACTGCACTCGTCTTTGGCTATCTGTTCTTTTGGCCTCTTCTTCTTTTGATCGTTCCTCCATTTCCCTATCCTTTTTATCTTGCCCATCTTGATCTTCTCTTTGTCTTTTGCTTTTACCATCGAGTTTGAGCAAAATCTGTCCACCCATCCATTTGTTCTGTAGAAGTGCTAACTCATCAGATTTATCTCTTTCTCCCTTCCATCTCTTTATTTATTTTCCTATATCTAAAGATGTGCTTGCTCGGTAACTTCTCTCCTTGTCACGTCTCTCCTTGTCCCTCAGTACCTTAGGGATTACATCTTTCTCAGTATTCTTCTCTGAGCCCTGGTCACTGCTTTGTGCAGGCGACTCATATGCCGGGTTGCTATATCCTGTTGCTGCATTAAGCTCCCACAATGGATATAACCCATCGTCTTTCTTGTTTTCGCTGTTTATTACCGGTGGGCTGGGGGAGCAGAAGTAACATCCTCCATTTTTGACTTGTCACTCTTGACTATCAATACTCGTTTGCCTTTGTCACAGATTTGAAAAACAATACATTTCAGAAAAACAATATAGTATGAGCGTACACCAATCGTCGCAAGCTCCAATCTCTTTATATCATGTTTTTACTTTAATCTTGCTAAAAAAACACCATCAATTTTAATTCAAACAACCAATAAAATTTTCTAACCCCGCGTTTCTCCTTTTTTCAACGTTTAACTGTTACGTCATCACCAACGCATAGATACATAAAACAAACAGACAAACAGACATACTCGACCGGTCACATATATCTCTTATCTCTTATGTTCTTTTCTCTAAGACTCGTCTTGCCCTCTAAATCAATTCTCCTTCGGAGTTTAAATCAGCCTCTTTAAGTTATGTCTTTTACCAAACTCGTCTTCTATGTAATCCGCAATGGGATTTTAGGTTAAGATTTCTTCTGTTACGTTCTTTAAAACGCAGGCACAAGGTGTATTCTATTATCGTGGCACTCTCCTCACCATACCTTTTAATTGCTTGGCCTCACACAAGTCAATTTCTCTTTAATTTTTAACACTCTTATTCTCAAGTTACGTTTTTCCCACCTCCATCCTTTACACTTCTTTCCCTTATCACTTCTTGTCACTCATTGCCCATACACAGTTTTGCCACCTTGCTCAGTTTTTAATCACCATTCGCATTTTTGTCTTCCGACTCTCGGGATTGTATGCCTCTTTTACCGCCTTTCCAACTTCCCATTCGTTCAGCTTCTCGTAGACCGTGGGAGGGGATTCCGTCTGAAACCGAGGGACCCATCACACCCTACTTGCAAGAATTTAGCAATTTAAACTAAACCACTATCTACTGGGAGCTTCATGTCCTGTTAGCCTAATGGCAAATGCCATGCGATATTGCTGGGACTCCAAAGTTTTACTTATGTCGATGGATTTTTTAAACCATCCTCTCTGCTACCAAGTGAACTGAATAACCTCAGCCCTTTAAGATGAGTAGCAATTACCCTGGAGATCGATGGGGATGCAGATTTTATTCATACATCAATAATCGAAACAACTCAGTTAGTTGGCAAAAGGAAAAAGGTTTTATTATCAATAAACAGGGAGTACAGCAAACATCAACAAATTTGCCTGATCCTCTTACTCAATAAGTTTAATAAAAAACAGAGCTTTTTTATCCAAAACTTGTCATCATTGACGTTGACCTATGTCACTACCAATGTCATCCTATGTGGCAAACTACAAAAACTTAGTGGCAACTGTGATAGGCTCTAAGTGAACATCTAAGTATATGTTCTATACTAGTATGGGACAGTGAGTGAAAGTAATTGGTTTCTTAACATCAGGTGAGGCAACAAAGCCCTCCCTTCAAAATGGCCACCATGAACGTCACTAAATACACAACGTCCCACTGGCTACATAAACTATAGGACCCTTAATAATGCGGTCGCCTAAAATTTGTTTGGCACTGTTACCTTTGTCAGTACTTTTCCACCTACGTCTAGCATCACGTAGGCTGGCCTTTCAGGTGCTGGTGAGCTTGTCTTAACCATAGCTACCCACCAATTATCATATCAATCCATCATCACCTCAGTGGTCTGCTTCAATTAGGCTTTGAAGCTCGGCCTAGAATTTGTTCTGTCCTATGGAGAATTCAGGGAGTGAAGGCACGCTCTGCCATCATGCGTAGGTGTGAGCATCTTTTTCTTCCAACTTCATTCTTCCACATGACTGAAGACCATGATTTCGATCTTTCACTGTCTTTAAAATACAATATTTTCGTAGACCTCTGATGTCTTCCTTATTTGTTCATGTCTTTTGAACAGGAATTTTATCCTTTCCCACGATTTGTATCCAATGTTAGTTAACTTCAGCTTGATAAGAACTTGGCTTCTTGGCTTGGCTTCATGGCTCATCCAACCTTGCCTTTCCGAGATTCACTTGGTAATTCATTTGTTTTCTTACTGTGACACACTAGATTTTAGGCCTTCTTTCTAAAGTCCAGCACTGCTATAACACGTAGTGGAAACATCCATCCTTTACTCTGTGTTCATATATGTATATATATTGGCGCATTCTGCAATCTATTCACTATAAAGCTAGCCTCAGGATTACTTCGTCTGCTTGTGTTCCTTTTGCATATGTATACGTGTAAACTGACTTGATATCTCTACCAGTTCTGTGGCATAGGCTTCTTCACCTTGGTCCCAAGATGTCACTTATCTTTAATACTTTCTTGATGCCTTATAGAATATCTGCATTCTCTAGTCTCTTGCATCTTTTCTAGGCACGTCAGCTCAACTCAGTGTGAGGTCACCATTCGTCTTGACCATTCATTTGCTCTGCTCCTTCCGGGATTTCATTCAAACAGCCATCATATTTCCTTGTATGCAGGTATGGTTTTCTCAATGGGAACCTTGCCTCCAGGATTCTCCTAGGTATCAGTATTTTCACTGGTACTGCATGTTTTCACATCCGGCCTCCCAACATATAGCCAATATGGGTGAGGTGGTTGAGGTAGGGGTACTTATCTCCTCCTCCACAGTAGCTTACGTCTGTACCCAACAACAAATACATTCTTTAAAACAACCCTCACTGTCTGCAGCCGAATTGTAATTTCACACTGTTGCGCTCAGTGCGCGGCTTCGTATGGCGTCTGCCTTGCCAGTCCGTGAATGTGTTTCTTAGTTCTGTGTACAGGTCTGCGTTGGAATTCCGCGATGTGTGCCGTTTCGTCTCACGTCTGCCTTCTGGGTCCGTGTACGCGTCTCCTCATTCTATTTGTGGGGCCGTGTTTAAATTGCTTAAAGCGCCTCATTGTCCGCCAATCAGGTTGAGCCTTTGGTGATTCAGGGTTCACGTAATGTCAAATGATCAGAGTGTATAACATGAATTCCGTCTTTCATGTGAGTTCCTCAATGTGGTCTCCGCCTCCATACTGCACCCATGCCTCCGTCCCACAGATCGCCGAAAATGGGCAGCCATGGAACAGACACAAAGGGGAGGGACCCCGAAAGTGCACCGGGACCTCGCCCGCACTCTTATCACAGAGGTGAGGGAAAATACCAAATCATCTTTTCTCAGGGTATGTTATGTAAGTGTGTATGTGTAATATTCACGGATATAAGTGTACTAAGACCTTCCGCACGTGTTTGCCCGTAATATTCCAACCTGGATTCACGCCAGTTTCTATTCTGGAGACTATATTACCCAGTCGAATTTTTCATTTAAGCCGTTATACATGCTTTTTGTTAAGAATTCTCGTTCTTTTTTTGACAACGCAATTCTGTCCCGATTGATGTCGTTGCTGGGGTTCAGTTTATAAATGATAGACCAGGATAAATCCTGGATCAGGTGGATATGTTCTACCCAATGTTCTACCAATGGGGCGTTTCTGGTCCGATTTTTTAGACAGCTGCAGTGTTCGCCTATGCACAGTTTCACTTTTCTCTCTGTTTTTCCTACGTATAATTTGTTGCAGGGGCACCAAGTCACGTAGATTACCCAACTAGTATTACAGTTGGTCAAAGTCTTCTGTAACCAGGGGGTTTTCAGACCAATGTTGATATATACGCTTTCATTTGTGAATGCACAGAACGTACAGGTTCCACGCGGAAAATGGCCAGTGACTGCCTGTAAGCCCCAAAGTTGTGTAAGAGTGGGGGGTGGTTGATTTAGATGATACATCATTCCGGGTTATTAGTTCCTTGATGTTATGGCTCTGTTTGAAGGCAATGATCAGTTTTGCAATGGGGTTGGAACCCTTTTCCAGTATATCCCAATGTTTACAGATCAGTCGTTTAATAGCGTTTGACATTTGGCTGTAGGTGTTTACAAATACCAAGCGCTCATTTTCCGTCTTGTCACATCTCTGCTGTTTATATTGGATGAGTGAGTCTCTATTATTGTTCTCAGCCCTTTTGCGAGCGGAGTTGACTATTTTGTTCGGGTATCCTTGCTTTAGCATGCACTCCTGCATGTTATTGGCTTCTTGAAAAAGAACTGTTCTTTTTCAATCTGAGGAACTGTCCTAGTGGAAGGTTGTCTCGTACGTGCTTTGGATGGAAGCTATCATAGTGTAGAACCGAGTTCTTATCTGTGGGTTTATTAAATGGCTTGACAAAGAGTGTTTTCAGAGTGTTGTCGGACATGATAGTGATGTCCAGAAAATCAACTGTCTGGTTGCTATATGAGGATGTGAATTTTAAGAAAGTATTCTGTTCCCTCAGCAGCCATCCGCTGTAGGTTCCGGCTGGAATCATATTGGCTTGTCTCGTGTAAGTACATTCCATGCTTGTGCCCTAGGGTCCAGACACAGAAGCTGCAATTACTGTCCATCTTCCAGGGGCTTGCAGGGTGTGGTGCCTGTAAAAGTAACTTACACAGAGGCATTGAGATTCCCTCATATCTGTGGGTAGTCTCTAGTCCAACATGTGTATATACCCTTAGTGGGATTCCTCATTGTCTGTCCAGTACATGGTGCCCCTCCCTTCTTGTTCACCATTCAAGGCTGCCCTTTCTTCCTGTTCTGTTCCTCTGTGTCCATTCTTCCTTCTTGTTTACCCGCCTGCTGTTTACATTTGCATGTCCTCCTACATCAGCACAACCACCCCAAACCTACCTGGGTGTGCTATGCAACTTCTGGAACTGGCTCAACAAAGCAGTGAGGAAGAATGGCTACAGCACCATAGCACTAAGGTAACTACACTGGACGTTCCTCCAGTGGCACGCCATCAAATGTGCTCACTTACTTCACTGATAACCTAACCTGTTTAGAGACCAACACAATATCAAAAGCTTGCCCATTTCCTGGCTACAAACCAATAACTGAAAATAGGAAACAACATGCATGAAGAATACCAAAAAATAATTGCAGCAAATACATCTGCACTCCTGTGTTCTTTGGTAATTCAGCACCAGGAAGGAATTCTTCTACAATGATGCACCCAAAATATAGAAAAACATTCCCTCTTAAATCACAATGGTTTCCTCCTCCCTGCAATTCTGGAAATGGCTGATGACACGTCTTAAACAGCATCTCACTGCCCAATCAATAATGTCCAGATTGTTTCTGCCTTTACCTCCCTAACCAGTATGCCCTCCCTAACCAGCATGCCCTGCCTGTAATCCCCTGTATCTCATCTCTATATAACTTTCTAACTGTATTATTTAATTCTATTCTTTTAACTGTATCCTTACTATTGTGTATCCCCTTGCTTTACAGCACTCTATCACCCTATCACTTCCCAATTAGGTTTGCTCTACATAAAATCCAATGCATGCATTCATATTTTTAGGGATATGTTTCCTAGGCTCTATTTCTATGACCTAAGTACACCACTCAACTTGGCTTACTCGGTAAGCCTTACTGGGTGTTTTCATTTGGATTCCTCATGCTCCAAATGGTAGAATGCCTACAACAGTCAAATCAACCTTTTCGAAATGCATGCGTGAACAGAGTTAAAGACAAAGTAACTACTTGTGATTATCACACAATAAACGCAGTTCCACGCAAAGTATCTGTAAAACTATATAACAGGGCATGCGGCAGCGGCCCTGTAGTTATGGTTAACTTGCTCAATCCATAGGAAGAGCACATTTTGGGTGGCTTATAACTTTACCCCGCCTAGACTAATCCTCACCAATCTCTGCAAAAAATGATATGGCCCCCTTGGAATGATTCTGCAAAGTTTGGTGCGGTTTCGTCAAGGGGGGCAAAGTTATAGGGGAGTCCCAAAATGTGTGGAAATCCACACAGACGCAATGGAAAAAAGAATTTGCTCAAGCCCACAGCCAAAACTGCTGGGCAGCTTTTCACCTACTTTGCGGCAGGAGCGGCAACTTGGTCCTGAAAGCGTGCTTTTGTGAACTTGGTGTAAATCCGTGTTTTTTAAAAAACAGTCAAAAATAAATTCTCACTTCCCTATTCGATCCACGGACACCCCCCTGGACCAATCAGGGTCCAGCCTGATGCCCGCAGACATTGTACATGCCCAATCATTGGATGAGTCGCATGAGAAATATGTCGCATGAGATGCGACATATTTTTCGTAACAGTTGGCAAGTTGAATCCTTGGACAGCGGCTGTTGTCCGTGGATAGCACGGTGGGAAAAAAGTCTGGAAAATACATCTGGGGTTATTTGGTGGCCCGAAAGAGGGGCTGGAAAGGGTGGGAGGGTTAAATAAAGATAATATGTGACTGTTTTACAGATGAAAAGAGAGTGTGCAGGTGCCACGATAGTCTGCGGACACCGCAGTAGTCTGGGAACAGCGCTGTAAATGAATATTTTTGAAAACACATTTGGAGCTATTTGATGACTGAAAGAAGGCATGCAAAGGCTAGGGGGGTGGAATAGAGATGATATGGAGCTGTTTTTATAGATGCCGCTGATTCCACAGTCAATTTTAGTGACTACCTACGGACATTACTTCAATTGCAGGGTGTTCAGGGCGAGTTTTGCTATTTAAAGGTGTATTGTACATGCTTGTTATATGGTTAATTATATTGTGGTAGTTACGGCCAGTGATGAGATTCTTGAGGGCAGGCCCCCAAGAATCTGGGCACTGGCCACACACACTAGAGTAATATGTGTATAATGATTATAGGTACTGTATGGGAGTATACAGTATTTGTAATATGGTGAAATGATATAATTGCAGTGTTTATGGTATTTATGATTGTAGTAGATTTGAGGATAGTGCTTATGGAATATGTATCTGTTTATACTTAGTATGGTTACTTAGTTGCATATAGTAATAAAGCATAAAGTGTAAAGGCACCGGCACCGTTCATACCGGGTCGCCACATTACGAGTTCTGCTCGCGGGTCCCTGACAGCCCGCCCGGTCTTATCTGGCAGGCTGTGTGGCACCCGTGAGCAGAACTCATGATTGCACTGGCACTGTTATGTACGGTGTCGGTGCAACCATGCTCCCCACCCTATTCTGGCAGAATGGAGATGGGGAGCCCGGCATTACCGCCTCCCAAGAATGGGCAATTACCGGCCCACTCATCTCATAATGGGCCGGTTATTGCCCAATCGCGGGAGACAGTGCCGGTAGTGTGCATGGCGGTAGCCGTGCCTGCTATACAGGCACGGCTACCGCCATGCTCCTAATGAGGCCCAATGTGTACATATATAATAAATTGTGTGCATACATAACAGTCATAAAACAAGAAGAAAAAAGAAAAGTAACAGTGGTAAGTGTCAGGACAAAGTATAGGTGTATGAAATTTACAAATGATTTACAGCAGTGACAGGTATGGAGGACTGTGCTCCTATAAGCAGCAACTGCATAGTTAGTGTAGATGACACCCAGATGACACCCAGAAGTTCTAGTTTGTCAAAGAGAGGCTTAGTAAATACATTGTACATGGTTGGAGAGACACATGAGCCTTGTGGCACTCCGCATGTGATCAGGGCAGGGTCCGCAGCAACAGAAAGGGCAAAGACTCTCATCGATCTACTGCTTAGGAAGGATTCTATACAGTCTGTGGCCTCTTGCGAGAAGTTGGCCCCTGATTAAAAGGAGTTTGCAAAGGATATTGTGGTCCACCAAGTCAAAAGCGGCTGACAGGTCTAGTAGGAGAAGTAGAGCGCATTGTCTATTGTCCCTCAGTTGGTCGATGTGCATCTTCAGATCGATCAGGGCAGTTTCAGTTCCGTGGAGTGGTCTTAAGCCTGATTATCTAAGTCCTAACAGATTATTAGTCTCTAGATATTGCTGGATCTGGAGGTAAGCAGCTTTATCTATTATTTTAAGTAGAAAGGGGACAGTAGTTATAGGCCTGTGGTTAGTGGGGATGATTGGGTCTAAGGCAGCTTTCTTGATTAAAGGCAGAACCCACATATCTTTGAGGTTAATAGGTACTTGACAGGTCCTGAATGAAGCATTTATACGTTTAGTGATGAACGGGGCGAGGTCTCTAGCAGCTTCTTTAATTATTTGGGCTGGACACGAGTCGCCTTGACAATTAGATGGTTTAAGGGATGCTATGATCTTTTCAACTTCTGCCATAGTAACTTGGGTAAATTTGAATTCTTGGAGTAGGTCGAGGGCCGGGTTTTTTGTGGTCCCTGGGGTGTCTCTGAGTTAGATAGATTAAGCTTTTTTGCTGTTATTTTATTTTGGAGGGTGACAGTTTTATTAGAGAGAGCATTTTGGATATTCGTGCACCAGTCTTTATTTTTTGTGCACGAGTCATCAGGGGGAATAGGTGATTCTAGTTCCTTCAGGATAAGGAATAGTTCCTTTGTGCTGGAATCCTTTTGTTGTATGTTTCTTGTTTAGTTCGGATGATCTCTGCTTTTTATTTTGAGGAAATTGCATTCACTTTGCATTACCACCTCCGAAGAATGGGCAATTACCGGCCCACCCATCTCATAATGGGCCGGTTATTGCCCAATCGCGGGAGACAGTGCCGGTATTGTGCATGGCGGTAGCCGTGCCTGCCATACAGGCACGGCTACCGCCATGCTCCTAATGAGGCCCAATGTGTACATATATAATAAATTGTGTGCATACATAACAGTCATAAAACAAGAAGAAAAAAGAAAAGTAACAGTGATAAGTGTCAGGACAAAGTATAGGTGTATGAAATTTACAAATGATTTACAGCAGTGACAGGTATGGAGGACTGTGCTCCTATACGCAGCAACTGCATAGTTAGTGTAGATGACACCCAGATGACACCCAGAAGGTCTAGTTTGTCAAAGAGAGGCTTAGTAAATACATTGTACATGGTTGGAGAGACACATGAGCCTTGTGGCACTCCGCATGTGATCAGGGCAGGGTCCGCAGCAACAGAAAGGGCAAAGACTCTCATCGATCTACTGCTTAGGAAGGATTCTATACAGTCTGTGGCCTCCTGCGATAAGTTGGCACCTGATGAAAGGGGTCTGCAAAGGATATTGTGGTCCACCAAGTCAAAAGCGGCTGACAGGTCTAGTGGGAGAAGTAGAGCGCATTGTCTATTGTCCTTCAGTTGGTCGATGTGCATCTTCAGATCGATCAGGGCAGTTTCAGTTCCGTGGAGTGGTCTTAAGCCTGATTATCTAAGTCCTAATAGATTATTAGTCTCTAGATATTGCTGGATCTGGAGGTAAGCAGCTTTATCTATTATTTTAAGTAGAAAGGGGACAGTAGTTATAGGCCTGTGGTTAGTGGGGATGATTGGGCCTAAGGCGGCTTTCTTGATTAAAGGCAGAACCCACACATCTTTGAGGTTAATAGGTACTTGACAGGTCCTGAATGAAGCATTTATACGTTTAGTGATGAACGGGGCGAGGTCTCTAGCAGCTTCTTTAATTATTTGGGCTGGACACGAGTCACCTTGACAATTAGATGGTTTAAGGGATGCTATGATCTTTTCGACTTCTGCCATAGTAACTTGGGTAAATTTGAATTCTTGGAGTAGGTTGAGGGCCGGGTTTTTTGTGGTCCCTGGGGTGTCTCTGAGTTAGATAGACTAAGCTTTTTTGCTGTTATTTTATTTTGGAGTGTGACAGTTTTATTAGAGAGAGCATTTTGGATATTCGTGCACCAGTCTTTATTTTTTGTGCACGAGTCATCAGGGGAATAGGTGATTCTAGTTCCTTCAGGATAAGGAATAGTTCCTTTGTGCTGGAATCCTTTTGTTGTATGTTTCTTGTTTAGTTCGGATGATCTCGGCTTTTTATTTTGAGGAAACTGCATTCACTTTGCATTACCACCTCCGAAGAATGGGCAATTACCGGCCCACTCATCTCATAATGGGCCGGTTATTGCCCAATCGCGGGAGACAGTGCCGGTATTGTGCATGGCGGTAGCCGTGCCTGCCATACAGGCACGGCTACTGCCATGCTCCTAATGAGGCCCAATGTGTACATATATAATAAATTGTGTGCATACATAACAGTCATAAAACAAAAATAAAAAAGAAAAGTAACAGTGATAAATGTCAGGACAAAGTGTAGGTGTATGAAATTTACAAATGATTTACAGCAGTGACAGGTATGGAGGACTGTGCTCCTATACGCAGCAACTGCATAGTTAGTGTAGATGACACCCAGATGACACCCAGAAGGTCTAGTTTGTCAAAGAGAGGCTTAGTAAATACATTGTACATGGTTGGAGAGACACATGAGCCTTGTGGCACTCCGCATGTGATTAGGGCAGGGTCCGCAGCAACAGAAAGGGCAAAGACTCTCATCGATCTACTGCTTAGAAAGGATTCTATACAGTCTGTGGCCTCTTGCGATAAGTTGGCACCTGATGAAAGGGGTTTGCAAAGGATATTGTGGTCCACCAAGTCAAAAGCGGCTGACAGGTCTAGTAGGAGAAGTAGAGCGCATTGTCTATTGTCCTTCAGTTGGTCGATGTGCATCTTCAGATCGATCAGGGCAGTTTCAGTTCCGTGGAGTGGTCTTAAGCCCGATTATCTAAGTCCTAACAGATTATTAGTCTCTAGATATTGCTGGATCTGGAGGTAAGCAGCTTTATCTATTATTTTAAATAGAAAGGGGACAGTAGTTATAGGCCTGTAGTTAGTGGGGATGATTGTGTCTAAGGTGGCTTTCTTGATTAAAGGCAGAACCCACACATCGTTGAGGTTAATAGGTACTTGACAGGTCCTGAATGAAGCATTTATATGTTTAGTGATGAACAGGGCGAGGTCTCTAGCAGCTTCTTTAATTATTTGGGCTGGAATACGAGTCGCCTTGACAATTAGATGGTTTAAGGGATGCTATGATCTTTTCAACTTCTGCCATAGTAACTTGGGTAAATTTGAATTCTTGGAGTAGGTCGAGGGCCGGGTTTTTTGTGGTCCCTGGGGTGTCTCTGAGTTAGATAGATTAAGCTTTTTTGCTGTTATTTTATTTTGGAGGGTGACAGTTTTATTAGAGAGAGCATTTTGGATATTCGTGCACCAGTCTTTATTTTTTGGGCACAAGTCATCAGGGGGAATAGGTGATTCTAGTTCCTTTAGGATAAGGAATAGTTCCTTTGTGCTGGAATCCTTTTGTTGAATGTTTCTTGTTTAGTTCGGATGATCTCGGCTTTTTTATTTTGAGGAAATTGCATTCACTTTGTCTTTGTTCTCTTTAGATGGAAGGTTTTTACAGGTGTCTTCCATTTTCCTTTTTGCTAGCCTTAGGGCTTCCAGCTGAGGGGTGAACCACATATTAAGGTGTGCTTTAGGTTTACTGTTTCTTAGTTTTAGCGGGGCAATAGTGTCTAGAGCTTGGGTCATGGTTCTGTTATAAAGATCTACTAGTTCGGCTGGATCGTGTGATTTAGAGGAGTTTAATGTCGGGATCAGGATGGGCATCAACTTGTCAGTAGTGATGTTCCGTTTATTTCTGGTGAGGAGGGGCAGGAAGATTCTGTTAGGTTTGTTGGCTGGTATAATGGGGCAGGTGGTGAAGGAAATTAGAGAGTGGTGCGTCCAAGTCTGGGGTTCGATGGCTTTGATTAAAGTTTTGTAGTTGAAATCAGCAACCCAGTCTAGAATACATCCTTTCTCATGGGTAGGTTTGGTAATTCCTTGAGTAAACTCTAGTTCAGTTAGGGAGTCAGCGAGCACTTCAGCTTCGTGGTCATTAGGGTCTTTGAATCCTAAGTTAAAATCGCCAAGCACTAATATTTGAGACGTGGGGTTGGTATTATCCGAAAATATAGTGATGAGGTCATGCGCGATAATGGATCTGGCATTTATGAAACCTTTAATCGGGTGGCTGGTGGGCTGGAGTAGCATAGTTTAGTCATTAGCTACAAACTTAATAGGCAGTGAGTTCTGCAGTGTCTTAGGTAATGGTTGAGTTGCTCGTCATGGCAATTTAGTTTTGGATATTAATTTGTTAGTATGAGGAGATGTATGCGGTTGCTCCTGAGGTATACCAGAAGCCGATGCATGTCTAATAAATCTGGCGCCTAATTGTTTATTTCTGAGGTCACCGCAAAATGGTTGGTTCGCTGTTGGTTTGGATGTGAATAACTTGATCCATTGGGACGGTGTAGGAATGTCTATGAGGTTGGTTGGCCTGGTTTGCTTGGGATTGTGGATCCCTGAACTAAGTTTCAAGTGCAGAAGAAATAAGGTAGGTTTGACATATGAGTCAGATAACGTATATTTCAACAGCGGGAGAAATTTAGTCTGTTTAATCTCAACAGGCGTGGAGGTCATGTTTAGGATAGAGTGTGTCAGTGGTGGCTGGAAGTACTTTAAGTGAGGCTTCAGAGCAGCATATTCTTTTATATTCAGTCGATTCAAATCAGATCCCCAACACCTCTGTAGCATGCAGCAAGACCCTGATCATGTGTTGTGAGTGCACTAGGTCATAAATCAGGTCAGAAGATACATACATCAGATTGGAACATTAACAAGCATTTCGAGACTACCAAAGGACATGGTTAGGTTTACAGGCTCAATACAGATCAATACAGATCACTGTTCATACGTTGGCATAACTATATTGGACGTTAGAAGAAGTTTTGAAGTAACAAGTACTGTGATGGCATATTTTAAGTGTATTGCAATGAAGGGTATTTTTGAAGTTGTTAGATACCTGTTGGCGTATTCAAATTGTTTATTGTGCTGCAGTTTAGTGAATACATTTGGGTTGAAAGCACTTTAGATTTGCTGGTAACCTGTGTTTTGATGTAACAGAGGTGTTACATTCAAACCATCCACTTCTTTTTTGACATATGCAGTATAGTTATCTGAAGTGGTTGTGGCACCAGTGTGGTATATTATACTTACTGTTGTGAATGTTTTCTTGCCAAGAGATACTTGGCCGTGTGAAAAGCTAGTGAGCGTACAGTTATTTTTGGTACCCTCTGCATTGTACCTCAACAGCATTGGATTGACATATTGTCTATGTGAGTTTATTAGTATACTGGAACGATTGTCTGATTTGCAAAAAGGGCAAAATGTGACATGATTTCTGCAGAAGCTGGTGGAATGGAATGGATTCAAAATTTGGAATCTTTCATTAGGGATGTGCTCTTGTCAAATATGTTTACAGAGAGTGCATGTATGTTTCCACGTGTATGAAATCTGGAAGATTTAATTCATAGGGATGTTTTTTGTTTCCAGTACTTGTAGTAAGTACATTAGGAATTATTGTGGATCTTCCTGTGTGTTTTTGGTAAATTCTAGCATTCCTGCACAGTAGTCCAATTCTTGCCTTATACCTGAGACACTGTAAGTGTTATCAGGATTATTTGTGGCATTTCTATGAAGGATGAGCATTTGCAAACACAAATGGTCTGAGCCGTTTAAGTAAATATTGTGAACAATTGGTGGCAATTGGAAGAGAAGATTGACAGTTATATTTGCATAGCAATTTACTCCAGTTGTGTTGCTGAATTTAAATGGACCAGAGAGCTGTGCCTCTGCATTGTTTGATGGGCCTTCAGATCTTTTTTGAAAAGAGATATTTGTCTGTCTTCTGATGGATGTGCAGTTGAGTTTCTAGTAGACAGTTTTATGGTTGTATTATTTGATGGAGAAGCAGTTGGTTGTTGTTTCCTTAATGGTTTTGTTGTGAGATCTGTTATAGGTTCTGTTTGTATTCGTTTTCATTTGAAAGTTTTTACTTTTTGAGGTACAGGGTACATGTCTAGATGGTGGTGTACATTGCATGTAGCCTGCTGTATCCTATGATGCAAGGAATGTCAGCGTTGACTTTGTTTGCATCAAAGTTAACTACATATCTCATAACTTTGTTAAAGACTGTGCTACCAATGTCAATCAATGCGTGATTGTACATGTCTTTGAAAAGAAGGAAACATGCTATTGTGCAGCCAATTTTTTAACTTCTGCAAGTTTGTCAAAGTGGATTTTGACTAACTGAATGTTGTTGTCAAGGCAATATGTTTGGAAGCCAACAACTGTACCAATTGCTCCATTAACTAAATATTGTTCTACGTCAAGGTGACATTTTAGAATTACTCTGCAGGTCGACACAAAGTTAATATTTTTTTCAATCCAGCTGTGTTGGAGATACAGTTCTCTAAGCTATTTAGTTGTGCTGTTGCTTGATGACACATAGGGAGTGTCATGACGTGCACTTGTAGATTGTCTGTGGATCAACTATGCAGTATGGGTTGCATTTATTTTTGTAATATTGTCTCGTTGAATTCACTACAGCTTGCAAGGGTTGGCATTAAGGACATGCATTTTATATTTTGTTGAGTTAATTGTTCCATGACATCAGGATCAGATGTGTTTTGCCCATATAGCTCATGGATGTGTCTACTATTTAAGACATATTTTGCATCTTTAGCAAGCATACCCATTCTAATGCTTTTTAAAATGTTAGCATAGTTGAGGTCTGCAGACTGACACATGTTTTGAGATAGTTCTCTGTAGTGAAAATAATGCTAGAGATTTACATTTCCAATGCTGCTGAGTGTGTTGCAGCATTGTTTGTGGCTTAATATTTTAAAAATAGGCTGACCTTTTTCTGATTTTAACCACACAAGGTCTCCTAAAACAATATGTGTTGTATTGTGCTGTGCTCAAAAACATAGCATTTCCCCCCCTTTTTGAAAAGTTGAATGTGGGTGTGTTGTATTGTGCTCAGATACTTAGCCCACAACTTGGCATGCACACCTTGGCTGCGTACGCTCACTTTCTTCTCTAGCCACGTGCGCTCCCTCGCATCATAGGTCCCCGCATCCTGTTCCATTTCTCCTTCTGCATTTCTCTTCCTTCCTCTCGCATCTCAGCCCTTCCCTCTACAATCTGTTGTGTACTATTCTGACACTGTCTCCTGCTTCACTGTTTTTCTAGCATTACTCTGCATAGCCTGCATCTTTCTTTTAGGTTCCTGTTGTGTTCTGTATCTTGTTGACATACTGAATTTGTGGTTGCTTTCTACAGTTCTTGATATTGTATTGCTATCCACAGTTTGTGGCATAACATTGCAATTGCTTGCATTCTTCACTGCTAGGTTCCCTGCTGACCTATGTGTTTTGCTTTGGTCCTGTATCTGCTTTCTTTACTCCCAGGTTCACTGTTGTGCTTTGTGCTTTGCCATGGTTCTGTACTTCATCTGCATTCTCTACTTCTAGGGTCCCTATTTCTTTCTGATGGCTCTGTACTGCATCTGATTTGTAGGTCAATGTGTCTTGCTCTTTGTTGTGCCACCCTCCCTTTTGTGACCCCCCTGTGCCTCCCTCCTGTCTGCCAGCCCCCTGTGTGACGTCCCCTCCCTGGGCTCCTCTCTCCCTACTCTCCTCTTTCCTCCCTGCACTCCCTAGGGTGCTCTCTGTCTCACCTATCTTTTCTAACTGCTTTTCTATCGACTATCGACTATCCCATCCCATCGACCATCCTGACCTATCTCTCTCACTATTTCTGGAAGAAACTCAAAAGGGACTTCCTGGTCTCTACCCCAAATGGTGAGGGTCGAGCCTTCTGCATCCCAGAGCAAAGCCATGTTGATCATCTTTCCCGGACTATCACCCATCATATATGAGAACTGTCTGACACAGTTTCCTACTGTGATGTCTGTTAAACTGGTCATACCAAAAACATTCCTAAGCACAGGAGCTTTGAATAACACATTTTATACTTTGAACTTGAACGTGAAACTTTATGTCTGTTTCACCGTGCTCTGCATGCCCAAGGGACTGAATATCTGTGTGCTATGTTTATGCGCTACCTCCCGATGCGGTCTCTGTATTCGGCAACAGCTGGCTTTCTTGCCGTCCCTGTGTTTCAGCGATCGCGCTGTGGTGGACGCGCTTTCTCTGTTGCTGTACCCCGACTTTGGAATGGCCTGCTGCTGCATCTGAAACATTTGGAAAATTACCTTGCCTTTAGAAAGGCATTAAAAACGTATCTGTTCTAGGATTATGGCTGTCGTGTATACTGATCTCCCTCCCGCTCAGTGCCATGATGCCTTTGGCGAATGTGCGCTTAACAAATATTCTTAACATAACATAATGTTTTAAATTCAAGCATACCTTAAATGCACATTATCGTCTACAAGGCCTTGACCTTTATCCCCTAGCCTTAACTGAGACATAGTTCTCTGACAGCTTCCCTGCACTTTGGACATTCTCCTTCCAACTGGCTAAAAAACATTGAAACAATTAGACCCAAGTATCCAGGTGGAGGTATTGCCCTGATCAACCCACATAATGTGATTTTGTGGAAATTCTTTCCATGTCCACCTCGTCCTTTGCTGAGTTGGCAAGAAAATGCTCCTTCCAGTCTAGCTCCAGCCTTACTGAGGTAGTCACATTCAGACCTTCTTCAGAGACCTCAAATTTCCTGAATCGATAGAGTACATCAGCAAAATGCTATCCTGATCAGAAAAGATCCTCATTATGGATGACCTAAAGATCTAACCTAACAATATTGGAACTTTCCTTGACTAGTTAAACAACTTGAAACTCTCTCTCCTGCCTTAGCTGGCATCTTATTATGAGGGTCACTGTCTGAATGCTATCATCTCCGTAGACCTGTCTCTTTTGGATGCCAGTATGACAAGACTGTCCTAGTCTCACCACCTCCTCTTACGATCCATTCTCACCAGTAATGTGCCCAAAATCTTTCAGCCAAACCACAATATAAATGTATCACAGTCTGCCAAATGAAACAAAGCAACACTAAAAATGACCATCAATCTTCCACTCACTCCCCTCTGGAGAACTCCTCTCCCCGCAGTGTACTCAAAGCAATTAAGGAAGACATCACCAGAACTCTTACTACCTTTGCCCAATCCTTGGTTAAAAATATTAAAAGCACAAATAAAAACCAATGACAAGTGGTTTGACAGCAAACTGGCACTGCTAAAAAGAAAAAGGATACAGGCAAATGGAACGCACAGAGCACCAAACCAAGGACAAAAAGGACTGAACTATTTTCGCGAGACACCAAAAAGGAAAAACTGCAGCCGGCTTACAAAACACGATCCAAGGAATCTCACTCAATTTCAGTCTGTTGTCTGAATCCAACTTGCTGCCGCAGATGTCTCCCCCCACATGCCAACTATGTGTCATCATTCCAACCCATCAACCCTGAAGGCTTGCTTAAAACATGTAACAAAAATTAATATCTCCTTGCTGCAAAACTACTGTTGTCCAGCTGGTACCATAACTAGAACATAAACACCTTGGTCTCTGCCTCGACCACCCTCATATATTCCTCCTTTACTCATGGGAAAGTGCCACAGGACCACAAATAAAGCCACCATTGTGCATATCCAGAATAAAACGTCAGCTGATCCTACAGTGCTGGCCAACTATCGCACAAATGCAAACAACCCCTTAATTGGCATGACCTTGGAATCATGTTCACTATACATCTAGTGGATTACTGTGGGAACAAATCGCTTACATAACTTCCAATCAGGATTCTGCTCAGGATACAATTGGGGACATGAACCTGAAGAAGGCTTTCCTTTCAATCCCACATGAAAACTCTCTTCTGGGCCCTTCCTATGTGACTTGCTGCTGCGTTTTACACCACTAATCACAATAACCTGTTTAAAAGGCTTCAGCATTCTCCAGCCATCCAGCGAGGGTTGGCACTGCAATAGATCGCTTCCTGCCTGCAAGACAGAGCTTCTTGAATGCAATGACGGTCCTTCTGTTCATAACCTTTTACAACTACATATAAGGTCCCATGGCTGCCCTGGCTCTACTGCTCTTTACCTACTACATAATGCCCCTTGCTAAGATGCTGCGGATCTCCAACCCACCTTTCTAGCTGTATGCAGATTATACACAGATTGTCTTCAAACTGCAAAACTGAGCCAGCTTAACGAATGACATCACTAAGTGCCTGGTTACCCTGCAAGACTGGACAATCAATAACCACCTATGCCCCAACACTGCAAAACAGGAATGATATTCCTATGTACATGCTCTCCCTGCTCCCCTCCCTTTGCTTAGCCTTCCCTCGCAGGCACCATCCTAGGCCGTTAGCAATAGCTAAAAACGTAGCTATTGAACATGATAGAAAACACTCCTTCACCATGCAGATCCAGGAACTCTCTAATCTATGCCATTTCCACCTGCACATGCTCACGCACATCCTTTCTTCATGACTCTGCACCACAAAGGTGAGGTTGCCTGTAACAGCTTTAACCAGGCCTCACCAAACACCCTGAAACTTAAAATGCACAACCACATCAAACCCTCCCGGAACGCCCCAGGCTTTTCCCCACAGGATATAGGAATTGATTTTAAATCTTTATGCTTTTTCCACAAAACATTGCACCTCAAGACAACAGAGTACATCTTTACTCACATCAAAAGACACCAGCCTTCAGATCCTTAACTGTCAAAAAACATGTCACCTTCTCTGTCAGGAAAAGGCCAGGTTCAGTTGTAGCCTCAACTCCCTTCTCTGCAGTTTACAGGAAGAAAAGAGCTTCCCAAGATTCAGAAAAACTTGTAAACACGCCTATTTAAACAAGCGTACATGCCGTAATGTCACCTCCTTCGTTTACTGCAGAGTTGCAAGACTTTTCTTTTAGATAGCCTGGGGGCTCACGTTCAATAGTTGTTCTCCTGGCCTCTGCCTTCTTTAGACCTGTCGGTTGAATAGCTCCTCTTTAATGCTCTTCTTTTTTACTTGCTGCTGGCCCCCTTCATTTTGGCTCGTTCACTGATTTGATTGTAAAAAGACCTGTGAATGATCAGCTTACCGTAACCCTTCCTGTCTTGTCTCATCTCGCCACCCTCGTTGGGGCGTCACTAAGCAACTCTGTATTACAGTTGGTGCTGTGTAAATTAGGAAGGAATAAATCAATAAATATAGAAGTGACTAAAATGTGTAATAAAAATGTGTTGTGCACAATAAATATGTTTTACATCATGTGTAGATTTGTTTTCTATGGATTTTGGTAATGACTAGATGATGTTTAATATTTTGTTATGCTTGAGTATTTTTTATTTTTTTATATATGATTCAGTTTTAGAATAAACCTTTTGCAATAAATCAAACAAACATACCATAGAAAAAAGAGTGTATCACTTTTCTTTATATAGCATGCATAACAAAATGTGATTTTTACATCCTTGAAAAAGCACCTCGAGGTGTGAAACATGTTTTCTGTTGCTCTGTTACATTGTTCTTCAAATATATGGACAATTGTATCGAATTCAAATCTGATTGGCTTTTTTTCAACTGGCTCCATACATATTGTTGACTTTAAATGTGCTAAAGATTAAAATAGACTAGCATTTACTTCTAATGTGCTACATTTTTAAGACTAAACTAGAGAAGTGTGCGTCTTGATATGTCTTGGTTTTGGGCAGTTGGATGAAAACTGGATTTCACAACTCTAGAGGCTCTATTTTGGAAGCCTCCAGGAAGAAAAGGCTTCCTGTCAGGTACACAAACTAGAACTCATCAAGCCACTATTTTAAAGCGCAATTCCACCAACCAGAACAAGTACAATACTGAACCAGATAGACTAATAGGCAGCTTGGAAGCAATCCCCACCTCTGGGTTCCACAAGGCCACATACACATAAGAGTTGTTCCCCAATGCAACCTGGATGGGATTTTACTTGGGAAATATAGGACAGCACAAATTGAAGAGTCTGTCAAAAAAGTGAACAAAAGAGGACTTTCGTCTTTACACTACACACACATCCTTGGATAGCAATACAACTCCTGCGGCACATAATACAAACATCATTTGCAATAACAAGTCAGTAATATTACACTCCATATGAAATTATGAAGCATATAAACCACTAGAGTCCGAGGTTTAAAAAAAATATGTACCTGGCTGATGAAGTTTAAATGCGACACTGCTTCAGGTATGTTAAATAGAACATACACTGTAGAAAACGAGTCAAAACACTAGCTTTACTCAAAACATGGGGGGATCTGGGAAACTCTCTACCACAGCCCATTGAATTGTTTTTGGGTGGATGGCCCGTGGGAGAGTCTCAAACAAGTCTTTAGCTCACTGTTCTTTTCACAGAGAAGAAATGTTCCCACATATCAGTCTTTGTCCTGCCCAGGGCCAGTCCAGCACCAACATGCTAGGCAATTCTCCTCTGAGCAAGAGTGCCACAGCAACCCCATACACATGTTTCAACCTTGTTGGGCATCATCAGTGAGGTGAAGCTGTGTCTCTCTAAGAGCAGCTTTACTCCCATTATAATACAATCTTCCCTCCAGGAAAACCCAATATATTGCAGAGTGTGCTCAAGGGTAACAAGTGCTTTGCCACATCCTGTATGCTGTCCTGCAGTGCCATTCTCTTTCCAGAGACAGCAGTAAATTAACAGTACCTTAGCGGGACCTTCCCTTGAGGGAAACAGGCCTTTATTCAACGCTCTACTTCAATAACAGCAGATTTGAATGCAATGAACAGAAGCAAGATCACAATAAAAACTGTGCTGTTATATTAATTACCCCATTTAATGGTACTCAATGTATCGACCTCGTATGGATGAAGGGCATAATCTGCCCCGTTTAGACTTTGAACTTGTGAAGTGCAGTGTGGCTTCAAGTCAGAGGTGAGTGCTTAGAAAAGCAAGCAAAGTCCTCAGAGCACTATTATGTACATATAATACTAATCAAAGAACACACATATCCTCAGAACTATCTTAATCCGTCATTCCTTGTTAAAAAGCATTTAATCATAATCAAAAATAGGACAAATCATGAAATACAATTAATCAAGGAATAATTATATACTCAAATATAAATGTAGATCTCTGCATGAGCACATCATACTAATTCCAAAAACGAAGGCGGAAATGAAATACCGCCATCGAATACCGCTCGTTGCGATCATGACCCGTCACCGTAAAGTACGATGCCATTAGCGACACCGTAGTGAACGCCAACGCTGACTGCACCAAGCACGCGCACGCGCGCCTTGCAAAACCGTAATTTCCGCCATGGCGCAACGGTACGCGAATTCTGACCCTAGCGGACATGTACTCAACGCCATCAAGCATGGCGGAAAGTACCTTTCCGCCATGGTGAGAATTACGGCATCGCGAACCAACCGTACATGGCCCTACTGAGTGCCTGTACTCCACTCCCTGCCCACATTGCACAACTCCTCGTAGGCAAACGCGGCCAGTACAGTACCACACAACTCCACTCAGAAGCCGGAACCCAATGCAGATCATCTCACAATACATCGCGCCACAAATCGGAATATGCTACATCACTAGTAAAGAATAAGGCCACACGGTCAATATCTGAACATAATTTTAATGCACATCCAAATCACCAAGCCCATACAGCTATTCGCAAACTAACTCCCAAATGACTTCCATCACTGTGGGCTGCTTCCGCAATGAATGACCAGCTTCTACTTGTGTGACGCCCTGTTCCTTCATGGTACACAGGGCATACATTTACGACCAAAAAGGCAACACGGAAGCGCCTAGAACCGCAGGGCAGTCCCATGAAGTAGGCACTAGTCCAGCTGAAAGGTACATATGTTGCTCCTAGCCACTAGTACTGCGTAAGGGCATGTGGCCCATTGGCGATCGTCCCATAAGATCGTAATGGTGCTCCACTGATTAACTCGAAGCTGCAGGTGTCGAGTGTAAAAGCCATCTGCAGGAGTGGCGTACAGATGGCAGCGGCAAAAGGGGAGGAGATACCTGTCACCCAAAAGAAAAAAATAATAGCATGGGCATCCGAACTTCATATGAATTACTCAGTTCATTCAACACACTAAATATACAACCATATGCATGCTAGCACACTCAAAAGGATTAATGCCACCAAAAAATCACTTGCGAATCATAACGACATAAATCGAGCTCAATACACTATTACTAACGAGTGTATGTGTGCATGCGTCTGTCAAAACAGAATCCATTAGATGTGATTAGTAACGTGCACAGACACAAGTGTTTGAAGGCGCGTCGAGACAGGGAGGGTTCAACAAGGGCAGACAGATGATGGACCCACTATGGCAACTTTGCATCACATAGCGCAGGGGAAGGGGATAGATATCAAAAAGCCATGCACATGACAAACTCTCAATTAAATCATCTGTCCATGCATCCATTCATCATTCCCTCATCCCGGAATAGAAACGCCTGAATATTTACTCACATTACATTTGAAATTTCCATTGAGTCTGTGCGTAATGCAGTCTGCAAAATCCACTGTGCTCCTGCCCGGTTCACTAGTGTAGTGAAGTAACATGTATTTGGGGACGTCCTGCCTCATCGTCCACTACGCTATTGCGCATCCCATTCAATTCACATCAATCATTGCATTCTCGTCATGGGCCCTGTCCCAAGGACATTCAACAATAGAACGTTACATTTCCAGTCAGACCTGTGGGCGTCTCCTCGCCGCTAGTTGAAAAGCAAAAGCGCTGTCCTTCGAATTCCTCATTTGCAACATCACGTCGAAAAGGCATCTGTGAACGCTTGGATTCACAAATACATCTATGTAGTGCGGCTGTGTGTGAAAATGACAACTGGCTTCAATCACTAATGGGACTCCCCGCCCGTCGGTGAACGTCGGTACAGTGCTGCATGAGGGTCCACCGTTGATCGAGTACTACATTCCACTGACCCTTCACAAGTTTGTCCGCGACTGCAGAAATAGTATGTGAAACAATGGGACCATAGCAGAATCAACATATTAACCAATATTTCACTGCCATCGGGATCATATACATGATTGTAATTGCAAGGTGCCATGCGTCAAATAGCAGCGTTGTGTGCGGGACGTGCTCGCCCAAAAGTAATTGCAGCTGGCACAGGTGAAATGAATCACCACAGGTGGAGGCTACACAGCCTGAAAACACATAAATTGCACACCCAAACCCCTCCCACAACCACACCCACTCCCAAATGCTACCGACAGGACTAGCGATGTTGGGCCTGGGGGACCTGATAGCACTGCAAGTACTCCAACTTCAAGAAGAAGACGAACAACAACGACTGCAACAACCGGCCGCACAGAGGAGACGCAGGAGGAGGAGGAGGAGGGCAAGGCAGGGGCAGCAAGGCCCACCAGCACAGCCACTACCACCACGCAGGCAGCCCGCAATCCCACGCCTCCGTGCCAATCCGTTCAACCTCACTGCTGAGCAGATCCACACCCTCTACCGTTTGGACCGGGACACCATAACCGCCATTGTCGACATGACACACGCTGACCTTGTCAGCATGATAGATAGCCCAACCGCCATCCCACCCCTACTGAAGGTGGTGTCTGTACTCCACTTCCTGGCCACAGGCACCTACCAGCACACAGTCGGACAGTTGCATGGCATTTCACAGCCACTATTGTCACGGACACTATTCCAAGTGCTTGATGCCCTCCTGAAGCACGCAGACGACTACATCTGTTTACCACGCTCGGAGCAGGAGCTCACAAATGCAAAAGTGGGATTCCATGCACTTGGCGGCATACCGGGTTGCATTGGTGCCATCGACTGCACCCATGTGGAATTGGTTGTCCCACATGCCATGGAGGTCCAGTACCGCAACCGGAAACAATATCATTCCATCAATGTACAAATGGTGTGTGACTCCAACAGGATCTTTACACATTGTTGTGCCCGATTTCCAGGATCAACCCATGACTCTATAGTCTTGAGGAACTCTACAGTACCACGCTACATGGAGCGACACGCAGGGCACCGATCCTGGCTACTCGGTGAGTCTCATTTAATTCATGTGAATGTGGGGTAGGTGATGCATCAATGACGTGGCAGGAAGGGGGGGGGTGCGTACGTAGCAATGTTATTCCACAAACATCCTTCTTTGTCCACATACAGGTGATGCCGGGTATCCACTGAAGAGATGGCTCCTTACACCAATCCGGAACCCACAGAACCAGCATGAGGAGGACTACAACCATGCCCACTCACGTACCCGTGTAGTCATAGAACAGGCATTCGGCCTACTGAAGGCTCGTTTCCGCTGCCTCAGCAGGTCTGGCAGGGCACTCCTGTACCGCCATGAGAAGGTTGCAAAGATGGTCATGGCATGTGTAATGCTACACAACATGTGCGTACGTAGAAATGTGGCCATGCCCCCTGACGCAGAACTGCAAGCACCTGAAGATGGTCATGATGAGGGTGGGGATGTGGCAGCACCTCAAGGAGTCCGCGAGGCACAGGAGGCCCGTGAGATTCGTCAGAATATCATAGATGCATGCTTCTAGTACTCACGCCTGGTGGCTGTTACATGGACACGGGACTTGTAGCACTGTGTGTGTCGGGAACATGCACAATGTGGCCTGTACGCCAAGAAAGGCCTCGTACACAAAGATCAATGTCCACACATCTCATTGGATTAATGTGTATATATGTATTGCAAATGTGAAATGGTATTACACACCCAATCGACCCGCCACCCGGAAGAACCCTACACACCCCCTCCACCCTCCTACCTCCCCCCAGAACACCAGTGTCCAGAGATGCTCATTGTCATTGGTCAGACGCTATTGCAATCCCCCTCTCCGGGTATCAGGGGCACCCCTGCCTGTGGAGCGCAGGTTCCTCCCAGATCTGCGTTGGGGGCTGCCCTGGACGGAACTTGCAACGGATGAAGTCTCTGCCTACTCACGTCCATGCATGTCCCTAAGGGTTTGTGAGAGCTCAGTGAGCACACGGCGCACAGCGGCAAGTTCACCACATACATCTTTGGACGTCGCATGCAGTTCCCCCCTCAGGCTCTCGGTGCTTCCCTCAATTTGTGCCCTTAGTGTCTCTGTACTTCGCTCCATTTCTGCCCTAAGTGTCTCAGTAGATGTTTCAATGGCTGCCTTAGAACCCCCACATTCATCAGCATGCTCCTTGAGGAGCGTGGCCAGTTGCTGCTGTTGCACTATCATCTGCTCGAGGGACTGTTGCCTCTGCTGGGCCATGCCCATTTGCGGTGGTGTCACAGAGGGGCTGATCACCTCATGTTGCCTTGCCACAGGCCTTGTGGGGGTTGGCCAGTCGTTGTCTTGTGGGTGCCCCTGCGTGGTTTCCTCATGGTGTACGGGATGAAACATACAGGGGGATTGGGACAGGTCATGGATGGATCCTACATCTACAGCACCGTTTTCTGTGTCGGAGCATGCTGGCATGAAAGCAGTGTCACCTATGGTGCTGCTGCCACCAGAAGCAGTGCCTTCTGTGGCATCCATTGGGGGGACCTGTGGTGCTGCTGTTGTGGACATGCTGGCTGCTGGGGTGCCTGTTGATGTCCCCTCCAGTGTGCTGCCACTCGATTCGTGCTGCTGACGTGTCTTGATCCGTGCAGCTGAGGTGGAGGGTCTTTGGCCGTTGGTCTTGGCCCTCTTTGCAGGTGTGCTGGTAGGGGTGTCCTGAAGCTCGTCGTTTGATTCGGACCCTGTGGTGGAGTAAAGGAGGGCAAGCGTTATTTATGGGTCTGTTGTAATTGGAATGGCAATGTATCACATGCATTGGGGTGGTACCTGAGGGTGATTTGGGTCAGGGCCTTGGGGGAGGTCTCATTTTCGTGTGGATTGAGGGTGCAGTTATTTTGCAGCCTGCAGTTAGGGTGTGCATGCTGCACATGCAGAGGGTGTTTTTAGGATTTTTACTTATTTATGTATTTAATCTGACTTTTACAGGGCGCTATCATGGAAATGTATGTGGACGTTCTCCTGGACATGTGTTTCTATTGCAATATGGGGACACATGGTGCTTCACATGATTGGACTTTGTGGATTTAGCGTTGTTTAATTTGGCCCACCTACCTGATTCTTCGGATGTCTGCACTCCTTTCTCCATCCCTCCGACTCCCTCTATGCTCTCCATTCCAATGGTGGAGGCACAGATTTCTTCCCAGGGGGTCAACTTGATGGGTGAATCAGATCCTCCCCCGGTAGCTGTGGCAATGTTGCGGTTGGCTGAAAGTATGCTCCGGACGCGTATCCGCAAGTCGTCCCATCGCTTCGTGCATTGCTGTGGGTTGCGAGGTGCGGTCCCCACCGCACTTACCCGCTGTGCCACCAGGGCCCATATGTCCTTCTTGTTCGCAAGTGCCGTCCTGGTCATTTGCGTCGAGAAGACGACGGCAGCGTTCTCCTGGAGGGTCTCTGTGAGCACGGTGAGTTCCTCATGGGAGAAGTGGACCTGCCGCTTGCGATCGCACGCCTTTTTAGCAACTTTTCCCATTTTTCTTTTTTATTATGGGGTGGCTAACGGGTTGGGATGTGTCTCAAGGTCGGTTTTTAATGGTTGTGTTGGGATTCTGATTTTATAGGTGTACGGCGTCCTGTTTCCCGTTCCGGCCCCATGTTTTTACTTCCGTTTCCGTATATTTACGGTGACCGTAATTTGCGCTGACCGCTCATTCCGGTGACCGCTAAGATGGGTGGCGGAATTGCACCTAGGGCGCCGTACGACGGCGGTATGGGCCGTTTTGGGGTCATTTCCGCCATCGCGGACTTTGCACTTCCGCCATGGCGTGGTGCTCGTGCCCGATGGGTCGGGATTGGCCGCACTTTGCTCCATCGTGCAATGGCGGAAACGCTATTTACGCTATGGCGGTCATGTCAGTTACTTTCCGCCAGGGTCGTAATGAGGGCCAATGTGTTCTTCGTGTAATGTCTTTGCATTGCATTAGTCCACCAAGTTAATAGACACTTGAGGAATTGATTTTTTTTCCCGTCAACTTACATTTCGGCCTTTCAAGTCCATTAATTCTGTGGCTAAGCTTTCCTGAGGGTGACACTGTGCAACTAGATGATGTGTTCTATTTCTTTTTGAGTTTCCCTCCTAATGTGTAATGATTCTGTCATGGCGCTCGTCTTAGTGACCCAACAAGTGATCAAGACAAGATGGGGGGAGGGACATGGGAATCAAAAAAGTAGAACAACAAACACTGGTTACATTGCCCTTGTGACAATCCTACCGTCCAAGTGCGTGACAAGGTGGTAAGTGCAAGGGGTGAATGGAGAAGTGCAAGCGTGGGATACCCCCAAGTGTGGGGGGCGAGCAGGTGCTGGCAGGCCTAGGCACCAAGTGCCAGGAAAAGGGGGGAGGGAGGATGAGTGCGGTGGACAGGGAGGACCAACTTGGGCTAGTTCAGGGAAGGAGCCCAAGGGCAAGTGCTGGCAAAGGATGCTGGGGGACTGGTAGGGGGTGGTGTGGCCCCTGTCTGACTCTGAAAGGACCAGGCCCCAGTCGCAGCAGCAGATGGAGAGTTAGCAAGGTAGGGGGAGAAGGAAGGAAGAAGAGAAAACGAAAGTCTTGAGAAGTTTCTGGAACTTATGGAGATTACAGCTCAAGTCTGTGGGGAAGAGGGAGGCCGTTCTAGAGGGAGGAGCCAGCTAAAGAAAGAGCTCTACCTCCCACTCTCTGCTTGGAGACCTGTGGAGAGTTGGAGCCAGAAGACTGAAGTACTCTTACCGGGAGGTATTTAGGTAGGGAAAGCTGGATGTAAAGAGGTCCCAGGCCTCAGACAGCCTTGTGGATGATACAAAGGGTCTTGAATTTGATCCTTGCGGTCACCGGGAGCCAGTGGAGAGATTTTAGGGCTGGAGAGATGTGGTCCCTGGGCTTGAGGCCAAGGATAAATCTTGTAATCCTATTCTGGATTAGTTGGAGGAGGCGAAGGGAGGAAATATTGTTGAGGAGAATATTTTCTAGACTAAAAGGTTCCAGCAATCCTTTCTCTATGTCCATCCAGGGATGCATCTCAGCTCCAGATTGCACATAATACAGATGATGTTGGGCAAATGCATGTCTATACGTGTAGAGATTTGAGAACACAAGCCACTCACATTGGTTACCGCATGTAAGAACTCCCACGAGAAGCTGGCCTTTTTGCTTGACTTCACTCAAGAGTTTGCAGGGCAACTAATGGTCTTTTGCTGTATGCCAGGGAAGTTATTGAGCTGAAAAAGTATAGATATTTGATTGGTATATTCATGTTGCTCACGTGCACCTTGCCCCAGGCTGTTAAATTCAAGGCAGAGAAGCGACCAATGGCCTCTTTCACTCGTTCACTCAGTCAGAGATGTTATTTAGGTTACTGCACATTACTCGTTCCCGACATCGGGACATGCTGTTACTGGGTGGATGTTCTCATGAGTGTTGTTCAGTGCAGAAATCACTAGGGGAACACAGTTTGGTATGGACCTGCAAGGACTCAAGACACTCCTCCTCTGTCAAAGACTCCTGCAGCGGATTACATGCTTAAAACGTGTACAGATGGAACATAGACGTTTTTAGTGTTACCCCAGTGGTTAGATATAATACCTTAGCATACCATACACACTACCCCTAATTACAGAGAAAAAGCAATGCTTACTAGTGACTGCATACGAACAAGTCAGATTGCCCCCACTGCCTCAGTGATGTATTGTGACCAGCTCGCTCCCAAAACCTCAAAATCTAGAGAAAAACAATGACACAATGCAGACCCCAGCGCTCATTCAGAAATCAGGGCCTGGCAATTAGCTTGCATTATACCAGACTTCCAAGCATGTCCCCGGGTGTGCATGTCAGTGACCTATTTAAGCTGTCGGCAAAAAAAAAAAAAAAAACTGATCTCTTCATTGTTGGTCGCTGCTTCCTTTAATACCAGTAATTCAATTTGCGCTGGCAGGCAAAAATATGTAAGCACCCCTTTGAAAGCAAGATCACATTGTGTTGTGTGTGTGCACAGCCCACTCTACACGATTATCTGCCTTTTCTACATGTGTATTCAAAAGCGTTTCGTGTCACAATTCACACACTCCGCATGAAACTGATACTGCAACCTTTCATCTTATTTCAGAATACGGAGACTTTTCGCTCCATGTGACTTGATTTTTTTCCAGAATGGATTCTGACACCGAAAATAGTGACTCGCCTAAAGTGCAAATAGAGATTTAATTGAGGGGCTTGGTAAGGATGTTCTGCTGTCTGAACTGTCATCATAACACTAAACTTACAATGCTCTAAAGTCAAATTACCTGCAGTGCCAGAGAATCCCAGCTTTGCGTGTGTGTGCAGAATTTATACCTGATATTAGGATTCATGTATGCAAATGCCTAGGGACCACATACACTTTAATTGAGAATGGTTTTAAAAAAAGGGAAGAGGCAAAAGCGACAGGGTAAGAGACGTAAAATAAAGCAAGATGCTTAATTATATGTTAACACTTGCAGACAGATTCGATCCAGAAGCCGAAGGATTCAGACGTCAAATGCAGCCAATCCTTTCAGAAAATAAATTCTCTCTCTCTCTCTCTCTCTCTCTCTCTCTCTCTCTCTCTCTCTCGCTCTCTCTCTCTCTCAGCGGGGATGTGTTCTAAATCAAACGTTGCATAGATCTCTACATGCAAATCTGAACATGTGCTCTGGGCGTTTGTATTGTATATGTATCTATGTTGAGATGTATAAAGCACACGCTTCGCTGGGTGGCAACCGAGAGCTGCGTATTGGGGAAGTACACAGGGGTTACACGTAGGGTTCAGGGTAACAGACAATGAGTAAGGGGAGCAGCGGGTGAGTACCGGATATGTAGTGTTTGAGTAAGCAGGAGGGTCTTCAGTTGTCACGAGACAATCTTCTACCTCTAACACCACGTGACTCAATTCTTACCATTCATGGTCCAGCCTGCATATAAGGAGTCAATCGATGAGAGCCTGCTCTGAAGTGCTAGCTAATTTTAATTTGACTGAAGAACAAGGACCACCAATGCCAAACCTCGGGACTTATTATCAAAAGATCGACACCATGGTGCACGCTGCTGTTTCCAAAAATGGCCACAGAGTCCATGCATAATACTGAGGTGGTCCGCGACAAGCGTGCGAGCCTTTGACAGAAGGCTGATCGCTCGTGCAAGGGGTTGTGCTCCACACAAATAATGGGCTCCCAATTGCCGCCTGGGAAAATGCTTGCACCACCAAACCATGTGCTTGCACAATCAAGACTTATCATGTGCACCAACCAGGAACTGACATTACCAGCTCCCCAGTCGCATGCATGCAGAGCCCCACCTCAATTGCAACTGCACCCCCTGGACTCTCGTATGGAGTGTTCCTGGCCCCTCCTCCACATGGCGCAGCAAATCTGGCATGGACAGTTACACTGGTCAATGTTAGCAGGGCTGCCCTGCTGCCATTCTCTGACAATGCAGTGGGTGAATCTACTGCTCGTTCGGAATGCGCTACACTGTTCCGATGTGCTGTAGGCGTGCTCAAAAGTATTATTTTTGTTCTTAATGCGGTGCAAAGCCCTGAGGCAGATGCAGCATGGACGGCCTTCAACTGCTCTATGGTTGC
This sequence comes from Ambystoma mexicanum, assembly GCF_040938575.1. Lineage (NCBI taxonomy): Eukaryota > Metazoa > Chordata > Amphibia > Caudata > Ambystomatidae > Ambystoma > Ambystoma mexicanum. The sequence goes on from NC_090922.1 coordinate 1,079,453,686, forward strand.
ACATGTCATCATGGAGGTAGAAAGGGAATATGCACCGTATCCACGATACTCTTCACAGACTTGCTATTTATTAGCCAGTGCCTCCCTGCATTGTACATTGGGGCTTCAGCAACTCTTCAATGAAAGATGCCCCTACTGCTCAGCAAATGATATGCATTCTTCAGGATGCATGCAATGCACACCAACGTATTACTTTCTGGTTCTATGTTGGGAGCAATAAAGGTATATACTAAGTTGCAGGCGCAAAAGTATAAAACAAGCATTGACAAACCTTTGTGTATGGATGTGTGCGATAAGCTTTCAGGCTGACGGATTATTGACAAAAATAGGAAAAGGTGGACCCATTGTGTCGATTTGCAACTGTGACAAATCAAATTCCAGGGTACCAGTGGTCCATGAGTGAATATAGGTTTCTACACCATCAATCAGCCCCACACCTCTAACACACCACAATGCATCCCACTAGATTGGAATAACAAGCACAGTATGATCTGATATGATATGATATGGCATTTATAACGCGCCTATGCACAAGTGTTTCAAGGCGCGACGTGGTAAGGGGGGGAACAGAGGGAAGATAAAGACGATGGGCCTCATTACAACCATGTTGGTCCGGGAACTACGATACCGGTAAGCATGCCAGTACCGTAGTTCCCGGACCGCCATACTACGTGCTCTGCTCGCAGGTGCTGTTTCACCCGGCAGGTTTTTCCTGGCGGGTGTAACGGCAACCGTGAGCAGAGCACGCTGGATGCACCGGCATCAACTCCAAGCTCTGCATGACCCAGTTCTTGCCCATTCACAGGTGCCGGAAAAAATGCAACTCCGGCGGCAGCCGTGCCCTTAAAAAGGGCATGGCTACTGCCAGAGTTGTAATGAGGCCCAGTGATCCTACTAGACCAGGTGTCATTCAGATCGCGCAAGTGCATGGGAAGGGGAAAGTGCGGGGGGAAGGGGAGGGGACAGTGCAGTACAAGGGATAATAGAATAAATAACAATAAGTAAAAGTACGGCCAGCTGGTGACAAATACAAGTCTAGCAGTCCTGTTCTGGATGAGTTGCAGAGGGCGGAGATTATGTCCCTCCTTGTCCAATTTTGGTAACATGAACGGTTTGACAGGCTTATCTCCTCGTGGATCATCGTTTAGTTGCAACACAGCGAAAATACAATTATTAACCAATGATTAAAGGAGTGTCCATCAAGGTTATATTGAAAATATCGACTTTAATATTATTACAACTGACAGTCTAACAACATTACAAAATACAAACCACCCTGTAAAGGAATGCAGAGGACAGACAGTTTCAAAGAAAGAAAAGGAATGCATTCTAGATACCGACAGGAGGATAGTCAGTCTGGTTAATAACCACAACAGTTTGTTAAAGGGATAGTCCAGTAAAAAAATGTATTTTAAAAATAGATAGGCAACATTAAAAAAATAATACTAGCACTTTTTAAAAAAAAACTTCCTATGTAAAATTTTGAGCTATTCAAGCTCAAAATTCGCAAAAGCAAGCACATGGGGGCATCCTGAAACAACACATTTCCCAAAGGATGTAGCAGATGTTATTCTATTTCACCCAAAAGTGGAACAGTTTTCCAAACTCTGAGTAACTCAATATGCATCGCGTCTGTAGTTAACCATGTAAAGGTTTTGTCTTTCCAGACAACATATTAACACGTGCCTCATGGTTTCTAACATATTTACATTTTGGCACATCCGACAATATCTGACCTTTTTCAGTAGCTTCCAATGTTGGCCGTGTGTAGCTTTCACTGGGAGTTGGTTAGTTTGCATCATCAATCTAAATTTACGAACTTGAGGGTCAGGGCACCTTATTAAATACCATTGAGGCCTAAAATACGTGTGCACTATCTCTCCTATATATTTATAGTTGATAAGTTCATTCATGTGAATAATATTCCTTTCCCAGTCATTTCCCTTGGCTTTTGCTTTAAAAGCCTTTTTGATTACAGGAAAATAGCTGCACGGGTTTAATTCAGCTACCCAATTCAGCTCATGGAAATAGGTGCAACAGCTAATAATATATTTGCTTGTGCATTTTAGGTCATCAATTTTGGCAACTTGCATGCCAATAATTTGCAATAACTCACTTTCTGGGTGACAAATTGCTTTTAGCGCCAACAAACCACGCTGTTGTTTCACAATGGATCTTAAAGATTGCCAACCAAGTTCCACCCTAATATATTGTATGGGGCAGCACCGGGGCAATACTACAGCGCTTTGGGTCTGGTAATACACTCATGTGTGAGAGTGTGATAGGCAAAAGAGGAGACAGTAGTCATGGCTCAAATAGTGTTGACATACTGATGGCTAGGCGTATGCTGGCCATCTCCAGGGGATTTGTGCATAGCTCACAACCTTTTGTGACCAAAGCACAGGCGAAAACACCTGATTTTATTTTTACCGGGTTATAGCCCACTGAAGTGTATGGACATGTCATGGGCCTGGGGGGGGGGGGGGGGGACTGATTGCATTGCACTCGACACTCGCAAAAAGCGTGTGCCTTTAGAGGTAAGTTTGTGTGTGTAGTGTAAGGTGGCAGGATATCTTAGAGGGGAGTTGGTTAGTCGGAGAAGCAAGGCAAAACAACCAGCAACCCTTTACTCCTACTACTTGCCTCTTGTAGACAGATTCCATTGCACATTCACATTTCTACTGTCAGTCACTCTCCTTCTCTCTCTCTTTCTCTGTGTCTCTGTCTCTCATCATATCTTTCTCTCGCTCTCTCTCTCTCTCTCTCTCTCTCTCTCTCTCTCTCTCTCTCTCTCTCTCTCTCTCTCTTACACATATATAAATTGTACCCCACGTGCAGCAAAAAAGGATCTGTGAACTGGCACATGGGGGAAAAGAGACAGTATAGAAACTCGATTCATTACCATATGCTCCATGTAAAGCCTTATGAGAGACAAGAACATTGGGTTCAGAGAAAGGGCTGCTTGGAATTTGAGGACCTCAGGCACCCATTTCACCTTCCTTATTATGTGTTGGCAGGCTGAGAGAGGACTCAAACCTCACACCAACATACTCAGTTGCTGTACTCAGTGGCTTATGTTTAAGCACTGTACGCACAGCAAACAATGCATATGAAAAGAGTTATAAACAATGATTTTTCACTTTGCTGAATATTTAAAAATATCGTTCTCGTGACATTCCTCCTCTCCTACTCCAATGCAACAAAAATCACACCAATTGGTGTAATTCAGCAAATGTACTGCAACCCACAAACCTACTGTAGACCATTCAGGTGCAAATTAATTTGTAGTCAACAGTGCAGATGTATTTATTTATTTATTTCATTTATGTATTGAGTATTCATAAATCACCTATACTGCAAATGATGTTTCAAGGAGCCAAAAGACAAAATGGGGGTTGGTGCAAAGAAGAAAACAACAATAACGGTCCTTCTAGGCCTTGTGCCATTCGGATCGTGCAAGTGCAGTGACAAGACGTGCAGGGGGAGGGTAGAGGGGGGAGGTGCAGGTCAGGGGAAGGGGTAATGCAGGGCAGAGTGGAGGCATACAAGTGCCGGGAGGGGAAGGAGGAGGGGAAGAAGAGGGCTCCTGGGGCTAGGCAAGTGCTAAGGGGAGACCAGGTGGGCAAGTGCCAGAGGATGAAGGGAGTGCAGAAAGTGAAGACCACATGCTAAGTGGGAGGACAGGAGTGGGCCAGGCTCGGTAGGGATGGACACCCTGCCAGGCTAGTCAGGGGAAGAGAGCCCAGAAGGGCACGTGTAGGTTGGGGTGCAGGGAGTCAGAGAGACCAGGGTGCTTGGGTAGACTGGGCGATGAGGGCCTGGTGCCCTGTAGGACACAGAAGGGTCCAGGCATCCAGTCAATGCTGCAGAGGGGGGCATTAGCAGGGGAGAGGGAAGGAAGACGAGAAAAGGAGGGTCTTGAGATTCTGGAATTTAAGGAGATCTGACACAAACCTGAGAGGGGCAGGGTGGCCATTCCAGAGGGAGGCTCCTGCCGAAGAGAGAGATCTACCACCCACTCTCTGCTTGGAAAAGTGTCTGATCTGCAGAGACTTTTATTTGTACATGAAATTCACCTTCAATTATGAAGTATTCATGTGTATATCAGAACTCTTGTCAGGTGAAAACCACCTGGTAAGACCTCTGTGATTGGGCATCCAAATATATACTAAAAAGATCTCCAAGTCTCAGAATGGAAAGCCAATAGCTCTAATCGTTTGCAGTTGGTCATTGCATTTTGCATTTACAGGCATACAGTTGTACTGGCCAGAGTACCTATCTTTTCAGGGTGGGAAACAAGCACATCTTTCTATGGTGCTGAAAACTTCCATAGAAAAGAATACAGTGTGAAGGCATGTTGTAATGAAGTTGGACTCCTGGAGGCAGCATGTACGTTCATCAGAGGTTCCTTTATTCAGATACAGGCCACGTGAGGTTATGAAAATGTATCATCTCCTAGAACATTTGACAAACAACATTCCCAGCCCCATAAACCACTTGAATATCTTATCTGCCCAGGTTTTCTAGCTGTATAAACATTCAGAAGGATTCTTGGATTGGACTCTCCACAGCACTAATATGGTTTTAAAAAGTCCCATTCGATTATGCCTTACTGACTGCCTCTTTGTTCATATTGGCTTTCCCCGAGAACATCTCCCATAGAAATACATTGACCCACTGCCAGTTTTGTTCCCTTTAGGCATAGGTTAATTTTTTTTCTTCTTTTTTGCACCCACCAACATAATGGCAGATTTAGCTGTACTCATTTGTAACTTTCCTTCCTCCATGTACTTAGCATATGTGTAGACAAAAAATTGAAGAGCCAGCCCAGTGTGGGCATTTGGAACTTTGAATAGTTTGTGATGTAATCAGCGTGCTTAGGGGGGCCTCAAAGTTAAGTAGGCGTAGCTTCAAACATCTGACGAATTTCAGGCATTTTGTTGCATTAAAGGAGCACCTTACTGTCACTTCAACTAAAGTTTCTATCACTGAATTTCAAGGTTTTTTTTGCATTGAACATATTCACCTTAACAATCCCGTAACTAAAGTTTTTTCACGGCATTTCAAGGGCCATAACTGATGTCAAATCCTTTGTTACCAATATATGTTCGTATTTAATCTTTTTCGTGTCAACAAGATAAGAATGGATTAATGGTGTACTTGAAAGAGACAAAGAAAGATGAGGTAATGCAATGGATTACTAATGGAGGTTGGGATGAGCAAAAGTGAAGGAGGGGTTCATAGAGAAGTGGAATGAGGAAGCGAGAGGTGGGTAAAGGGGTGCTGGGAGAAGAAACAGCGAGTTGAGAGTTATGTAGCATATTTCTAATGTGATTCTGGGATGGGGTGGAGAGGGGTGGTGAGAGGTGGCATTAATGGAATGGATTACTAATGGAGTACTGGGGCAAGGAAGAGGGATGTGGGAGTAACGACATGGATTACTACTGGGGTACTGAGACAACGAAGAGGAATATGGAGATAATGGCATGGATTACTATGGATTACTATGCAGGTTCTGGGACGAGGAAGATGAATTTGGGGGTAATGCCATGGATTATTAATAGATACTGGAATGAGGAAGAGAGATGTTAAGGTGACATAGCTTCCAACAACTGCTGAATTTCAGTTTTTTTTTGCATTCAATCAGCAGTTATTTTGACTGAATTTCAAAGGTTTCATTGGATCAGATTGTTTTACTTTAATGGTGCTTCAAATAACATCTATTCACTGAATTTCAAGGGTTTTGTTGCACTGAACGGATTAACCTTAGCTGTCCCTTATCTAAAGTTTTTCAATGACTATATGTATATATTCAGTGAACAAACTTTGTTAAAGGGACACTATGATTAAGGTGCACTAATAAAAACCTATCAAATTCAGAGAAAAAAACGAAGTTAAAGTGACATTATGATTACAATTAAAATTGAAAAAACCCAAGAAATGTGCTTTTTATGGAAAGTTATGCAACCATAAACAGGGTAATTCATAGAATTCAGCGCACAAATGGCGCACGCGGCTGGCGCACAGTGTGCGCGTGCGACTTTCTGCGCCAACCGTGTGCGCTAAAATCCATTTCCGTGCACAGCGTATTCATGGATTTTAGCCTCCAAAACCAGCTGTGGCACAGAGTGGCGCAGCGACCCTGCAGCAGCGCCAGTTACACCCCCAACCCCTCCCCGTGCACCATGCACAGCGCACAAATCCCGTACATGGCTCACCTGCTCCGAACCACGAAAACGCCAGTAAAACTCCCCGCGCACCCCTCCGAATAGATGTACACCCGGCGTGGGGAGTTTCCCACGCGATTGGCCCTGTGCGAGTGTGGTACGTGTATTACTGGGGTGCGCAGGAATTTTCACACGCGATTGGCCCTGTGCGAGCAGGGTACGTGTATTACTGGGGTGCGCGGGAACTTTCACACGCGGTTGGCCCTGTGCGAGCAGTGTACGTGTGTTACTGGGGTGCACGGGAACTTTCACACACGATTTTCCCTGTGCAAGCGGGGTACGTGTGTTACTGGGGTGCGCAGGTACTTTCACACGCGATTGGCCCTGTGTGAGCGGGGTACGTGTATTGCTGGGGTGCGCAGGTACTTTCATATGCGATTGGCCCTGTGCGAGCGGGGTAGGTGTATTACTGGGGTGCGCGGGAACTTTCACACGCGATTGGCCCTGTGCGAGCAGGGTACGTGTATTACTGGGGTGCGTGGGAACTTTCACACGCGATTGGCCCGTGCAAGCGGGGTACGTGTATTACTGGGGTGCGCGGGAACTTTCACACGCGATTGGCCCTGTGCGAGCAGGGTACGTGTATTACTGGGGTGCGTGGGAACTTTCCCACGCGATTGGCCCTGTGCGAGCGGGGTACATGTATTACTGGGGTGCGCGGGAACTTTCACACGCGATTGGCCCTGTGCGAGCGGGGTACGTGTGTTACTGGGGTGCGCAGGTATTTTCACACGCGATTGGCCCTGTGCGAGCGGGGTACGTGTATTACTGGGGTGCGCGGGTACTTTCACACGCGATTGGCCCTTTGCGAGTGGGGTACGTGTATTACTAGGGTGCGTGGGAAATTTCACACGCAAATTTGCTGTCAGAGCGGGTTACGTGTATCCAGTGTGGTGTGTGGGAAGTCCTACACGTGAATTGGTAGTGTGGGTCCTCCCAGGTGTCCCCTCTACCCCCTCCATGGTCCCTGCAGGCAGCCCACACCACAGGGGACTACCCTGCACCCCTGGACATGTCCCGCAGGCAGCCCATCCACCATGGCCATGCCCCCCAGCCAGGCCACGTGTCACGTTGCACTAGTGATCACCAACTCATTTCCCCCAGCACCCCCATCCCCCATCAGTGAGGGTCACCTGCCAGCAGGCCCCCACTCATGTCCCCCAGCACCCCCACCCCCCATCAGTGAGGGGCACCTGCCAGCAGGCCCCCATTCATGTCCCACTCATGTCCCCCAGCAGCCCCACCCCCCATCAGTGAGGGGCACCTGCCAGCAGGCCCCCACTCATGTCCCCCAGCACCCCCACTCCCCCATCAGTGAGGGGCACCTGCCAGCAGGCCCCCACTCATGTCCCACAACACCCCCAACCCCATCAGTGAGGGGCACCTGCCAGCAGGCCCCCACTCATGTCCCACATATGTCCACGAGCACCCCCACCCCCATCAGTGAGGGGCACCTGCCAGCAGGCCCCCACTCATGTCCCCCAGAACCCCCACCTCCCAGCAGTGAGGAGCACCTGCCAGCAGGCCCCCACTCATGTCTCCCAGCACCCCCACTCCCCATCAGTGAGGGGCACCTGCCAGCAGGCCCCCACTCATGTCCCCCAGCACCCCCACCCCCCATCAGTGTGGGGCACCTGCCAGCAGGCCCCCACTCATGTCTCCCAGCACCCCCAGCCCCCGGCAATGAGGGGCACCTGCCAGCAGGCCCCCACTCATGTCCCCCAGCACCCCCACCCCCCATCAGTGAGGGGCACCTGCCAGCAGGCCCCCGCACATGTCCTACTCATGTCCCCAGCACCCCACCCCCATCAGTGAGGGGCACCTGCCAGCAGGCCCCAACTCATGTCCCCCAGCACCCCCACCCCCCATCAGTGAGGGGCACCTGCCAGCAGGCCCCCACTCATGTCCCACTCATGTCCCACTCATGTCCCACTCATGTCCCCGAGCACCCCCACCCCCCAGCAGTGAGGGGCACCTGCCAGCAGGCCCCCGCACATGTCCTACTCATGTCCCCAGCACCCCACCCCCATCAGTGAGGGGCACCTGCCAGCAGGCCCCAACTCATGTCCCCCAGCACCCCCACCCCCCATCAGTGAGGGGCACCTGCCAGCAGGCCCCCACTCATGTCCCACTCATGTCCCACTCATGTCCCACTCATGTCCCCGAGCACCCCCACCCCCCATCAGTGAGGGGCACCTGCCAGCAGGCCCCCGCACATGTCCTACTCATGTCCCCAGCACCCCACCCCCATCAGTGAGGGGCACCTGCCAGCAGGCCCCAACTCATGTCCCCCAGCACCCCCACCCCCCATCAGTGAGGGGCACCTGCCAGCAGGCCCCCACTCATGTCCCACTCATGTCCCACTCATGTCCCACTCATGTCCCCGAGCACCCCCACCCCCCACCAGTGAGGGGCACCTGCCAGCAGGCCCCCACTCATCTCCCACTCATGTCCCCCAGCACCCCACCCCCCATCAGTGAGGGGCACCTGCCAGCAGGCCCCCACTCATGTCCCCCAGCATACCAACCCCCCATCAGTGAGGGGCACCTGCCAGCAGGCCCCCACTCATGTCTCACTCATGTCCCCCAGCACCCCCACCCCCATCAGTGAGGGGCGCCTGCCAACAGGCCCCCACTCATGTCCCCCAGCACCCCCACCCCCCAGTAGTGAGGGGCACCTGCCAGCAAGCCCCCACTCATGTCCCACTCATGTCCCCCAGCACCCCCAACCCCCATCAGTGAGGGGCACCTGCCAGCAGGCCCCCACTCATGTCCCACTCATGTCCCCCAGCACCCCCACCCCCCAGCAGTGAGGGGCACCTGCCAGCAGGCCCTCACTCATTTCCCCCCCAATATGTCAACATGACCCACAATCATGGCCCTCATGGCGATCAAAATCCCACAGAACGCCACCACTGCCCAAATAACCAACCAAGCATAACATACACCGCACATTGAAATGCCCATTACATTAAACAACCCAAATGGCATGTATGTACATCAACAAATGTCAGTCACACACACACAATGTGTGCCAGTGAATGTGAAAACCCACATCGTGACATGCCTGAAACCAATGAGAGAATACCACACATTGAAGTACGGGAACAAATGTATTGAACAAAAAATGTGGTGAAAGAAAATCAAATACCAAACAATGGACATAAGGAAAACAATGCAGAAAGTCACATAATGATAAAAAAAAGGAAATCATAATCCAAAATAAATGAAATCAAACATGTCTCCAAAGTCTCCTTCACACAAAGCAAATCCAAACAGAAATGAAAAAGTAAAATCCATTGCTCCATGGAAAAATTAAAAAAGAAAATGCCGACAAATCCCCACTCCAACTATTTATAAGGATGAAATCCTGGGTCCATGAGCCCAACTGTCCAAATGAAACCTACAAAAATACACTAACTAATGAAGAACTATATACAAAAATGTGGGGTATTGTCCAAGCGCCCCAAAAAAAAATTAAAACCAAAATGAAACCTAACACTAACAACTAACTAACTATTTACAATCACAGCGGGCTAGTCCGACGGCTCACTTTTGGATGTCCCGGGCCAGGGCATCATCGAACTCCCGCTCAATGTCCTGGAGGCGGTCCTCTTCCATGGCCCTGAGGGTTCGGAGGGACGATGACATGTTGGCCTCCAACTCCCTGCGAATTGCCTCGAGGCACTCGGCCCGTCTCAGTGCCCTCCGCATGGAGTTCTCCGCCCTGACCATTGTGAGCCGTGCCTCTTCTGCCCGCTGCCGCTCTGCATCTATGGCGTGGCCCAACCGCTGCCACACAGAAGACACTTCCAATCCTGGGTCCTCCTGCCCTCTGGCCGATGCCTGCCCCTCCGATGTTGAAGGACCTGAGCCATCATTGCTCCCACCATGCTGCTGCTGTGCCTGTGCCTGCGCCCTGGCTCTTGCTGCCTGCACATCCTCCTCCGGCTGGGGTGCAGTTGTCATTGTGGCCACCCCTGCTGGACGTCCGACTCCCGACTGTGGCAGGGATGTGTCCTCCACCAGCCTGGCTGCTGGGTCAGAGGCAGCTCCACAGGGTACCCAGGTGATACATGGGTGGGAATATGGCATGGAGGACGACTGGCGCATAGGGGGTTCAGGTGAGGAGGGGGTCGCAAGAAGGTCCAGCACACAGAGGAATCCAGCACTGGTGACCCATCCCAGTAGGTCAACGCGTTCAAAGAGGCATCCGAGATGACATGCAGTGTCTTCACGAAAACACCGCAGGTCAACTCGCATACCCAGTTGATGCAACGCTATCCCAGCCAGGACAGGCTCAACATGGTCCCGGATAGCCACGTCCGCAGGGAGAGGAAGGCCAGTTGTTGTGTGCCCACCCCCTCCCTGAAAACGGGTCTGGACGTAGGTATCCCTGCAGGTGCCAGATGATGCAGTGACAGGATCAGGGACAGGATTACACACAGGCACCTCTGCGGCAGCCTGTGCTGCCTCCTGTCCCTGCCCCTGCACTGCACCACTGGCACCAGTGGAATCCCCACCTCCAGATCCTGTGTGTGTCCCTTCCACGGCCTCCTCCTCCTCCAAACCCCCCACCAACCTGGATGACTCCATGCCATCTTCCTCCATCAGACCCTGTGGTGTCTCAGCTGCCCCTTATGCTGCCGAGGAGTCCATCTCCAACCTCCGCCTTTTGGACCTACCCTCGGCAGCTGCGGCCTGGGACGCAGCACCAGACTCCTCACTCCTCGAAGAGATGACAATCTGGGAGGGGAGCCAGGCTTTGCATCTCCGGCTGGTGGTGCGATCCCTGCCGCTTTGCTCCACAGCACCCTCTCAGCCCTCTTCATCAGTTGACGCTGCAGACAGGGAGAGATAGAACATAGGCCTCAGGGCACTGTACAATGGACTGATACACACATGACAGTTGTACATGAGTGGCAGTGTCTAACTTCAGACATGGCATCACACTCCCTGACACACATGTCATTTCTACTCACACACATGAGCTCTTCCACAGCAATATTGCACCAGGCAGCACCATCCATACACATACAACAGCATCAGCAGCCAAAGGTGAGCCTGACGTCACATGAAACACGGGGAGTACACAACACTAGCACACACACCAACACACTTAAATGCATGTGTGCATGTCCACCAACTGTCAGAGTGATGAGATCGCCATCCATGTCACATCTGGCATTCAGCCTTCTACATGTCAGTGCCAGTGCCACATGCATCCATGTTGCATCACAGTTGCACACTTATCAAATACACACACATGCACATGTACACAGTGCAGATACATGCAGCTGGAACAAACATCCATGTGTGACACCACAACCATGCCAACGTACATACACAGTAATTCAAACATGTGTGCTCCCACATCTGCATTTGGCCTGCATGCTTAGCCACACATACACCATCCATGTGTCTCACACATGACAGGACTCGCATGTGTCAGCCTCACGCCCCTGTACATACACATCCATACATGGCCCTACAAAAACACATGTGCAACCTGCAAACTACTGGCACACTACGACACACACAGCGTCCAATCAGTATGCATGTACAATTACTGCTCAACTCCAGACGGGTCTGCCTCTCACGGACCTGGACGTGGAGCGCTGGGCATATGCGTTCCAGGACCCTCATTTGGTGGTCGGACAGGTGGCCCCGGCGCCCCTTGGCATCTGCTGCCTTCAAGAGGTGCCGGGCCTTGTCGAGGGTCCTGGACCTGAAGTCCTCCCAGCGCTTCTTGACATGTTTGAAGTCGCGGACTGCCACCCCCTCCTTGTTGATGGCAGTCACGATGTCCATCTAGATCCTGGTCCATCCTTCATAGTCGGTGTGAGAACTTCCAAAGAGGGCATCATACTGCCCCAGGACTTGCTCCACCAGGACACCAACTTCCCTGGCACTGAAGCTGGTGGCCCTCTGCCTCTCTGGCTGGGGGTTGCCAGTGGTGCCAGATGGTGGTGTGCCCGACATGGCAACCCCAGAGGCAGGTGTGGGTGGGCAACTGGGTCCTGGGGCTGGGCTGTGGAGTGATGGTATCCCAGTCGGGAGTCTTCAGTTCCAGCAGGGGTGGTCACAACAACTGCACCCCTGCAGATGGATGATGTGCAGGCAGCAGATAGCAGGGCATGTGGGCAGCAGGCAGGCAGGCAGCAGCAGATGCCAGGTGGGAGCGTGCTCGGGGCTCTGGGGGGCAGTAATTCGGCCTTCTGGGCAGGAGCGTGGTCTTCCATGTGTTGTTGCGTGGCCAGCTTGATACGGAGTGATTTGGCACGTGAAAATCTTGCACGTCTGCATGTAATTCGAGCAAGGCCCTTCGCGCGTAAGCCCTTCTGTGATGTGACTCGCGTGGGCGTTTCTCTCGTGACGTGGGCATAGTGGTTCAGCGTGCGTGAAAAACTGCACGTCCGCGTGTGAATGCGTGTAATCCGAGGAAAGGGCCTACGCGCGTAAGTGACGTGACGCGCGTGGGCGATTCCATCAACACGGGTGCATGTTCAAAAACTGCACGTCCGAGTGTCAGCTTGGGTAATTGGAGGAAAGGGCCTTACCACGTACACGCGTAAGTGACGCTGTACGTGTGGGCTGCTTTAAAAGGTAAGTGTAGGACCCCATTTCCTTGTACATGCTTTTCGTGGAGAGCGAGTGGGTGAATTCTGTACTTCTTGTCAGTTCACACGCGATTACTTCACAGCGTTTCAAGTTCGTACTCCCTGTTACCTCTGACAGCCTTCATTTTTTTTTGGGCCTGTTTCCTCAAACAGCGTTCACTTCTTCTTTTGTCCTGTCTCCTCAGACAGCGTACAAATCTTCTTTTGGCGGGGGTGTTGCCCACGCGCGCATGCGCGTTTTTTTCACGTTCTTTTTCCAGGCAGACGGTGAGTCGCGCACACATTTACCAACTGTGCTTGCCCCGTGTGTCGCGTACCCCTTCAGAGGTCATTGTAGGCTGCGTGTAACACGCGTACGCTTATTTTTGTGTTTTTGGGTGCCACAGCGTAGTGCGGGTTCATTTTTCCATGCACGTGGTCTACGAGGGGTTGTGTGCACGTTACTTTTTATTTTCGGGGTGCCTGTGCGTTGCGTGACCCGTCATCTTCCCCCAGGGGTCACAGACAGCCTTGCTAGAGCACTAGGGTACGAATTCCATCTAGTACCCTACCCCTTTCAACCTCAATTGCCCAGGACAAATCATTTACTGCAACTCCCATACGCACAACAACATCAGTGCCATGGTTGGGAGGCGACCAAGCAGTAAAGGAGGCAAAGGTGGCCGACCTCCAAAAGGTGGGCGTGGTGGGCACGGTAGGGGATGTGGCCAGGATTTGCAGGGTGCCCCTAGACCCCCATGTGTGGAGGACCAATCAGGGACACCCATGCTCTCCCCCCCATGGTTGAGGGAAACGTGGCTGACACCATCCCAGCTCAGCCCTTGTTGGACCAGCCCATGTGGCACCTGACCCGGCACAGGATGACTCCCAGGCTGACTTCCAGGTCAGCAAGTCTAAGCCACGTGTGCCGGTGCAAGTTGGTATCACCAGGCCACGTGGATCTGGGGACGCGATGTCATCTGCTGCCCCAAGTAGGCAGGGTGGGGAGGCTGCAGGGGCAGCTGCAGCTCTATCCACCCCAGCTCTGAGCCTCCCAGCCGGGACAGTGTCGGTCCTGGTCCATCAAACTGACGTTGCCCCTGCCAACATCACACTTCAGCCAATGCCTGCACCTAAGTCATTCGCACACTCCCAGTACCCAGTCCACCTGCGCTTCTGACCCTACTGACCAGAGCGGCGCAAGCTACTCAGGCTCTGCTCCACCTTTGAAAAAGAGGAAGAAGGGTGCTCTGGCACTACAGGCTGAGACCCCAGACACGGCTACACAGTCCGGCACGTCAAGGAAGCCTAGCTTTAATGACCCCGAACTTGATGCACTTGTGAACTATGTGTCGGCACATAGCCGCGAAATGGTGGTGACTGCAGGGTGCAAGACCACACCTGGTCAACGTTGGGCACACTGGAAGACCATCGCGGACCGCATAATATAAGTGCCCTTGGATTTGTGAGGCGCACAGCTGACGATTGCTACAAGCGGTGGAATGACCTGAAACGCAGAGCAAAGAACAAGCTGGCCTCAAATCATACCGCTACTCTGGTGAGTGGCGGTGGGTCTCCACCAGAGGACAACTAACTCACTGAACATGAGTCTGTTGCTGGGACCTTCGTCACATAGGAACACATCCAAGGCGTGGGAGAGCTACCTGATTGCGAGGCATTGTCCGGTGAGTGCCCATGCATGTGTGTGTAATCCATGTGTATGTTGTTTGGGTGATGGGTTCTGATTAAGTGCCAGGTAAAAGTGTGTACTCCTGAGTGTTATGGATCATCCATGTGCTTCCTCCAATACATTCATGTGCCTTTGATTTGGGTATGACAGCATCCCTTCTGCCCACAGTAGTCAATTAGACCCACATTACTGCTGTTGCACTTGAACTATCATCTTGCAACAACATTATTCTGATTTTTTCTGTGTTCATTCAGGCTGATTGTTTAGATTATCCCATTTTTCATATGCTTTTGTCATCCCTAATGCCACATATGTGACGTGCTTCTGTCATTGTTTACACCCCACATTGTGCCACTTTAGTTACCTGGTTATTTGAATGTGTAAACCATTCAGGGCGAGAGAGTATTGCTGAAATTTATTTTTAGGGCCTGTTTGCATGTGGAACATGATAGTTGTTTCCTGTCATGTTGAAGTGAGCAACCATTGATGTGCACATCTGCCTACAATCACTGTCTAATTGTACACTGGATGTTTTGCAGTGTGCGGCACATGCATATTTTGCAACACTATTCTGCATTAATCTTCTCATCATGTCCATGTGACAGGGATGTGTGACAGTACTCATTCACTGACATATCGCTGTAGTTGTCTAATTTACCATGGCTATGCTACATGACATCTGTGTGCTGGCATGTGTCATGTATGTGTATTGGACATGCTACTCACAGGCTGATGTGTGATGCCAGTGCTACACGACATGCTGCAAATGTGTTGCTTTTCCATCTTGGTGTCCTCATTGTCTGTCTTTTTGACTCACCTTCAGAATCATTGACAGTGCATGCATGCCAGGGTTATGGTCATGTGGGACATGTGTTAACCATGTACAGGATCTCTGTCTTATCAGGCCTATGTGTGTGCTATGGTGCTCATGCCTTTTTCCATTTCTTGTGTTTCATGTTTTTGCCAGTGATGACGCACTTGATGCTGGTGAGGTTCAGGAGATGGTGCAGACCCAGGAGGATTCTCAGCCATGACCAGGCACCAGTGGGGGACGTGGTGTGGTGGTGGGTGAAAACTCTTTGGTACTGCAGACCATACTGTTGAGGGGTGCCTCTGGGTGCAGCTCCCCAGACCTCTATTCAGGTGCTGAGTCGGATGATGAGACTTATGTGCTGTCGCAGGTCAGTGCTTCTGGCAGGGATTCTGTTCTGTCCAACCCACCTGGACCAGGGGTAGAACCCTCTATGGGGATGTCAGTGTTGGTAGGTCCGCCTTTGGCGGTTACAGATGCAGGGTCACACTCCACAGCATCTGATCATGTTCCTGGGCCAGCAGACCAGAGGGGGAATACAGTCCTGCAGCCTCAGGCAGTGTCAGCACAGCAAGGTGCAGATCGCCTTGCCCCAAACAGGTGTGGTGCCTGCCGACGCGGTGGCCGTGCGCCACCGGCAATACTGTATGGGAAAACTCCATGTACGGTATGGCAACCCAACAGGCAGCATCAGTAGAAATTATGGCTCCGGCAATGGAGAGGGTGGCCACTTCCATTATCCCCCCTGAAAGACAGATGGAACAACAACAGCAGGCAACAGACTGCATTTGCCAATCACACAGAGGAGACATGTTGGCGTCCAACAGGGACCGACGGGCAGCACTGGAGACTCTGCACAAATCCATATCAATAGAGTCACAGGGCCACAGGGAAGCCCTGAGGGTGGAACTCCATAACCTCAGGCAGAGTCTGCTTGAACTTGTGGCTTCCCGAAATGTTAGGGCAGAACAGCAGCTGGAGCAGCTCACACGTTTGCTCTCAGCTTAGCTGCAGGCAACACGTGAGGAGATCCGGGCATCCCGTGAGGCCATGCGTGCAGAAGTGCAGGCAACCCGTGACGTGCTGCATGGGGATCTCCGCACTTTAATCCTCCAGAATCAGACCTTCCAGACCCGCATGCTTGCTGCCATGGAGGACCATACCAGGGCGTTGCGTGGGCTGCCTCCCATAGTGCCACCACCTCCTGATGCAGCAGCAGAGGGTGAAGAGAGCAACAGCAGTTCTCCCACAATGGCATAGCCGTGCAAGCCATGAGCCCATGGAGGTATTTTTTTTTCTCGCAACATCCACACTGGTGGGTGTTGGTGTGCACCCTGTCCTCGAACCTCCTGGGTGGGGTGCCCCCCCCTGACCCACACATGGCCATTTTTTTTTTTTGTTTTTTTTTTATAGTGTGTTGCCTTGTGTGGCTCCCGTGGGCATCCACTGTATTCCGGCTGGGCACATGCAGGCTTGTCCTGAGTTTGGGTTAGAAGCTTGGGTTCGTGACACACACACCCCTCCTGCTTCCATGGGCTTGCAAAGGGTGTGACCAAGTGACAGTGACTTACACAGTGACATTGGGCTCCCATGAGCTGTGTGGGCAGTCTGAAGTCAATACTGTGTGTTCATCCCTAGTGGGTATTGTTGTTGTATTGTACACTGCATGGTGTATTGATATGTGCTTGTGCATCCATGTCTTCCTCCTAATTTGCAGGTTCCTTCCTCATGTCTTCACAAGGCTGTCTCCTTTGCAGATGGAGTTCATGTTGTATGCAGTACACTGACACATTTGTGTGGCAGCAACACTCTACAGTTGGAAGGGGTCGATGTGCTGGCTTATTCAGGATGTAAGACTACCACTACTTTGACTTAGTACTGTCATGTTTTTGCAATGTTTCATGGTGTGTTGCTGTATTGTGTTGGTGCTAAGTATTTGCTCATGTGTGCTGTTTGTTATTGATTACTGCGAGCATATTGTCTGTGGGCAGTCTTCATTTGGGACAGTGCACTTTGTGACACTTGTGTCAGGTCTTGTGCATTGCTTTGTTTGCTTCACATTGCATGACATGCCATGGTGTGTTGGGTGGGGGAGCTGGGGAGGGGTTGGGTGACATGGCGCTATTTTCATGTTGTATTTTGCAAGGGGGTAGTCATTCATGCAGCATAAATGTGTGTTTTTTTGTGACACAGCATTGGTTGTCTTTTGGCAGGTAGGGATGCACACAATGTAACATTTCCAGGTGGTATGGTTGTGACAGTTGACTGTCCCTTATGTCATCATCATTGATTGTCAGCTGGTATGTGCCAGAGCTGTGTGCACTCCACAGGGGTGTGATTTTAGGTGAAGTAATTAGCCACCAGCTGCGTACGGGCTGCCTCACCACGTGCCCTTTCCCCTCCCATGCACATCGGCTGTGCTTGTGGTTGGGGATGTGGGGGCACCACCATGTCCCCGGGCAGGCCCCGGCGTGTTGCAACGTTGTGCAGGACACATGCTGCCATTATGATCCTGCACACTACTGGGGCCGCGTATAGCAGCTGCCCACCAGAGCGGTCAAGGTAGTGAAAGCGTGACTTGAGCACTCCGAATGTGCGCTCCACTATGCCCCGGGTTGCAATATGGGCTGTGTTGTATCTTACCTCGGGTGGTGTGGTGGGGTTCCGAATTGGCGTCATCATGTGGGTGCTCAGTGGGTAGGCACTGTCCCCTGGGAGGTGATGATGGGTATCATTAGTGGGGTTGTGACATTACTCAGTATCTGACATGCATGCATGTGCAGGGGCATTTATACTCATCAAGCAGCCATGTATCGCCATGCCGCCCAGCTTCGAGGTCCCGGTTTAGGGTTGACATTCTGTAATTGAAACTGTCATGGGTGGACCATGGATAGTTGGCATATACTGAGGTGATGATTCCCTTGGCATCACATACTACCTGCATGTTGATGGAATGCCAGTGCTTGCGGTTTCTGTAGATGTGCTCGGTTGCCCTGGGAGGACGCATGGGTGCAGTCAATGGCACCTAGCACTTTAGGGCAGTGTGCAACCACGTAGAAAACCTGGACGACAGCCTGCCTTTCTTCAGGTGTTCTGGGCAGGTATATGTGCCTGAGGACTGATGGGCGTGCAGTCATGATGGCCAACACCTGGTGCAGGCAGCGTGACTCTGTGGCCTGTGATATCCCCCGCACTATGGCAGTAGTCCGCTGAAATGAACCAGTGGCCAAGAAGTGCAGTACATTGAGCACCTTTTCCAAGGGGCTCAGTGCTTGGGAGCACAGGGTGGGTGATGTGAGGTCATCCTCCCACTCACTTACCAGGCCGAGTATTATGTGAGGTAGAAACCTGTACCTCCCATACACCTGGTCATCAGGCATCCCAAAAAGGCTGGTTCTGGGTGTAAAAATTCTGGGCTTGACTATCGTCCTCCTCCTCCTCCTGCGGTATCCCACGACCACTGCTGCGAAGAACGGTATATTCATCTTGGCGTCTGAGCTTGTTTGTTGTCCATGCACTTTTATGCTGCGCGGGTCCACCTACGCCTGCTTCCTGCTGGCGTACGTGTTTCCGGATTAGCGCATCTTTTTTGGCGCACGCGTTAGCCCCGTTCGATTCCATGAATACGTGTTGTAGGCGCGCCTGTGGGCGTTCCGGGCATTTGCCTCCTGTACTTCCCCCGTGATGCCCACATTTTCACGCGTTGTTCCCCATTGCGCGTGTTACGCCCCGTGTTACGCCTACTTTTGTTGTTTGTGCTTCGCTATGTGTGCTTTCGCTGTGCGCATAGTGCACGCTGTTTGAAGACGTGTGCGCCAGCGTGCACCACGCAAGATTTAATGCACATCCATGGATTTACACGCGCACAGACTTCCATGAATCGCTGTGCACGGGTTTCGCTGCGATTTTCGCACTTGCGCTGCGATTCGCACGCTTTCGCATGCTTGCGAGGGAATTTTCAGTGAATCGCCCTCCATAAAATCTTTTTTTATCTTAAATCAAAATATTTCATAATGCAACACCAGAGTATAGAACTTAAAAATCATTCCTCATTGAACATATATAAAAGTAATATGAACATCCTTTACACACAAAAAAATTCTACCCACCATGCAGCAGATTCTAAGTCCACTGACTATACCTTGTAAGGGAGAGGTGCATGAGGTTCATTTGGGCCTACTGAGTTTGCTTTTAAGGACCGTCTGTGTCCCAGCGCTAATCGTCCCCCCTCCTTTGCCTAGCAGTCCTTCCGTCCTTGTGGCACCGTATTCACGCTGATATAACCGCTTCATGTAACTCGCATTGCGGAGAAGTGAAGTGAAGTTATTGGAAAGTACGCAACTGAACAGACTATCAGGCTTTGATCGATAAAGAGTGGCAAAGAGTGACCCCCTTGTTCGCCCTGTATGCCCCATTAGTGGCTTCACCACCGAGCTAACTAAGCTGGTAGGATGGACAAAGTAAGTGTTGTCGCATCCAGGAAGGCATTATTATCCGACAGAAGCAAAAAGTATGCACCAGTAATGTTGCAAATGAGAAAGCAAAGGTATTGACTCTGTAAAGCAGTCTACAATTAAGTGGGCTTTATGAAGCAAGTCAACTTCTAGATTGGCTCAGGCCCCTCAGTTGCCTCCTGCTATGCTGGGTATAAGCAGTCCTTTGAGACTATCTGATGAAATGTCTTCTATATCATAGTCCCTGGGTGGGCTGACTCTACCCAGCATTGAAGCATCTCTACTTTGCTCTCCGGCCCCATGTGGTAAAGGAGTCTTGCATTGTGTAGGAGAGTTCAGGGGGTGTTCTTTAAGTGAGATTGTCCCTCCAAATCATTTAAATGTTTAAACTCTTCAACGCCCCCTTTGGAACCTGCGTTACAACCTATGTCTGAGTGGTTGGATAGAGCCACTCCTGAGACCCTCGAGGCCTCAATTAATTGACATTACAGGAACAGTGTGTGCAGGCAATCTAATGTCTTCACTAATGATAATGTATCCAGAGGTGGGTCAGATCAAGAAGATCATGAGGGACAGGGTCTGGCTATGGTCAACAGTTTTGCATCAATTACAGACAACATTTCAGCACTTAGAGGCTCATTCTTTTGTGCTTCAGATACCTGTACAGCCTACATATTTTTTCCACCTATCCCTACTATTTCCAGTGTGATCGTGGATCATTTCTTGGAATTACCAATGGGGGTTTCTTACAATCTTGTTGCACCTCCTGTCCTTTAGCCTGTGCTACAGCCTCAGCTCTTAACGCAAACTGACCTTTCCAGTGACAGTATGCGGGGGACGGTCTCAGTACACTTGGACCATCAAGATATGTGTACGGATAATTCTGAAGCTCAGTTTATGCCATCAGCGCAGGAGACCCATGACGAGCTGATGGACTCTCCAAGTGATAGTGGCCCAGAAAGAATCTTGTGCAATTCTACTTTCTGATTGACTGTGTGAATCGCTTAACAAATGCTTACCATGAGATGCGTCTCCCTTTAGGATCATTGATGGAGCAATGGTCAAAATACATGGCTTACATGGACAAATGACTAGACATAATTGGTTCATTGACTAACATGATGGAGGATTCCCAAAAGCGGCCTGTCGCCAAGTCTTTCCCTGTTGTAGACGCTAGTGCGTGGTGGGATATTCCCATGGCTAACTTAAAGAAAAATGGCATCTCTGAATGAGCTGCCCTCCCAACAATGTGTCCATGTGCTGGTCAAACTACTGGCTCTAAGGAAGGTGAGGCTCATGTGCGGGATCAAACCTCATTTGAGAATGCCTCCCTTGGTCCGCCCACTGCCTATCAGCTTTTGGCAGTTTCCAGGACCAAACTGGAGCCGGAGTATGCAAACTTTGGGACACGCTTAGTGAACCCTCAGCATGCATTGAAATCTGGCGGCTTACATCGAACCGCTTATCCTTTGATGAGTTGGAGAGAGAATAATGTAATATTGTGTTTCAAGGGTCTAATTCATGGAAACAAGAACTCCTACAAGAGAATGCTAATCAAAGCTTTGACAGTAGTACTTGGAGTGAATGATATTTCTTTTAAATTGTTTCCCTGTGTATGTATTCTCTCTGATTGCATGTACCATAAGGGCTGTAATGTCAGTTTTTCTTTTGCAATGACTCATCTTCGTTCATGCAATTCAAACTGTCATGAGGTGTTGACGGACAAAGGAAATGAGATTTATAAGGATGTAAGGACCTCACTTTGTCATCTCCATGACTCTTGGTCTGTCGGCAATGGTATGTCAAAATCTGATACTGGCTCTACCTTTATAAGATCAGGCACTTCTGCTCATTCCAGCTTTGTGGATGCTTTTATTAAAGACCTGACTAGGGAGGAATTGGATCTTAGACAGGCTCAGCCTCTTTTTTCAGTGGCCAATATTTCAAGACAGGTTAAGTAGTCAGTATACAGTTGCGCACAAGATACCATGCCAATGGGGTCTCTTTAGTAGGGAGCCAACTAGCTCATAGACCTAGCAGCCCGGGCAATTCCAATTATATTGACTAGTACTAGTGTAAGCAGTTTAAACTGCAAAGGCTGACATAAAGGCTGTCACAGGGGGAGAGATGTGTCCAATTTTAAATTATCTGCTGTTCAGCTGTTAAGCTGCAATGTGGCAGGGGTGGCTAAAAACTAAAAGACTCTGACTGGCTATATTGGCTAAGATAGTTAGACATATTATGTTTTCAAGAGATGTGATTGTGAGATGACTCTCTGTTGGTGAAATACTTTCTGGACTATTGGATAACAATTTTTCTGGCTAATCGGGAGGGTGCTGGTACGTTATTTAAGGGCCTAGCTACGTTGGTACGATGCACCGGAGATTGGGGACCCATACACATTTCCACACATTCAGACCAAATTCTGTTGATATCTATTATACATAGCAAAAAGATGGATTCTAGACTCCTTGAGGGAATATATACCTCCACCCGAAGGAGGATCTGAAAAATATTCAATCTCCTAATGGATGGCTGGTGGATTTTTTACTATGCGAATGTGAGTCGAGCATTGTCATGGTGGGTTACTTTAATGCCAAGTTGTCAGATTTAAAGATACATGCTGAGAGGCTGCTTTTAGAAGCTGGTGTGGGGATGCGCAGGAGGAACACAAATCTGATGCCTTGTGACCCATGTGGCATTTTACTGGACTCCTTTTGAAACGCTACTGCTTTGGTCAAATTAAATGGGAGGTCGGCTGGTGATGATCCCCTAAGTTTATTTTTAGTCAACCCAGCAGTCACTCTCTAATTGACTATTGTCTGGCCGATTGTTACTCTTATTTGGAGGGTGGAGCATTTTGAGGTATATCCCCACCCAGGAAGGGATCACAACCCTTTAATTCTTAGGTGGAATATGGAGTTGTCACTCCCTGTTCTAAAGTCCAGCTTTATAGAAAACAATTTGTCCTCTGATCACTGTTCTAGAAAATTGTCTAAAGAAATATTGGTGGAAATTCTGGATAACGCACAGCTAGCAAGTGGTAATTTTTTGTCACAGATATCTGCAGAGGAATGGGTGGTCAATGTATTAGCAAGTGAGAAAATGGTGACATGTCTCCGAAAGGTGCATGTATTCCGGCAACTCAGTGTTAGCTGATCGATCAAGGAGGCAGGTAGGGTCATGTAATGATGCTCCATGGTTTGACGCAGAGTGTCGTAGATCTACGTTTGCCTTGTGGCTAGCATCTAGAACAGAAAATAGCACAGCTGGGACTAGGTACATGGCTAAGTGTGATTATAAGTAACTCCTAAGGCTAAAGGGAAAATTGTCTTATGAATCTCAATGGGAAAGACTGGCAGTATCTATACAGGATTGTCACACTCACCTGGGTCTCTGCGGGAGCAATGGATTCCTCCGGTCTCTTTCTCTCATTACCCCTGGGCTGGGAAGCTGACCTGCCAAGAAAATGGGTGTTTAGAGGGTTTTCTGTGAAGAAGGTACTCCAACCCTCCCTCCACCCTCCCTGTATCCCAAGTGCAGTGTATACCCTTGCTTTGGGCGTGGCTCACCTTTTGGTTTAGTGTGGCGCGCTCTCCATCCTGCATCTACAGGGGCACAGTAGTCTGTGGATCTGGGGCTAGTTGCTTCACTAGGTTCTGGTAGAAGGGTGTCCTTCCGGTGAAACACACTCTTTGCAGTATTTGCCCGGTTACAGCACTGGGAATTGTTTGCAAGTTCTGTTCACAGGCTTGATTCCTGGAGACCACGTAGCAGCAGCTGCAGGTAAGTTCAACTGCGAGCGGAAGGGTAGTTCAATGATGGCCAGTTACTTCACTGGCTATGCGTGCATGTTGTGGAGTGAAAGGTGAGTTGTTGATTGTGAATAAGCTGAGCGTTAATTAAAGTTGTTTGTCTTTGCAGGTCTCAGAGACGGAGCAGCTAACTGGATGCAGCCACGGGAAGGAGTATTCCGCTCAGCTCACAAACAGATGTAAGTTAGAAGGGATGTGCCTTTGGTCGCACGGGAGACAGAGGCATTAGTTGCATGTGCGCGCCTACTGATTCTAACTTGTTCCTTTTCTTTTGCAGGTTGGGTCTGGAACTCTGACGTGACGAGCAGATGAGAAGCTTGCTTCGATCACGAAGAACAAAATGGAGCCTGGGCTGCAGTGAAGCAGGAAACAGGTAAGGATCCAATGGAAGTCCGGGCTGCGGTGAACGTGTGCTCAAGGCTACAGAATGCACATGAAGCACAGGCTAGTCCTTGGGCGTGTACTGGAGAGACCCCTTACCAGTCCATAGAGTCAGAGTTTGCTCTGCAGTACTTTAAGACAAGATAGCTGCACCTTGAGGTGGATGGGGATGCAGGTTTTCTTACTCCAACTCCAATCAATAAGGACAACTCAATGGTTTGGCAAAGGGGAGTCTGTTAATTACAAAAAAGTACAAAAAACGGGGAAACATGGAAATCAACAGTGATGCGATAGCCTGTCTCGCTTCAACTCCCAATAACTTCATACAAACAGTAACCTTCATATCCAAAAGTTGTCATTATTGAAGTGTAACACTCAAAAGTTAACATGCAATTCTATTCGTTGGAAACAAATAACTTAGATATAGGTGCTATATTTGTATATGGTAATGGAATGTGGGGATTGGATAAACACTATTAGGTGATCACTAAAAGTACGACATTCCATTGGTTCTACTATCTATAGGACCCTAGAGTATTTGGTCTATTGTGATTGGGTTGGCTTCACCCCATGTATAAACCTCCACTTTAATAAGCAGCACGCAGAATGGTCAACCAGGTGCAGGATGCCCCGAGATTCACCCGTCCTCCCTTCCATCAATCAGTTCTTTGGTGGCTATGTGTCAATTACCTGGCTGTGGTCAACCTCGAAACTGTAGCTTCTTGTCAGAAGAAGTTATGATATCTCTGTCTGAGCGACAGCCAGGCGTAGGTTTGAAACTGTGCCTCTTCTCGCTCGGCTGTTCACGTGCTAGCACACCGTGAATCTGCTTAGTTTTCCTTCTATTTGCACATTTAATTCCTTTTCAGCTTTCCACCTGCCTGGGCCTCCTTATCTCGCCATTCCTGAGATAGGCTGTTCTGTTCTTAAGTTTCGATTCCGCAAAGCTACTGTTCGCTCCTTCTCTTGGTCTGACCTCGACTTCCCAGGCACGAGCTGCTCTTGCTGAGTTTCGATTCAGCCATCTCTTCTCGTTTTAGCTGGAATACGAATCCTTTCCTGTTTGACCCCTAGTAACCTGAGTTAATTCCACTTTTGTGTAAAGTGGACTCGCACTTATATAGTGTGCTTCGTTGAGGAAGATATGTATAGGTGGCGCTTGCCGCTCTATTCTTCTACTCAGCATAGCAAGCCGCACTAGCTTCTTGCAGTTACAAACATATGTAACGGTATTAGCTGGTTGAATGTCTTCATCCTGCTTACGGCTTTAGTTTCTTTATATTTCAACATTGTCTCTTCTTCTATGCCCATGATATCCTGATTCATGGCGTTTCATCTCTGTGTGCCATCTTTTGTTGTCATTTTCTTTCATCTGTGAGTCTGTTCGGGCCCTCGTGTTGTCACCATTCTTCTTCAATTAAGGCCTTTTGTGTTTCTTCCGGGACAGTGTTTAAGTAATCTTCATTTCATTTCATTTGCTGGTAGGGTTTTCTCAATGGATACCTTACTGTCCATGGTTGTCTGGTTATTGGTACTTCAATAGGTATTGTTCTTCTGATAGGCACTGGGCAGAGCCCTACTGCGGCTCTGTGCTGGTTTATTTGCTCATCATATGTCACATATCTCGATGTGAATGTTCCTGGTACTTCAAAATGGGTGACTGGAGTGCAGGCCCTATTTGGGACCGCCTCTACACTCCCCCCTCTGGTCGGTTCATCGACCACTTCCGCTTCCTCTTTTGGATTCATCTTACTTGTTTCTTCTGTATTAATTTCTTCTTCATCTTCTGGGTTTGTACATGATGGAGTGAAGGAGTGTCTCTTTGGAGTCCATATTTTTATCACTCCTTTCAGGCTTCTTGCTGTCTTTACATGTTCGTCTTTGTTCCATGTCATTAGCTTACATTGTCCATTGTGGCTGCAATAGATCCATTTTCCTTAATAATTTCTGCATTTCCTGGGATAAAGAAACTTCGTACCTTCAGGTGCATGCTCGCTGGCCTTCACAAAGTCTCTTATTTCATCATCAGTTAGATCTCTGGACTTCCATCCTGGTTTGACATCAATCATTATCTTCATCCCTATGGCTTTCTTCGCATTGTGAGATTATTGTCTTGATAACACAAAATACTAGTAATATCATCACTAGCAGGGCCCCTAGGAACTTGAATGCGTCCGCCATCCATTGTGGAACCCAGGAAAACAGCGAACCAAACCAGCTGTCATCATCAACTTAGTCGGTTTCATTGATCATCTGGTTCTGTAGGTTTGTCAGCATACCTATAGCCTCTGTTAAAGTTCCATTTTCCTCGTTGTGTGAAGATATAAATGTGCAACATGATTCCCCAATTTTTACACAAACTCCTCCACCCATAGCTGTGATCATGTCAAGTACATATCTGTTTTGGGGAGTCATCAGTCGTATGGCTCTTAACTCTTCCTTGATCGCATTGAATCATTTTATTGTCGTTTTGATGGTTTGCAGTAACTCCCATCTGGTTATCTGCAAACATTTAGTATTTGCTCCAACTTGGAATCTTGGCATGATGATTGTTGCGAACACTGATGAGGTGAGGCTGAATAGCCTGTGTTCATATGGAATTGCATGAAATTTTTCTTCTGATTTGGCAGAAAAACAATTTTCTCTCTTCACTGGGGTTATCAGTTCCACAGATCTCCTCTTCCTCAGGTGAGCATCTGCTTTCGGGAAACTATCAATATTTAGGTCACTTTTCGGGATCACTAGTGCTGGAACGTGGACGTTCACTATTGTGCATATGCCTCCCCAGTTTTTCGGCGGCCTGATGTATGCTTTGGATCCACATGCCCAATAATGATCCATAATTACTGCAGTCCCATGAGTCATTCCTGGAGCCTCGAAAATTCATTTGCAGTTCTGATTCTCTCCCATCTTCCTTGTGCCATGGTTCCTGAAGCACAATTTCAGGCTTTCTAGTGGCACTATCTGCAAGGGTTCCCCTCTGTCTTCGACCCATGTCAGCAATTTTGTAAGTTTTGGCCATAGTGGTTTGCACAGTCTCTGTGACTTTTCAATGGCTTCCTTGCAGGCTCCGCGGACCATCCATGCTCTGAAGATCACTACTCCTTGCTCCCATCCGTCTGGTGAAAGCACTGTGCCCCAAATCTGCATTTGGCATCTGTTTTTTCCAAATTTGAGCCTCTTCTGGAGTTTTTCCTTGGATATTCAGTCTCGGGTTTACTTCCCATCTTATTCCTTCTCCTTTAACTTCAGGTTTCTCGTACCTGATCACGTGATCCCTAGTATGGGCTCTATTTCTCGTCTTAATGCCCTGGACATAATCATCTTCATCGGGATAAGCTGTTTCAGTTGCCCATATCAATGAGGCATCACTTCCCATGAACTGGCCTCTAGTGTTGCACATTGCTATGTGTGAGAGACAGTGTGCTGTCGGGACATCTATTTCTACAGCAACAAAGATCTTGGATTTCCCCCTGCTGTACGGTAGAAGTGCACAAACAAATCATTCTCCTTCTGAATTTCGTCTTCCAATTTCTTTCATTTGCTGGTACCAAATGTTGTTTCCTAGATGTGCTATGCTGTCCAGGTAGTCATTAAGTTCATTATTATCTTCATGCATGATTCTCTTGATTCTTAAGGTTTTCCTGTAGTTTGCTGTAACTACATATCTGAATGCCTCTGTATGGCTTTTTCTTGCTGGCAGGTTCTCAGGTATCCTGGTCAATGGTGCACGCTTCCTCAGCTGTGCCATTTGAGTGGACAAGAGTCTGGCAGTTCTTTCCTGGTCCTCATGCATCTTTTCTTTGCTGCGTGCAAGTGCCCATGCCAACCAGCCTAACACTGGTCCGGCATGTGGCTGTGTTGTAGGCCTGGTACTTGTCCCTTGTGTTGGAATATGTGTGCTGGGTAATACAGCCTCTGTCGTTTTGTTCTTCAGTTCCTTTTGTCGTTTCCCTGCTCTGGCTATGCATGGGAATACTAAGTTTACTAACATTTGTGTCCTTGCAGAGAGTTGTTCCGAGACCACTTCCGTTTTCTTAAGGGCTTCTGATATGACTGCTTCTGTTTGTCTTTCTCTTAATTCTTCCTGTTTTCTCCCACTATCTCCTGTGAAGGCTTTTACAGTAGGCAGTCTCATCTTCTCTGCTGCTTTCATTTGTGATTCTGTGGGCATTGACGCTAGGCCTGTTTTGTGTGCATTCAGTGTGTGTGGGTGTGTGTAGTTGTCAGTGCTTTGTCTTCATTAATTTCATGCCGACCCTGTCTCCGGCTTTCCTGCTCATTTGTTACCATAAATGTGTGTATATCACTATTAATCACGTTCATTTCAAGTCCATTTACTCTTCCATCAGATTTTCTAGCGACTGGAATTACTATATAAGGTCTGGGTTCATTTGTGGGTTTCATGCGTACATCATCAGGTGGGTGCACTGAAATTGGAACACTCCTTGCACCAATAAAAAACACAGTCCTGATCGTTAATGACAGTAAAATAATGATAAATACAATGCATTATGGTTCAATATGTAAGGCGACAGCATTTTCTTCCAGAGAAGCCGGGATGCCTCTCTGCTTGTGGGAGGACCAGGTTACTGCTCCGGGCCACCATCTCAATCATTTGCCAAATGTCAATGTTATTGTTCCCCCACCCAATATCGTTCTTCAAGTTCTGTGTAAAAAGTGTCAGGTGCTTCAAAAGTATCCCCCCTCTTGCGAGTGACGATTGTCTCTTAATACAGGATACAGTTCCTTTGCTAAACTATGGGAGAAATAGATTAAAATAATACATCGATGAGTCACCTTTACTGTGCATGTTCAAAGTGCGTGAGTTCCCAGTCCACTCCTCGAATCTGCTTCAGTCCTGAGGAGGAGATAGGGAAAAGTGACAACAAATATAACAAATAACGTTCTTGACTCTGCTCCCTTGATCTGTCCCTTGCAGAAAGTCTCCTCAGGATCTCCTCAGGATTCGATGGAGATTGTAATTTTTAATTTGTGCTACAATGGCATGCAAGAGCATGGCCCTCATTCCGAGATTGGAGGTAAGTCCCGTCCATTACCGGCATTGCGCAAATTGCGTGTCCGAGCTGGCAATAGACCGCTAAAAGCGCACTATTACGAGTTTGCGGGCACAAGCTTTGCACCATGGCGGTAATGAACGTAGCGGCATGCCGCAAAATCGGCCGAAAACCCCCCTACCGGCATGAACCGCACCGTAGCGAACACTACCGCCTTAGAGTAACGTGGCATTAGCAGTGACTGTAAATAAATACATTTACGGTCACCGTTATTTACAGTCACCGTTAAAATGCAGAACCGGAAACAGCGTCATCGCACAGGAACTGGAAGGAGCACGGCGGCCATCTTTAAAAACACAATCCATTGCCATCCTCACCAGACAGGGCCCCTGGCACACTTCCGACATACCGGAAAGGTACCATCATCAAGGAGGAATGCCCAAAATGCCAAAAAAGGGAGCTGCCCGCCTCCAAAAGGAGCGGTTCAGCCCTGACAAACTCCAAATGCTGGTGGATACCCTCCACGAGCATGCTGACACTGTTTTCAGCAATGACATGCGGAGGGTGGCAGTGATAAAAAAGAGATCTGGGCTCTGGTGGCGCAGAAGGTGAGCGTCGTGGGCAACACCCCCCGCACCACAAAGGATTTCAGAAAAAGGTGGGACGACCTGCGGCTGAGAGTGCGGAGCATCCTCCCTGCTAATAGAAGCCAGGCCTTGGAGACAGGATGAGGCCCAGAGAAATTAATGCTGTGGGAGGAGACATGTGCGGCCATGATAGGCCCCAAAGCCATCGTAGGGGTTGGAGAAATGGAGTGCGGGGCAACGTCATCCACTGATGGAGGTGAGTGTCCAAAGTCAATACTGCCAACGCCAATGTTATGAAAGTCACTGCTAAGGTCTGGCCAAGGAGTCACGGCATGGTCGGTCACACACCCCCTTCAAATCATGCCGAAGCAAGTGAGACCCAGGCTAGTGCCAGGTGCAAGGCTGTAACCTATATGACACATACCACACAAAGTGGCCCATTCCGTGAGGCACACAGGGCAGTTGATGTAAACAGTGTGCATGTGAGCCAGAACAGTACCTGGCCAACATGAGTGACACAGACATATGCATGCCTTTACCACCCAAGTATTGATTAATGTGCCGTTCTCCACCCAAATGCGGTAACCCACAAATATCTAAATGTGCTATTGTAGCCATGTCCAAATGCTGGCTCTCAAATCAACACTCATGCCGTCCCGCTCTTCCACCCCCACAGACAGTGAGCATGACAGCGAGGAGCAAGAGAGCAACCGGCCCAGCACCTCTAGGAGTCAAGGCAGGGGCCGCAGTCTCCCTGCGAGGAAGAGAACACCTGGAGGCACACCACCGGCTCCAGCAAGGCCCGTGGAGGGTGCACCACCCCCACCCCACCCTGCACTGGCGGCAGACACATGCCCTACGCCGTGCTCTGAGGAGTCGAGTGTGGCTGGGGAGGTGGCAGCCACGGCCTGCCTCGATGCTGCCGACAGCCCCATTTCCATCTGTGGAGCGACTGAGGAGGACACATTTGAAGTCGTCCACACCCCTGATGCCCAAACCAACCCACAGGTCTCCTATAGTGACTCGGGATGAGACCGACACACCTGAGCTTACTGGGCATGGAGCAACACAGGGACATGCCAGTCCTGTGGCCAGTTCCCTTGCGGAAGCGCCGGAAACACATGTGAGCCCGATCCCCAGCAGGGCCACAACATCAGCCATTGATGCACAGCGAGCTGAGCAGCTCACAGGCCTGATCACTGACTTCATGTAGGACAATCGGCAGGCCAGGGATGAGTGGCGGGATGAACTGAGGGCACTGGGCCAGGTCATCACAGACAGCACCAACCGGCTCTGTGAGGTCCTTGGCTGGATAGCAGATGCTCTGGAGGCTGCACATCCTGCACAACAGCCCCAGCATGAGGACACCCCCTCAACTAGCAACTCAACACAGACCAGCCCGCTCCGTCGGTCCCTCCGTACGATGCGCCACCAGGACATGCCTCCCCCTGGCTCTGGGAGCGCATAGTGACAATACTGCCATCCGCATGTGGGCTATGTGGACCCTATGGGACTAGTGTGGGGTTGTTGTGGTGGGAGGGGGAGGCAGGTGAGGGTGTGTTTGGGAGTTTTGGTGGGAGGGAGAGGGGGGTGAGGGTGTGTTTGGGAGTTTTGGTGGGAGGGGGTGAGGGGTGAGGGTGTGTTTGTGAGTTTTGGTGGGAGGGGGAGGGGGTGAGAGTGTGGTTGGGAGTTGTAGTTGGAGGGGGTGGGAGGGAGGGTGGTGGAGGGTTTGTTTTTCACGTTTAAATTTTCACTTTGAATACACCGGTTGTTCATCTAAAAAAACCAGAGTGGACATTCATCATTGCGCATGTGTCATTTAATATTGCACAGTGCATAGTGTGCATGTATCCCCACACCTAGTGCCCGATGTCCTGACATCCTCACACCTCTGCTGACTTGTGTGTCAGAAATATTGTCCAATCAATGATTGCTGCACGGCACGTCCCTCCTGTGCATCGGCACCGTGATGCTGTCCTGCTACTTCTTCCTCCTCCTCCCCTTCATCATCATCAGGTGGTAGCAGTTCCATTTCAGGGGGCAGGGGGACGCTCCGATGGATGCACATATTGTGCAGCATTACACATGCCATGGTGATCTTTGACACCTTCTCATGGCTGTAGATGAGTGCCCCGCTTGACCGGCTGAGGCAACAAAATCGTGCCTTCAACAGGCCAAAGGTCTGCTCAATCACCACAAGTGTATGGGTATGGGACCGATTGTAGTCCTCCTCGTGCCTGTTCTGTGGGTTTCAGACAGGGGTCATGAGCCACGGCTTCAAGGGATAGCCACCATCATCTGCATGAGAGGAGAATGAAGGTAAGTGTTCGTACAATCATGGCAGACAACTTTACCAGTCTTACATGGCAGCAGGTGATTTCTGCCCATACACACATGTCCCTGGATGCATTGACCCCATTTCTGGCCCCACTATGTGTCCTGTGCAATGGAATGATGGAGTGGGTAGCATCTTCAAGATGGGTTATGGTGTGCACTCACATCTTGTTGCACGTGCATTGTATATGCATGCAGCAATGTTGGCCTAAACTCATTGATGTGTTGTGTTCTGTGAGATTTGGTAGCAGGGAGTGTTGGCTGTAGTCAGTACCATGGTGTCTTGCAGCACTCCTATGGGTGTGTGGAACCAGTGACACGCTGTGGTATCCCTGTTAGGCTCACTTCAATTCACTCCCAGGGATGACTTTCCTGTGTGGTGATATGCTGGAGGCAGCGACATAGTGCATATGCAGTGCATAGTGCAGGATGCCCTTACGGTGTGTGAGGGCCGCCGATGAGGGGTGCATGTGTTGTGGGATGTGGCCTGGTTACCTGTTAGTCATGTAGTGTTAGGTGTTGGCCTTTTTTCATTACTGTGTGATTTGGTAGTCATGTGCCGTATCACTTGCTTTGGGGCACAGTGTTCGGTGAGGTGCATATCGTGCACTGGCGTCAACATTTCCACCCAGGTGGAGTATGCATCTCCCCCCCCTTCCCACCCAGGTGGAGTATGCATCTCCCCACCCCTTCCCACCCAGGTGGAGTATGCATCTCCCCCCCTTCCCACCCAGGTGGAGTATGCATCTCCCTCCCTTCCCACCCAGGTGGAGTATGCATCTCTCCCCCTTCCCACCCAGATGGAGTATGCAGCCACCCACCTCACAACCCCGATGCACTGCCATGGACCAGTCAGGCAACTCACCAAGCAGCCAGGCACATCGTCCAGCATGTTGCTCCATATAGCGTGGTAGCGTGGAGTTCCGCAGGACCAAGGAGTCATGAGTTGATCCTGGATATCGGGCACAGCAATGTGTGATGATCTTGCTGGCATTACATACCATCTGCACGTTGATGGAGTGGTATTGCTTGCGGTTGCAATACACCACCTCCAAGGCACGCGGGACCACCAACTCCACGTGGGTGCAGTCGAGGGCACCTATACAATTTGGCATGCCTGCCAGTGCATGGAAGGCAACTTTTGTATCGAATATCTCCTGGGGAGTCTGTGGTAGGGATATGTAGTCCCTTGTGTGCTTGAGGAACGCATCCAGCACTTGGGTCAGTATCCGGGAAAATAAGGGTTGTGATATGCCATGCATGTGCCCCACTGTGTGCTGGTAGGTGCCTGTGGCAAGGAAGTGGCGCACCGACACTACCTTCAGTAGAGGGGGGATGGCGGTGCGTATTTCTATGAGGCTCACTATGTCGTCATGTATCAGGTCCACTATGGTGGTGATGGTGTCACGGTCAAGCCGTTATAGGGTGTGGATCTGCTCTGGTGTTAGGTTGAAGGGTGTGGCTCTGATACAAGGGATTGGGGGCTGCTGGCATGGTAACGGTGGCTGCACTGGTGGGGCATGCTGGGCCTGTCTCACCCTCCTTCTCCTCCTGTGTATCCTCTGTGGTGGGGGCTGTAGTTCTTGTTGTTGCTGTTGTTGTTGTTGTTGCTGCCTTGGAAGCAGGGCCTCCAGCTCCAGGATTGCTACTACTATTGGTATCATCTTGGTGTGGGAGGGGGTGTGGTATGTGGGTGTGCTCCTTTTGTGCTGTGCCACACTCCATTGCCTCCACCTGTGCTGATTGTGTGCACCTGTGGGTCTTGGAAACACTGCTCAGGGTTCTTAACACCTTCTTGGAGATGCCGGTATTTACTCCATGCCGGTAAGGTACTTTTCGGCCTTCAGTAGGCCGTTATTTGCATGTCTGCATGGCTTGTGATCACCTCCAGTTTACGGCATGCTGGTAATGCCAGCATGTTGTGTGGCGCGCGCACGCTTGGACCGCTATTTACGGCATCGGTTGGTCAGAATAGCCCGTAGCGGTAACCGATGCCAGTAATCCTTTACCGGCATCATTTTTACCTTACCTCCAACCTCGGAAAGACCCCCCATGTTTAGCTGAGTACACTTTACTGGATCTCCGAGAAATGTAAGTACGTCAACATTGGTTGGTCTTCCCACTAGCTCTGGAAAGTTCTCAATGAGGTGAAAGAAGACATGGTATGCAAATCTACTGTCTTCTGGTGATAGGGACATTTGTCCAGTCTTTGTTGAGGTTCAGGATTATATATTCTTTCCTTGATGTAAACAATGTCTGCAATGTCCGGTCACGTGGAGTACGACCAAAATAACGATCTTATTCAAAAGATGGCTTAAATGTTCAGTGTTGGCTGGATCTCGAAGGAATGTTAGTGTATCAGTTGTTCTTCCGACAATAGGTGGACAGTCTTCGATTATGTGAAAGAAAAGTGTATTGATGAGCTTATCTATTTGCGCCTCTGTTGGAAGCATTTGATTCCTTCTCACTGTACTCAGGGATACGATGAATTGTTGGGCAATGACAGTGAGCAGTTGCCTGATTATTTTTTCGTTGTCAGGATCTTGAAGAAAGTCTGTGACACTTGTGAGTCTCCCTACTAGTGACAGGTATGATCTTAACACTAAGTTAAAATAGGTGACCACATCCTTTTTGATGTCTATACTGTGGGACACCATAGGTGCTTCCAAACAAAGTCTCAGTTGTGGATGAATCGAGATACTGTATCTGTTTCCAATGTAAATATCCTTGATCAAAATTTGTCATAGTCTTTTTCTCATCACGGCTTAAGAGTGCCTCAGTTCAAAAGTTCAAATCAACAAAACATGTTGTGGTTTATACGAGTAATTTTCTTCATCCTGCAACTAGGATGCACAGAGTGTCAGTTTTTATGTCCTTAGCCCCTTTTTTGCGTAGAGGAAGTGTCCAAGTTAAGCCACAACTTGGAAAGAGTTCTTTGTCTTTACTCTGGTGGTCATGCGTCCTTCTTCCTCCTCATGGATCTCATCTGCGCGTGCTGTGGTTCTTCCCCGTTGTCTGTAGTCTCTTCGTGGTGGGGTGCAGGCAGGAGGGCTCCTCCGATGTATGGCTTGATATCACCCAGGAAGATCCAAGCACTTCTTCCTTGTAGCTTGACTGCAGATGGAGTAACGTCTTCAACTGTGAATGGTCCGTTGAATCTTGGCTCGTCCCACCTTTTCCTTGTATGGTTTCTCACCAAGACGGCATCTCCTGGGAAGACGAGTGGCACACGTAGACCCTGAGCTGAGTCTGGTGTAGTGTCTCCTTCTGTGTTCTGTGCTGCACTGCACCCTTTACGTCATCACTGCAGCTGGTCTGAAATTACAGTAAGGCAAGATGTCATACAGTTCAGATAGTTTTGCATTTCAGACCCTAAAACCTCTCCTGTCAACTGGGCATCACATCTAGCTCTATCTCAGGGTCTGAGGGAAGTTCTCATTCTTCTTCCTGTGGCGTAAGATGATGGTCGGAGCCAAGTTGGTTCTGAAGAGCATACAGTGCCAGTGGAAGGCAGTGCATCCATCCCTTCTTTAGAGTAAGCTTCAACTTGGCTATCCTTTCCTTTAACAAGCCTCTGAGCCTCTCACAGATCCCATTACCTTCTGGATGATACGCCAACGAGAACTTGTGCTTAATACCAGGCAGCAAGCTAATCTGCTCAAAGACTGTATTTACAAAGTGAGCCCCATTATCTGATCTCATAACTTCACACCCCCCCCACCTGGGGAATACTTCACTCACTAAAAATGTGGCCACACATGTAGAGTTTGGGTGTGAACATGGACCTGCTTCTATCCATCTAGAGAATGGACACACCACAACAATTAAGTATCTGTACCCGTTGCAGACTTGAATCATGTCGACGTAATCGACATGCAAGTGCTGAAAAGGCCCATTTGGCCTGGGGATGACTCCTCTCATTACTTTTAATGTGTGCCCAGCGGTGAATTGCTGGCAGATTATGCAGTTCACCATAAAGAATGCAACATGCTCAGCTAAATTCGGTATGAACCAATCTTCTGCAAGCGTTGCTGCTAGATTCTCTTTCATCCTATGCGCCGGGTAATGCAGTTGCTCCAGCGCTATTTTTAATAGGGCTGCAGGCATTACTGGTTTACCAGTGCTGTCTTGTTGCCACAAGCTGTCAGAGGTGTTTAAAGAACACCCTCGACGTTTCCACAGGTTTTTCTCGTCCTGCGGCACCTCCCCTGGAGTTCCATTAGCTGTGTTTGCCCAAAATCGTTGTAACTTTCAGGTGTGGTTCGTGCAACCATTATTCTTTCATGGGTGCACGGCACTTCCATAATCGTCTCAATTTTGGATGCCATACGCTTGGCTTCGGTGTCTGCTGCGTGATTTTCGCGCAAGACAAAATCTGTCCCTTTCGTGTGGGTGGCGCATTTCACGACCGCTATGCCCACTGGGAGCTGTAGTGCCTTAATCAGCCTGTCCAATAAGGCTGTGTGCTGCACTGGCGTGCCGTCCGCTTGGAGGTAGCCCCTCCTTTTCCAGTGCGCTAAGCCTGCGTGCACCGTTGATGTCACATAGGCGGAGTCACTATACACTGTTACTTCCTGTTCTGCGTGATTCTCGATGGCGAGTATCAATGCCAATAATTCTGCAGCCTGTGCTGAATAATGAGATGGTATTCGAGCACTAAGAAGCACTTGAAACTCTCCATTCACTGAGTGCTTTATCTCAGCAACGCCTGTGTATCTTTGCCCATCGCATTGTTCGATTCTCAAAGACCCGTCAATAAAGTCGATCTCTCCTCTTGCCAAGGCATTTTCTTCCATGCTGTGGATTTCATCATAGAATTCTTCATAATTTGCTCAGTCATGCATCGGCTCTCCCTCAGTGACTGGCTCTGCGATGAACATAGCTGGGTTTACTATCTTAAATCGGATTATTTTACGCAATGGATTTGATATGATCACTTCATAGGCAGAAGCTCTCTGAGATGTCAATGTGCCCTTTAGTTTCTCTAAAATGGTAAATAATGAGTGCTCAACGTATAACGTCATGGAGCATCCCATTACAATGGTTGTCGCCTTCTCTATGGCGAACGCTGCGGCAGCTAAACTTTGTTCACATGGGAAGTGGCCTCTCATTACTGGGTCCAGATTCCCTCTGTAATATGCTAGGGTCTTGTACCCCAATGAGGTTTTTTGAGCGAGCACTGCCGTCATAACACTGCCATCTGTGTGTGAAAACAGGTCAAATTCCTCTGCATAATTAAGAACTCCGAGAACTGGAGCTGTACAAATCGCTCTCTTGAGTTCAGCAAACCCTTTCTCCATTGTGTCAGACCATTCAATCTTTTCTTTTGTCACTTGGGCCTTCTTTAGAGCCTGAAGTAAATGCTTAGTATAAGAGCTGTAATCGAAAACCCATGCCCTAACATAGTTGCACAGGCCTAGAAAGCTCTGCATTTGCTTTATCGTGTGTGGCTTAGCCGTGTTTAATATGGCTTCAGCCTTTTCTGGGGTCACTTTCTTGCCTTCATGTGAGATTAGCTGACCTATGTACAGCACTTCCTGTTGACAATATTGTAACTTTCCTTGTCAGCCTTATAACCTTTCTCAGCCAGTATAGTGAGTAGCTGAACAGAATCGTGCCTGCATTGCTCTTATGTGGTGCTGCAGATCAGGATGTCATCCACATACTGCAAGATGATACTTTCTAATGCAATATTTCTTAAGTCCATCTGCAGGACTCAGTTGAAAATAGACGGAGACTCACAGTATCCCTGTGGCAGCCTTGTGCTTTTCAGACACATTGTCTAAACGTGAATGACGTCAGATCTTGTGAGTCACGGTGCAACAGGATTGAGAAAAAGGCATTTTTCAAGTCAATCACTGTGAAATATTTTGCCTCAATGGGTATATTATATAGAATTGTAGCCGGGTTAGGGACTAAAGGGAACTCGGCTTCAACAATATTGTTTATCGGTTGTAAATCCTGAATTAAACGCCAAGACCCTGCCTTTGATTTTTTGACAGGATACACTGACGTATTACATGGTGACTCTGACGTCACTAAAATGCCCTGGTCCATCATGGTAGAAATTGTCTTAGAAATCCCTTCGTTTGCCTCTCTGGACATGGGATATTGTCGGGCTCTTGGTAAAATTGCTCCTGGTTTCAGTTTAATCCTTACTTTTCCCACCCCCTTCAAGAGGCCTACGTCATAGGGTCCTGTAGTCCACACTGAGACAGGCACTTTAGCCATGTTGTCATCAAAATATTCAGGACGTTTTAGTGCCAACAACATTCTCTGCGGTACTACTCTTTTAATCATCTTTACCCAAAAGGTGAGACTTACTTTTGTCTCTTCCGTGTCTGCTTGTTCTTCAAACAGATCATTATCGGTGATGTCAGTCACTCGATATCCTCATTCGATGGCGATAATTGCACACCATTGTCCACCTTCATCATCGTAACCATCACCACTACTACTTTCCCTCGCACTGCAGCTGTGTGTATCATCAAGGGAAATACTTGTCCCTCCTCCTCATGCATAGGTATTCTTGGTCTGAATAAAAACTCATCAGGGGTTCTCATGGGTCTATCTGTAAGGCCTGGCAATCCCGCCATAAGCACACGCACGTCATATGTGAGGATTTCCGGTTCCAATGGTATGGTCCTCATGGATATGTGTCCTGAGTATGCTCTAATCATTTTGCATACATTTGAATAGTGCATTCCTGGAGTGGAGCATACTATGCCCTCCTCCGTGAACAAAATTGTCATGTTCAACTTTGTCATTAAGTCTCGACCCAAAATGTTTACTGGGGTCTGACGCGAATACAATAAAGGTGCATTCATTTCGCACTCTCCGATGGAGACTGGGAGTGCATCTGTAAAGGGAACTCGACTGTGAGCTCCTATAAAACTCTGAGTATCTATGGCCTCGCCGGACAAGGAAAACTTGCCTTCACGTATACACAAACGTGTTACACCCGTGTCCACTAGGAAGGAATATTATTTACCCCTTATAATGACATCCGCCCTATGTTTCCTATGAGGGTCTGGTGTCACTGATAGGATAGAGCACATCAGGGTTCCCAGTGAGCTGTCCTAGGTCATATACAAGTTTGGCCCACTGTGCACTTGTGGATTTTCCCCATTCCTAGTGTTACTTCCCCTTCCAGGGTTCTGTGTCTGCCCTGTGCTCATCGTGTGTGACACTTGCAACAGTGCCTGTTGGGTTTGTCTTTGTGGAAAACTGCCCATGCTCTGAGGTTGCACTCTTTGTTGCACTCCTGGCGCTTGTTGTTGCACCGTGAGATTTTGTGCAACACTCTGTTGTAAATTTCAGGTGGATTCGCTGTGCCTGCTCCCATTCCTTGGTCGTTTTGCATCATGCCTTGACTTCTGCATGTGCGCACCAAATGCCATGTCATTCCACACAGCCAACATATTGGTCGGTGGTCGAATAATTTGCCCATTTGACATATCCGGGTTACCATTTTGCATGTTTTGAAAGCCTCCTTGATTATTTTGGAAACCTCCCTGATTGCTCTGCCATCATCTTCCCCTAAATCCTCTTCCCCGTGGGTAAAACCCTGCAATACCCTGGTTATTCTGTTGTGGACTAGCCACCTGCTGCATGCTTTGTTCAGCTGCGTTAGTTAGCATGGCTCCTTCAAGAGCATCCTTTGATCATTTCTTTTGCACCAACTTTGCTTCCTCACCCTTTCGAGTTGCCTCATTTTTGCGATTCTTTTCTTGCAACAGTCTACAATAATGTTCAATAGTCAACTGTATTTCAGCCCAAGGCTTAGCCTCAACTCCTACCAATTTATTGAGTTGTTTCTGCACTGGTTCTGGCAACCCTTGGCACAATATATGTTAAAACACAGGTATTGATTTCATCCAAGATGCATGCGTCTCGAGCACCCACGCATCTTCGAAATTCTGTATATAAATTAACGTATCCTCAGAATCCTTCATTTTTCGAGTCATTATAGCTCCCATATCGGAAGTATCTGCGTAAAGCACTCATAGCGCTTTCCATACTGCTGTTCTACAATTATTAAATGGCGCTCCGTCATGCGCTGTGTTAATTGTGGTTACACCAGAGTACCCTGCCCGTGTCCACACTTCGTCTTCTCTCTCACCAAGTACGGCGATCAGGAGACCTTTGATGTCCCCTATAGCTAGCGTGTTTCCTCCTATCATTTTTTCTAACTCATGTATCCATTTTCCGGCTCCTGAACTCACTGGATGATCCAGTCTGCACTCGCCGACGCCGATCGACTTCGCAGAGACGGTCGCCCTCGCAACAGTAAGACTCCTAGCACTACATGCATAGTCCGTTCGTTAGACTCTGACAACAGCAGACAGGATCCATGTACCTCCCGCTATTATGCACATGCCCTGTTTAATGCCTCCCAACATACCGCAATATTGATACACGCACACCGTCTGTCTAGCTTCCATATATGCCTCCAATTGCCGCATACAATATATACAGTGAGTCCGCTGGCTTTCACCGCCTCTTGTCAAATACTCAAATGTATGTATCCCCTAGTGTATGCATTTATGATCTGCTTCTCTCTGCACCTCTGCAATACTCAAATCCAGGCCACCCGAAACCACTATGTAACATGACCCTATGGTCGCTAGAGACCACAGTGCTATGTGTTGTGCCCTATGGTCGCTAGAGACCACAGTGCTATTGTGTTGTGCCCTATAGTCGCCAGAGTCCACAGTGCTATTGTGTTGTGCCCTACGGTCACTAGAGACCACATTGCTATTGTGTTGTGCCCTATGGTCGCTAGAGACCACACTGCTATTGTGTTGTGCCCTATGGTCACTAGAGACCACACTGCTATTGTGTTGTGCCCTATGGTCGCTAGAGACCACACTGCTATTGTGTTGTGCCCTATGGTCGCTAGAGACCACAGTGCTATTGTGTTGTGCCCTATGGTCACTTAGAGACCTCTTTGCTATCAGGTTGTCCAACCCTTATAGCATCCCAGCTCTCACCGCACTATCTCAACATGCACACCGCACACATAATATTCATCCTCCTAGGTTCAATCTACATCGTACTTACTAGTAGTATTGGCTATCTTGTGCCCAAAGGGCAACCCAACAGTCATATCATGGAACTTAGGCACTCCACCACACACACTAGTCCCCCCAAAATGCCCGAAACATTACATAGGCAGCGTAGACTCAGAACACGCACACGGCCTTTAGCACTCCCCTCCACACCCATGCAGGTAACTATCAGGAACTCACGCCTAGGCTCACGCACGCACGCAAAAACCTGCCGCCCGCCTTACACTACCACCTACAAGCGCCTTAACAAGCCTCTGACGCCAGCTCCTCCCAGACATCACATGTTCAGCAAGCCTATTCATACTACCAATAAGTCTACTCGAACCACCAACCTCAAGCTACTACAACCTAAAACGCTCCAACACCTTAAATGTGCCCTACTGAATGTTCGCTCACTCAACGCCCACGCTCTAGAAGTCAATGATACTATTACCAACCAAGACCTAGACATGTTGGCCATAACAGAAACTTGGTTGCATTCCGCCTCTGGCCCCACTATCAGCATAGCTGTACCGCCAGGTTACTCTATCTTAAGACAGGACAGAATAGCCAAAACGGGAGGTGGGGTCGCACTCATCTTCAAAGACTCCCTAGCACTAAGACAGACTCCCACTACTGGGGAAGACTCCACGGACATCCTCTCAGCCAAACTCACCCTCACCCCTAAAGATACAGTTAACATACATGTCATATATAGACCCCCAGGCCTTGCCAATAACTTCACAGGCAT
The DNA here is from genome assembly GCF_040938575.1 of Ambystoma mexicanum. Taxonomy (NCBI): domain Eukaryota; kingdom Metazoa; phylum Chordata; class Amphibia; order Caudata; family Ambystomatidae; genus Ambystoma; species Ambystoma mexicanum. Next base: position 1,079,495,402 of record NC_090922.1, read on the forward strand.
AGTCAACCATCTCCTGGGTAAAAACATCAAACAAACTTCCAGAACTCTGCTTCTAGGAGACCTAAACCTTGGATACAATGACAAACTTGACAAAGCAGCTACCACTCTCGCTAGAAACCTCACGGATCTAGGATTCACACAGATAGTTACTGCCCGACCCATAATAAAGGCCGTATTTTAGACTGGGTGGCAGATCACAACTGTGGCTCCACCCTCAACTCCAACACATCCCTCCCATGGTCCGATCACAACTGCCTTCAATTCTGCATTCCCATATCCGCATACTCCAAACCACTTATACCCGCACCGGCCAAGTTAGCCAGAAGTGCCAAAAAACTTACAGCAGACAATATACGTCCCTTCCTCAACAGCCCATGCCTAGCACCTCCTTTCTCCCCTGACCCCAACATGCTAGCAGATATCTTTAAAGACACTCTCACCCATGCCATCAACTCCGCAGCTCCTCTTGAAAACAAAAAAGAAAAAAAATCGTTTCACTCCAACTCATGGTTCACGGAGGACCTATTAAATCTACGCCAATGTAAGCGCCAAGCCCTCAAAACATGGCAGGCCAACCCTTGTGATGCCACCAAAGCAGACTTTCTCTGCATTTCTAAAAAATACAAAAGTGCCATATTTAAAGCTAAGTCAGAAACCTACAATAAACGTATCCTGGAAGCTAACTCCCACTCAAAAGAGCTCTTCACCATCTTTAAAGAGCTTACCGTCCCCCCTATCTGTACAGATGAGATTGTTAAGGACGAAGACTGGTGTAACAGCATCCAAACAGCGATGCTAAATAAAATAGACCTTCTTCAAAACAAAATAGCAGAACACTTTAAGGCTCTCCCCCCCCAACAGACCCACCCCGCCAATACCACTAAAAGCAAAAACACCCCCCAATTCAATTTTTCTCCAATCACCGAAGCAGATGCTCTCCACATCCTTAAGCAGCTTAAACCATCCCAATGCAAAGGCGATATATGCCCCCCCAACATCATTAAAGAGTGTGCGGCACCCCTCACACCGATCATCACAGCATTCATTAACGCCTCATTCAAGACGGGCCTAGTTCCCGACAGCCTTAAAGAGGCATGGGTGCGTCCGCTCTTAAAGAAACCTACCCTTGATCCGACCCAACCGAACAACTACCGGCCCATCACTACGGTCCCATTTCTTTTGAAAATCCTAGATAAGGCAGCCCACGTGCAGATACAGTCCTACCTTGAAAACTATCCTATCCTAGGAAAAAGGCAGTCTGGTTTCCGCAAAGGTCATGGCACTGAAACCGCTCTACTAGATCTGAAGAACCAAATTACGCTAATTCTAGACAAAGGCAAGCCGGCCCTACTGCTCCTTCTAGACCTCTCGGCGGCTTTTGATTTAGTCGATCATGCCATCCTTACCAACCATCTCACACAGGCCGCACACTTCTCCAAACAAGCCACAAAATGGATCACTTCCTTCCTCGAAGGAAGAGTAATGAAAGTATTCTCCAATATAGCTAATGCAGAGCCTACGACCATCAGGCATGGAGTCCCCCAGGGCTCATGCACGGCTCCTACCCTCTATAATCTGTTTACCAAACCACTCTTTGACAAACTAGACGCACTTGGGATCGCATACACCAACTACGCGGACGATACCCAAGTACTCCTCCCGCTCACAGTACTATACCATCAGGACGCAGCCACCCTCCAGAACATATACGCCACCATCCAAGCATGGATGGCCACTAACGGCTTATGTCTCAACGGAGACAAGACTGAAATTCTCATCTTGGGGCAAAAACCCACTCTCTCTAAACTCGACCCACTCTACACCAATTTCTGCATTGACAATTGTGTCATCACAGTTCTACCTTCTGTAAAAACACTAGGAGTCCACATCGACGCCTCTCTTACTATGGACAAACAAGTCAACTCCATTGTCTCAGCCTCCGCCCTGAGCACCAAACTCATCAATGCCATCAAACCTTTCCTAACCAGAGATAATTGCCTCTCTATCGCCAGAGCCACCATCGGAGCCAAACTAGATTATTGTAATGCGCTACTGGCTGGCACCTCTAACTCCAATCTCAATAAACTCCAAACCACACAGAATAATGCTCTAAGAGCAGCCCTCAATATACCTAAAAGGGACCACATCGCGCTAGCCAGAAAGGCAGCTCACTGGCTTCCGGTCAAAGAGCGCATTACATTCAAAATACTTACCACCGCACACAAATGTATCAACCTCTCCGCACCATTATACCTGTCTGATACACTAACTAAGTCTCACTCCTCCAGACCAACCAGGCAATGCCACTCCAACCAACTTAAGGTCCCACGCATCAATCGAGCTAGAGCAGGTGGAATTAGTTTTCCCTACATTGCCCCTAAGCTATGGAACTCTCTACCTAGCACACTGAGAGCAGAAACTTCTCTCTCTGCCTTCCGAAAAAAGCTGAAAACCATCTTGTTTAACTAACTCCCTCTCCTCATGTTGTTTACTCTCTCCTCCTCCCCTCCTCCCTCCTCTTCCCCCCCTGTAGACATGTCTCTTCTCTTGCAACTAAGAAATTCATTTCAATGTATGTACAACTAGTCATCTGCATATCCTCTGTTTTCTTCTCGTGCAACCAAGTAATGACTGTAATGTATGTAAAATAAGTCATTTTCTTTTCCTGTAACAAGCGCCACGATGCCCACTGGGCTGCCTGTGCGCTAAACAAATGTGAATAAATAAATAAATAAATAAATAAATAAATAAATAAATAAATAAATAAATAAATAAATAAATGATGTCAGCATCGGAAGCTTGTTTTTAAAGTTTTCTTGATCCATGTGTAGCCATGGAATATATTGTGGTCTTACTCCCTCCTTCTCTAGTAGCGGAAATTAGAATGCGCATCCCTCTTTCTCTTCTCTCATAGTTCTCCTGTCTATTGCAGGGGTAATATTCCTGCATCGCCGTCTACCTGGAAATGTCCTTAGTCTGTCTACATAGGGCGGTGAAGATATCCCCCCTGACCATGAGGTACTCCTTCATGTCGGTCAGACTGCATGGCTGACTCTGATGCCCTCGGTGCGCACTCGCTAGTGTCTGACCATCGTATCCCTCTTTCCCTTGGGGGTCGTCTTTCGCTCAGTCTCCCTTCCTCGTTTTCCTTGCGCTCCTCTCTTTCAGAGTCGGACTTTGTTTGTCCCCAATTCACGCAACTTCTTGTGTCTTCATTGTTTCTACTGATTTCTAATCTATGCAGGGACAATTTCCTATTCCCACTACTTCGGATGACATCCTCAGTGTCATACAGCTGAGTGCTTTCTAAGCGATCGTCCTCCCCCTCTCCTTGGGGTATTTGTTCTAACCCCATTTTATCATATATTCTATCGTTTCCCCGATGCTTCTGGTGTCGAAGTCATCTTCAATATTTGCCCTAGACGTGCCTGGTACTGAATCGTACGCAGGAAAGAATTCTTCGATGTCTTCCAGTCTACAACTGATCGGGTTTTTTAACTTCCCTCTCCAAATATTCAAGATTGCGTGCTCTCCATCTTCCCTTATGTTCGATATCGTCATCAGATTCTTTGCGCTTTCTCGCCTCTTCTCTGACCCTATCCTCTTCCTTTCTCTTTTCATTTCTATGTTTATCTGCCCTTCATATTTCCTCATCTCTTCGCCTCCTTATTTTTCACGTACCCTTTGCACTTCTTCTAACCTTTGCTGTTTCTGTCTGTCTTGATCATAGGCTGCTCTTGGGTTGCGATCAAGCTGTTTTTCTTGCTCTTCGTGATACAGCAGTTCTCGCCTTGGTCTGTCTTTCCTTCTTATCCTTTCGTCTCTTTGCTCCTTCTCTTTCTCCTCGCTCTGTGCCTAATCTAATCTCTTTTTTGGTCTCACATCATCACTGCCTTTCCCATCGAGTTTCAATAAGATTTTTCCTCCCATCCATTATTCTTTTGTGAATGCTATCTCATCAGTTTTGTCTTCGCTCCCTTTCCATTTCTTCCCTTCTCTCGCCTTGTCGAGAGATGCACTTGTCTGTGCCTGATCCTTCCTTTCGTCATCGCATCTCCCCTTGTCCCTTGGGACTGCGGAGGTACGATTCTTGTCCTTATCCTTCCCTTGATTCTCGTCACTACTATATGTAGGTGACTCATATGCGGAGTTGCTGTACCCCGTGGCTGCCTTATGTTCCCTCGACGGGTATAATCCCTCGTCTTTACTTCCTTCAATTGTCATTTCGGGCAGGACAGGTGGCGCGGTAGTTGTCTCACCACCCTTAGTGCATACGTTAAGTATCCAATCTGTAGGCGACTCTTCCTCTTTTGTCTGTTCGTACATTTTCCAAAGTTCTAGAAAAGCAAGGTGTTTTTCTAGCTTCTTGCCTGTGTATGTGGCGTGCAAATATGTTGGCATATGTTGTAAACGGCTTTAGATAAAGACCAATTTTGTGGCCATGGCAAAAACATCTTGTGGGCAGTACCTTTAACCCACTCGGTGCTATACTTCTTTAGCTTGGGTGCGTGTTTTGGCAATTGCTTGCATACGTGTGCTAATGGAGTTATGTCTTCCATGTTTAAATCTGTTCCCTTTCTTCTTATATAACACTTGTTAATGCTTTCATGTGGTTTAAACATCTTGTGACAATATGAGCGAACACCAAACACCGCAAACTCCAATCCAAATTTGCTGCAAATTTTTTTTTTATATTACCAATTTGCTCAAAAGACTCATGTGCGATTCTGTCTTAGCTATCGATTCGCGCAAAATTTGTAATCAGTTCTCTTAACAAAAAATTTCACATATGACGTCACAACAAAACATTTAAGACAGACACTTGACAGACTAGACGGACACCAGCTGGACACAGATATCTCTGCCTCTAATCATTACCCCTTCATGGAGTGTAAACAAACCCCTTTCACGACATCTTTAAACGTTGTGGTAGTCTAATTGTTCCCCATTATGCAGGACTCTGGTTACACGTTTCTTTTAGCCGCTATATGAAAGCGCAGGAATAAGGCAGATCCTCTCACTTCTCAGGTGTACGCCCAGGTAACCTCTCTCTTCTCGGGTGTCGACCCTGTTAACGTTTCTTATTCAATTATTCTCGAGTCATTATCCCTTTATATATATATATATATATATATAGCCTTCTCTACTCCTAACTATATTTTGTTTTTTTCTCCCGCCTCCCTCTGTTACCTTTTCCCGTTACTTGTTCTAAAGCATGCACTTTTGCCAGAACATTAGTCTTTTTCACACACTGTTCGCATGGTTCGTCTCCAGACCCTCGGGATCACCGCCTTTCTTACCGCCTTCTTCAGATTTTCGCCCGATCGGCTGCCCGTAGGAATGGGAAGGGATATGTTGGGAAAACGGGTCCCTTCAGGCCCTGACTGCAGTCTTCTTTTACACTACCATTGTCTACAGGGAGCTTCACGGTCTACTCAGCCGAATGGCAAAAGACTTGTGATATTGCCAAACACCTAGAGTTACTTTATGTCGACGGTCAATAGGTGTCTTATTTTAATCAATAATCAATGGTCACCAACCATCCTCTGCTACCAAGAGTACTGGAGAGACCCCTGACCGGCCCGGTCAGAGTTTGCTCTGCAGTACTTTAAGACGAGATAGCTGCACCTTGAGGTGGATGGGGGTGCAGGTTTTCTTAATCCAACACCAATCAATAAGGACAACTCAATGGTTTGGCAAAGGGGAGTCCGTTTAATGACAAGTACAAAAAACGGGGACACATGGAAATCAACAGTGATGTGATAGCCCGTCTCGCTTCAACTCCCAATAACTTCATACAAACAGTACCATTTATACCCAAAACTCATCATTATTGACGTGTAAAACTCAAAATTCTATTGATTGGAAAAAGGTAACTTAAATGTAGGTGCTATATCTGTATATGGTAACGGAGTGTGGGGATTGGATAAACACTATTAGGTGGGCGTTTAAGCCCTACCTTCACAACTGACTACGGTGGATGTCACTAAAAGTACGACGTTCCATTGGTTCTACTATCTATAGGACCCTAGATTATTTGGTGCATTGTGATTGGGTTGGCTTCACCCCATGTATAAATCTCCACTTTAATTAGCAGCACGCAGAATGGTCAACCAGGTGCAGGATGCCCCGAGATTCACCCGGCCTCCCTTCCATCAATCAGTACTTTGTTGGCTATGTGTCAATTGGTTGGCTGTGGTCGGCCTCGAAACTGTAGCTTCTTGTCAGAAAAAGTTATGATATCCCTGTCTGGGCGACAGCCAGGCGTAGGTGTGAAACTGTGCCTCTTCTCCCTCGGCTGGTCATGTGCCAGCACACTGTGAATCTGCTTAGTTTTCCTTCTATTTGCACATTTAATTCCTTTTCGGCTTTCCACCTGCCTGGGCCTCCTTATCTCGCCCTTCCTGAGATAGGCTGTTCTGTTCTTAAGTTTCGATTCCGCAAAGCTACTGTTCGCTCCTTCTCTTGGTCTGATCTCGACTTCCCAGGCACGAGCTGCTCTTGCTGAGTTTCGATTCAGCCGTCTCTTCTCGTTTTAGCTGGAATATGAATCCTGTCCTGTTTGACCCCTAGCAACCTGAGTTAATTCCGCTTTTGTGTAAAGTGGACTCGCACTTATATAGTGTGCTTCGTTGAGGTAGATATGTATAGGTGGCGCTTGCCGCTCTATTCTTCTACTAAGCATAGCAAGCCGCACTGTTTTCTTAGCTTCTTGCAGTTACAAGCATATGTACAGGTGTTAGCTGGTTGAATGTCTTCATCCTGCTTACGGCTTAAGTTTCTTTATATTTCAACATCGTCTCTCCTTCTAAGTTCATGATATCCTTATTCATGGCGTTTCGTCTTTGTGTGTCATCTTTTGGTTGTCATTTTATTTCATCTGTGAGTCTGTCCGGGCCCTCGTGTCATCACCATTCATCTTCAATTAAGGCCTTTTGTGTTTCTTCCAGGACAGTGTTTAAGTAATCTTCATTTCATTTCATTTGCTGGTAGGGTTTTCTCAATGGATACCTTACTGTCCATGGTTGTCTGGTTATTGGTACTTCAATAGGTATTTTTCTTCTGATAGGCACTGGGCAGAGCCCCACTGCGGCTCTCTGCTGGTTTATTTGCTCATCATACGTCACATATCTCGGTGTGAACGTTCCTGGTACTTCAAAATGGGTGACTGGAGTGCAGGCCATATTTGGGACCTCCTCTGCAGGCGTGGCTTATATAAGCAGCCACACCCAGACACTAGAGTGTGCTACACAGTTCCACACAGTTCCTGGATGTTACACAGGCATCCATGTTGGAGGTACAGGAAGTAGCTGGAAAATAAAGCCTATGCCAGAACAAGGCTATGTGAATGAGTTGCACTCTATGGCTGCCTCAATGAAGATTTACTTGCCAGGCCTTTACCCATTTAGCTCCTATTTGTGCTTTCTGCCTTCCCCCATGTACTTGTGCTAGTGAGGAGTGGGCCGCTATGCTAGTTCCCATGACAGTCATCCCCCTCAAGGCCCCACCCAACGGTGTTCTTCCTGGTCCGGGTTTGGTGGGATTATCTCGATGAAATGTATGCAATAAACGGGGGCGTGGATGTTCTCACTCGGGTCCCATGACCTATCCTGCAGCCCGTATCCTTTCCAGTCCACCAGATAGAATAGGGTATTTCCTGTTACCTTAGAGTCTAGAATACTCTTGACTTCGTATTCTGGCTTGTCACCCTCTACCACTATTGGAGCCGGTGATATTGATACTTGTGTCCCAGTATGCACAGGTTTTAACAGCGAAACATGGAACACCGGATGTATGTGCATGCAAGGTGGTAAGGCTAGTATTATGGCTATCGGGGAGGTTACAGCTTCGATTGCAAAAGGGCCTAAGAATTTAGTTTGAAATTTCCTTGGTGCCTTAAGGGCTATATATTGTGATGGCAGCCACACAGAGTCTTCTGCCTGATAGCTTGGGGCCTTCTTTCGGTGTTGATTGGCATATCTTTTCTGTGTTTGTTTAGCATCTTGTAAATATGTTATTGCCTCCTTGGCTGCCCGGGTGATACGTTCATGTAAGATCTTGACTGGGGGGCATAGTCAGGGGTTGTAGCAGACCGGCTGGTCTTTGTCTTGATGCCTTGTTCTGAGCGCAAATCCCACACGAGTTTACGAAGTCGATGGTATCACTCCACCAAGTTGGCCACCAGTAATATCTCCTTACCTTGGCAAGAATTTTAGCCCCTCCAGGGTGACCTTCCAGGGGTGAACTATGATAACTAATGAGAACCTCCTCCCTAAGAGCACGCGTGGGTAGGTGCAGACGTTCCTGAAAATAGGGGAGGTCATTTCGTATGGAGAAGTGAGCTCGTTTCTGGTTCCAAGTCATCAAATCTTCTGCGGAAATGCTGGTCTTTACCTCTTCTTTGACCGTATCCAGCGGTGAGAGAGTGCTTTTGCAAATGCCCAGGATTTTATCGCTAGGGATTATGTCCACTGGATCTGGATTGCTGTAGGCCTCTTCTCCTTTGCCGATGCGCGATAACACATCTGCTTTGCCATTTTTGACACCTGGTCGATAAGTCATCACAATGTCGTAATCAGTTAAAAACAATGTCCAGCGAAGCTGTCGCGATGATTGGGCTTTGGCTGAGTGTAAGTATGGTAAATTGTGATGGTATGCTTGGCTCTGAGTAAATAGTGCCTCCACTCCTCAAGGGCATTTTTGATTGCTAGTAGCTCTTTATCCGTAATTGCGTAGTTTAATTCTGATGGAGAAAATGTCCTTGACCAGAACGCCACAGGATGTAAGTGGCCAGTTTCAGAATTCCGCTGGGATAGGTCTACCCCCATGGCTACACTGGAAGCATCGGTCTCCGCGATGTAAGGGTGATCAGGTTGTGGATGCTGTAATACAGGGGCAAAAGTGAACTTGTCTTTTAGTGCACAGAAGGCTTCTTCTGCAACCGGTGTCCATTCGAACTATCGATGTTTGCGGAGGAGAGAGGTAATTGGGTGCACCAGGTGTGAAAAAGCGTATGAAGCACCGGTAGAAATTTGAAAAGCCTGAAAAGCTTGAAACAGTCTTAAACGCGTAGAACAGTCTGAGTACATGGAATGGATGGCATACATGGAACCTTTGGAGTGAGAGCGACCGCAAGCACCCAAGATAAATCACCTTATCACATCTCCACGCTTATTCTCCTCCTTACACCACCACTCATCTAGAACACAGCGATACTATGACACCATTCGGTATAGCTGTTCTCATACCATCATTCTGCCTCATACTTCCCATCACCCTATCTAATTCACTGCTGGTTATACACCTCCCAGACTAGGCGCTCTCCTCAGGCCTAACGCAGCCAGTATCGGTCTGGATAACAACCTGCCAAAACGAACACATACTATTGATCCCTCAACCACCACACCTACCACTAAGAAGCAGCTATCACAAGACTACCTCACCAGCTGCACACATAACTGGTGCTCACACGTGCCTTTTGACTCCCTTTACTTCTCTCTACTGACTTGAACTTCGGTTCCCGAGGGCGTTCAACCTACCAGCGCCTTGAGACCATACCAAAGGTCCATAAGGCGGTATATAAATGCAAAATAACATAACATAACATAACATGTGGGTGAAGGCCAAGTGAGTATAACTTCTACCTTTCTGTTGTCCATCTTGTTGCCTTGGGGATACAGCACAAACCCCAAAAATTCCACCTCAGTGGCATGGAATGAGCACTTTTCAAGCTTGGCGTATAGATGGTTTGCATAGCTTGCAGAGTACTGCTCGCACATGTGCAACATGTTCTTGTAGATTAGACGAGTAGATGAGGATATCGTCGATGTACACTACTGCACACACGTTGAGTAACTCCCGTAGAACATCATTCATGAAGTGTTGAAATGCCGCCGGGGGATTACAGAGCCCGAACGGCATTACTTGATACTTGTACAAGCCGTAACTGGTGCGACACGCGCGCTTCCGTTCGTCACCCTTCTTTACGCGCACCAGGTGATAGGCTCCTCGAAGATCTAGTTTCGTGAAGACGTGCGCTTTTCGTACTTGGTCTAGCAGGACTGGGATTAACGGCAGTGAGTACCTATTTTTTTTATGGTGACCTGATTTAGTGCCCGCTCGTCAATACATGTTCGGAGATCACTCTCCTTCTTGGGAACAAAGAATAGGGGGGAAGGTGCAGGTGATTTTGAGGGACTGATGAAGCCATTTGATAGGTATTGGTCCAGATACTTCCTTAAGTGGGTATTCTCTCCTTCTGTCAAAGCGTAGATCGGGCTGCATGGTGCTTGGGCCCCGGGTAGTAGATCGATTTGGCAGTCGTAAGAACGATGAGGGGGAAGTGTATTAGCTTGTTCATTAGCAAATATATTTTGATATTCCTGGTATTCGGTGGGTAGGACTCCAATTATTCCAAGCACCAGCATCAACTTGGGAGATGCGAGTAACGAGTGTACAGAGGGACGATGCTTCTCATAACAGTGATTGCATTCCTACGAGAAGACTAATGTTTTAGTTTGCCAGTTTATTTGAGGGTTATGAGCCTCCAGCCAGGGCATGCCGAGAATCACCTGAAATTGTGGGGCTGCGATGAGATCAAACGAGATTTCTTCTTTATGACCGTCTTGGTAGAGCAGTGTGAAATCAGCAGTACAGTGAGTAACAGGGCCAGAAAGTAGTTGGGAAACATCTACCATGGTCACTTTATTGGCTGTTGTCTTTGAGCAAACCGGTAACCCTATCCGGCCAGCAGTTTCCAGGTCCATGTAGTTGCCAATGGCCCCGCTGTCCACAAAATCCTCGATTGCATGCATCTTGGACGAGTGTTGTGGATTTATGATGATAACCGGAATAGTAAAGTGGGAGGTCTGTGGGGTCTTCACCGCGCCGGACAAACCGACCTCTATGTCTGCCCGACATTGAAGTTTTCCGTCTCCTCCGTACCTTTGTTCCCATCCATTGCCCCTACTGTCTTCCGAGGGGGTTTTGCTGGACAATTACGAAGAAAATGACCTGATTGGCCACAATACAGGCATAGTTGTTCTCGCGGCCTCCTGTCTCACTCTGGCTTAGTGAGAGGACCTCGTACTACACCTTATTGCATAGGCTCGGGATGCGCTTCTGCTGAGAGGCAGGCTGATGTCTCCTTGGGCCGTACATAGAACGTTCTGCCTTCAGAAGTTTTGTAAACGATGATCGAGCTGGAGTGCTAGGTCGAAGTACTCAGCACAGCCATCTGGAGGATTCACTACTTGCGCCAGTACATCTTTTAGTTCTCTGCGTAAGCCTCTGTAAAACAAGGTGATTCGCTTTTCTTCCAGCCAATTTGCCTCAGCCACGAGTCAATTAATCATGGCCGCATATGCCAGGAGGTCCTGACTACGCTGTAGGAGAGATAACAGCTCATCATCTAAGGCTTGTCCTTGTTTGCGACGAGTGAAGAGCTTTTCTAACTCATGATGGAAACCGGCATAATAGCGTAGCAAGGGGTCATCCCTATTTACTAATGTGACAGACCAATCTCCTGCATGGCCGCCTAGATATGATAGGACAAAGGCCACCTTAGACTGGTCACACTCTTTGCAGTATTTGCCCAATTACAGCACTGGGAATTGTTTGCAAGTTCTGTTCACAGGCTTGATTCCTGGGTACCACGTAGCAGCAGCTGCAAGTAAGTTTAACTGCGAGTGGAAAGGTAGTTCAATGATGGGCAGTTACTTCACTGGCTATACGTGCGTGTTGTGGAGCAAAAGGTGAGTTGTTGATTGTGAATACGCTGAGCGTTAATTAAAGTTCTTTGTCTTTGCAGAACTCAGAAATGGAGCAGTTAACTGGATGGGGCTGCAGTGAGGAGTATTCCGCTCAGCTCGCACACGGAGGTAATTTAGAAGGGATGCACCTTTGGTCACACGGGAGTCAGAGGCATTAGTTGCATGCGCACGCTTACTGATTATAATGGATCCAATGGAAGTCCGGGCTGCGGTGAACATGTGCTCAAGGCTACAGAATGCACACGAAGCAGGGGCTAGTCCTTGGGCTTGGTTTATATAGGCAGCCACGCCCAGACACTAGAGTGTGCTACACAGTTCCACACTGTTCCTGGATGTTACACAGGCATCCATGTTGGAGGTACAGGAAGTAACTGGAAAATAAAGGCTATGCTAGAACAAGGCTATGTAAATGAGGTGCACTCTATGGCTGCCTCAATTAATATTTTGCTTGCCAGGCCTTTACCCATTTAGCCCCTTTTGTGCTTTCTGCCTTCCCCCATATGTTTGTGCTGGTGAGTAGTGGGCCCCTATGACAAGGATAGAGATGCAAAATGTTTTGGAAATCTGATGTCTCGTGGATTCCGGGATGATATTCAGGATACGGTTTGTCTGATATCAGACCGTGAATGGACCCAGCACTTTATGGCCTTGATGTTTGAAGATAGTGTAATAGCTAGGCATATGTGGAAATAGATATTATTTTCTCACTTGAAGAAGTGAAGCTTGTTATCACTGGGACCAAGACCGGCAAGGCACCAGGTCCGGATGGTATTAGACCAGAAGTATATAAGTGGTTCCCAAAATGGTGGTCACCGGTTTTATTATCACTTTTTAACTCAATCGCTGCGTCAATTACTATTCCCCAATCTTGGTCACTGGGTCTAATTAAACCCATCTTCAAAAAGGGATTGAGGCTAGATCCTCACTGCTATCACCCCATATCCTTACTAGAGAGTATTAAAAAAAAATCTTATATTAACTGTCTGTTGGTCAGGTTAGAGACTTGGGCTGAGGAAAATAACATACTTCCCACTTATCAGGCCATATTTAGAAGGGTATTCTCTACATCTGACCATGTTTTTGTGCTCTCAACCATCTTAGAGAAATACGTAAAGCTTAAGAGGGGCGTGGTATATGCAGGTTTCTTGGATCTAGATAAAGGATTTGACTATATTGATTGCTTGCTTCTCTGGAATAAACTCCAGAGATTGGGAGTTCCTGTCTCTTTATTACAATTGATTGTATGTCTGTACTCTGACACCAGCGCCTCTGTAAGAGATCATCCCAGATGTGGTCCTAATAGCGTCTTCTCCACCAATAAAGATGTGCGAAAGGGTTGTCCACTGGCTCCGCTTTTGATATTATCTTTTTATCAGATTGTTTGCCTGCCCCATATCTGCCAGGCATTTTTCCTCCTTCTCCGAATGGGATAATGTACCCTACTCTTCTTTATGCAGTTGATGCTATACTATTTAATCTGACACCAAAGGGCCTTGCTAGTAGTCTTAAATATGCATGAGATTATTTTAAAGACAACGGACTAAAACTAAATCTGAAGAAAACTAAGATCATTGTCTTTGGGTTAAAAAAAGAAAACACCTATAACTGGTATACAGACAATGTGAAGTTAACTGTGGCCAATTCATACTGCTACTTGGGAGTCACGTTCTCAAGAAACTGCTTGTGGTCTGCACATTTAGCATCAGTAGAAAATTGTTTAAGGACAAGTTTGGAAGGGATCAGGAGGTTTGATCAATGATTTGGTGGGTTTTGATTTGATAAATGTATTCGGGTGCTGGAGGCTAAGATTTATTCCACCATATTTCACAGCAGTGAGATCTGGGGAAGTGTGAGTTGCACTCTTTTGGATCGCATCTTACACATTTGCCTGAGATAGGTGCTGTGCGTGTTGTCCAACACCCCAGCGTCTCCCCTTGCGTTGGAGTCCGGGTTTTCAAAATTTGGTAATCAGGCTGAATGTAGATTTTTACAGTATTTTCGCAAACTACATTCTGTGCCGGTGGTGAACCCTAATATTGCGAATGTGAGGGAAGAATTAGCAAATGCAGCAATGTATGTTATGTACTCCTGGTATAAGAAGTATTCCATCTTGTGCAAAAAATTGGGAATTGCTTTTGATGAATTAAAGGGTGGCTGGATTACAAAAGGACAATTGTCTATGAAAGCCAGAAGGAGATAATTTGACTTGCCATTTGTGAGAAAGGCAGTGGATCATAAGTGAGGACACAGACACAAGATTTACAAGTTTATAAAAACTTTATTAAACTTAACTGGGGTTGGAGACTTCCTATTTGGCCCTAACTTTTTTATGGGAGTAGTCTCAACCAACACAATAAACCAAATAGTTCAAGTCAGTTAGTCAAACCAAAAGAAAAGTCTGTGTCATAGACCTATACTTGCCCTTACGCTATACAACAACTATGTTTGGGTATCAAAAAGAATGTCAGAATGGCAATGGAAGTGGTACACCACTCCCTTCCCCAAGTTAAATGTACTGGGGTGTTAGTAAAGTCCTTCAAGGTGGCTGGTTTACACGGTTCATATGGTTGGTACCATTCAACAGTACACACAATGTCCTTAGGCTTCCTTCGTCTTAGTTTCAAAGCCATAAAGTTCTAACATAACAATCTTTCACAATGGACCCCTCCAGTTTCCCTCACCCAAGTCCGAGTCTCTCTTGACTTTAAACATAACATGCGTTCCCATCCCCAAATCTCTTGGTTATCACTTTCAATGTTCATGTCGAAGACCTTCAAAACTGGATAGATTTGACTTGGAACTATGCATGACCTCTTCGAATATATTCTCACAAAAATTCATAAGTCCACTCCCGCCACCAATGCTTTCTGGTACTTGTTGTTTCCTTCCAAATCATCTTGAATTCACAATGGGCCTCATTACAACGAGGGCGGCCGTGGATTGAACGGTGCCGGTAACGGACCAGCACCGTTCATTCCGGGGCACCACATTACAAGGTCTGCAGCGGGTCCCACTCTGGATGTCTGGCCAGACCAGACATGCAGAGCGGGACCCGATAGCAGTCCAGGATGCTAAAAATGGGCCCGTCATTAACGGGCCAGTTATTAGCATCCTCCCCATTCCCATTGAGCCCAATGGGGGCTCATATGGGAATGGGGATGTACCGGATCCGGGTCCTGCAAAAGGAAATTACCAGGCCCTCCAAGGTCGGAATGGCCCAGTAATTTCCTATTTTTGGGACCCGGTACTTACCGGCATGGCTACCTCCAAACTCCTAATGAGGCCCAATGTCTTTCTTGACACCTTGAAAGCTCTTCTTCCATACATAGTTTTCTTTCATCAATCAGAATTTTGTTGCACTCAAATTCTAACCTGCAGTGTTTCAATTCTCACATTCTCACTTCGCCTTGTAAGTTGCTGTCAAGGCTTTTACCATCGACTCCTTTGCTCCTCCCTAACTCTGCCAATCACCCAGGTGGGATACTGGTCCTCCGTAACTCTGTTTTTCACTTGGGAGGGAATGGGCGACCTTCGTTTACTTCAAGAAAATGCTCCATCCAGTTTCTTGACTTCTCTTTGCCAACCCTCACAACCTCTCGAGAATACCGTTTTCTCTCCTCATTATTCCTTGACGCTCTAATTGACAGCAGATTTCTACTAACTAAAAGTTGTTTATATTAATTTTAAACAGAATAAAACCACTAACTAAATGAATCAATAAATTAGAAAAAGTACTTCTAAACATGTGCAATGTCAATATACATACCTTTATGAAGATGAATGGTTTCACACAAGCAGCTCAGAACCATATTTCAATAAAGAGGCTTATAAACAAGAACAAATAAACCAAATGGCCATAGACCATAATGGGAGAGGCTATGAAGTGGTAGGAGACAGCATTATGGCAAAAGAAACCCTTATGGAAAAAGCTTCCCTAACAAACTTTCAACCAAATCTTCCTTTTGTCCAAACAAACTGTCCAGTGTACAAATGGACATGCAGCTCAATGTGTAATGTGTGCCCACAATCCTTAAAATCTTTATGACAATTCCTCAATCACTATGTGAAACTAAAAGACAAAAGTGGAATAAAAAGTTTACAAACTATGGATTCCCGCCCTGTTGGCATCCACACTGGGCTGTGGGGACATTCATTAGCCTGCATTTCAGGGACTGCTGCAAAAGCACCTTCCATCACATTAAAATGGTTGCAACACACCAAAAAGTCCTCCTCTAGAACTGCAAAAATTAAATCACATTCTCCTACATGGAACAGCCAAAGCACTCCTTCGAGAAATAGAACACAACCAAAGTAAATATTTTGAAACTGAAGTTGACTTAGAAAATTTGGTAACTTTAGAAAACATTTGTGGAAACCTCACAAACATCAAACTCCTTAAAAACACATACAAAAAATAGCAAAGTTTCAAAACACATCTGTTGAAATACCAAAGTATGTGTCTGTTGTCACAGAACTTTTTTTTAAAAGAGCATAAAAATAGTAGATATGGCCTACAAAATAGAAGACAATGAGGAATCCAAATGTGTTTTTATTTTGTTTATGTTATTGTTCATTTATAACATGCTTAATACCAGCGGGTGATTTCTAAGCATGGGATCGGGATTTGCACCTGTGTTGCACCATATTGCCTTGCTTTGAAGACCAACGAGTTGCCCCTGGGCTATCCTTCCTCCCCCAATTAGCTTTATTTCTAACAGCAGAAAATAAATGCAAAGTAACTGACCCCTCAATAGTTTGCACGTAATGCAATGCAAAGCTTGTTAATAACTAAATGCCATCATAGGCTATCACTAATAACTTAGACATCCTCCCATTTCCAAAAGCTTTCCAACAATTTAACTTGTATGAGAACATTATAATCCAAACATTACACCCATTTCAAGCTATAATACGCCTTCACCACACAATTGACAAATTGCCTCCATCCGAGTTACTAAAAGGTATTTGTGGCAACGTAGTATATTTGCCATTAGATCTTAAAGAAAATGTAGAAACTCTAGGAGTATGACGGCCAATAGAACAATCTTTGATTGCACTAGTTAATGGTGTACCAGCTAAAGACAAAACAATTTGGCAACAACTAGGTGACTTAAACAAAGTTAGACCATCCCTACAATATCTTAAAGAAAACAATGAATAATACAGAGTTATAAACATAGAGGAACACCTAAGAGAAACCACCCATATATTGAAGAGTCACCACTAACTGACCAATTTGAATATGTGAATCCTGTTACTGCAGCCAACATGTCAGACCAGTATACAATTCACCCATAAATATAAAATAACTGACCCCTCCATACTTTGCATGTAATGCAATGCAAAGATTGACAATAACCAACTGCCATCACGGACTAGCACTAATAACTTAGACATCTCCCAACTTCCAAAAGCTATCCAGCAACTTAAATTGTATGAGAGCATTATAATCCAAACAGTACACCCATTTCAAGCTATAATAGTCCTTCAACCCAAAACTGCCAAATCGCCTCCATCCGAGTTACTAAAAAGCATTTGTGGCAAAGTAGTATATTTGCCATTAGATCTTAAAAGAAAATGTAGAAACTCTAGGAGTATGACGGAAAATAGAACAATCTTTGATTGTATTAGTTAATGGTGTACCAACAAAAGAAAAGACAATTTGAAACAACTAGTTGACTTAAACAATGTTAGACAATCCGTACAATATCTTAAAGAAAACAATAAATACTACAGAGATATAAACATAGAGGAATCTTAAGAGAAACCACCCAAGTAATTGAAGATTCACCACAAACTGGCCAATTTGAACATGTGCATCCTGTTGCTGCAGCCAACATTTAAGACCAGTATACAATTCACCCACTGCATTCCAAAGACACCATAGAAGATGTATTACAAACAAACCAAATGGATCAATCCAAAGGATTCCCAATGAGCATATCGCAGATAAGTGTAGACGCATGTTCTTTTCCTCTACGCTTTCCTACATGAAAAGGAGGAAGATATGATGAAAGATACCACAAATGAGTGCATCATTTTGCTTTTTCAATGTATTCTGAATACCCCCAGATTCAGAAAAAATGTAGAATACATTTTACACCTCTTGTTTGAAAGCGATCTAGCAACTCTGTTATGGAGTTGCACACACATTAAAAACAAGCTCTCACTTCGGCTACCCAACTGCTTCTAAAGATAAAAGACAAAGAAGACATTTTGCAGACAAGTTGTTACTCTCACCTGGTATCCACTGGGGCGCCACACGATACTGGATGGAGGTCTAAGCGCTATCCCGGAGCCTCTCTGCTGGGTTATGTGCCAGATATTGGGTAGCACCTATAATAGACATTATGTTCCGGTGATGTTCCGGAGGGATGAGCGATCGAAGCGCTGCTTTCCCTGATAAGTGCTTTGTTAATACAGACCTTTTTCCTTCTCCCTTGCAGGTTGCAGTGAAATCCGGAGATGGGCGAGGTAAGAGAAGCGCAGGGTGCTGCCAGGACTCGCTGCTTGCCCAGGTAAGAATTGTTATTAATGCTTTCCTTGTATCTTTACCTTTGCAGGTTGCGGCGAACTCCAGAGATGGGTGAGGTAATCAAAGCGCAGGATGGATTCAAGACCAGGTACTTCACATGTAAGTGTTCTTGCTCGCTAATGCTGTTCTTGTTCTTGCAGGTTATTAATGGAATCCAGATCTAGGGCTTCAGGATCGGCCCGCCAGAGAAGCAGATGAGCAGGAGCTGGACACGGTGAGTGTTACGCTGCAGGAGTATAGAATAAAGCGAAGCGTGTTCTGCTGTTTGGGTGTGGTTTAAATAGCCCAGATAAAGTAGTTCCAGGCCAAGTAGTTCCAGGCCCAGCCACACCCAAAACACTAGACCACATGGCTTGGATCTAAAGAACTGAGCTGTGTAATAGGCTTCCATGTTGGATTAAGGTCCAAAACTGGTATTGCTTTATTCCTGATAATGAGCCTGGCGCCAAAGGCACCAGGACTGACTCCATGTATGTTTCTGATGGAGTTTTAAGGACCTTGGGGCCAGTGTGAAGGGCTTTAGCCCCACTGCTGTCAGGGGGCTGTTATACTTGAGGGGGTCAGGGGCATGGATCGTAACAGCTCTCCCCTCTAAGGCCCCTCTCAAGGTATTTCCTTCATCTGGCCCCGGTTTGGTCGGATAGTTCTGATGAAATCTTCTTACCAGGTGGGGCGCATGGACATGCTCGCTAGGCTCCCATGTCCTGTACTGAGGGCCGTATCCTTCCAGTCCACTAACTAAAATAACTTGGACCTGGTGAGCTTAGAATCTAGGATGTCCTTGACTTCAAATTCGGGTTCTCTGTTAACCAGTACTGGATTTGGTGGTGTTTTGACCAGAGTTCCAGGCTGAACAGGTTTTAAGAGTGACACGTGGAATACGGGATGGATCTGCATATTTGATGGTAAAGCTAGTTTGTTTTACTGCCACAGGATTTATAATAGCCTTGATGGTATAGGGCCCTAGATATCTGGGACGAAATGTTCGAGTTCCTCTTATGGGCACGTGCCGAGACTCCAACCAGACTTCATCTTCGACTTGGTAGTCTGGGGATTTTCTTCGGTGTTGATCAGAGAATCTTTTCTGTCTTTCTTTAGCTTGGATCAAGTGTTCTGCTGCTTTTTTGAAGGCTTGAGTGATGGTTGTATGTAAAGTCTTCACTGAAGGCATTTTTAAGGCCATGGAGGTATCTAATTCAGAACTATGTGGGGGCCTTCCATATACAGTATAGAATGGACTCTGTGTGTAGCGTGGTACTGGTGTGTAGCGAGTTGTTGTAGGCATATTCGGCTATCCACAGCACATCCTTCAAGCTTCCTTCCACTTGATGTAACATGCACCGTAGGTATTGCTCTAGTGTCTGATTCGTCCGCTCTATTTGGCCATCAGTTTGGGGATGGTGACTAGTGGACAGACAAATATTGATTTGGGCAATGCGCAACGCTTCCTCCAGAAGTTAGACACAAACTGACTCCCTCGGTCAGAAATCAGGACGGAGGGGAAACCATGTAATCGTACGATTTGCTCTAAAAACACCTTTGCCAGACTTGATGCGTTTAGTAAACCCTTAAGGGGAATGAAATGGCCATTTTAGAGAATAGGTCAACAACCACTAGGATAGTGCTGAACCCTTGACAGGGAGGCAGATCTGTGATGAAATCGAGGGAGAGTGTGTGCCAAGGTGGAGGTGGAATCTCCAGGGGTTGAAGAAGGCCCGCAGGTCTTTGTTTCTGGGATTTATTCTGTGCACAAATGCCACATGACAGGATGAACTGCGTAATGTCCTTTCGCCAGGTCGGCCACCAATAATTTCTTTTCACCTTGGTGAGGGTCTTGGCAATTCCTGGATGTCCTTCTATCAGGGAGTCGTGATAACCAGAATTACTTGTTCTTGTAGTGCCTTATTCGGTAGATATAAACGCCCTCTGAAATACGGGAGTTGGTTCTTTGTTGTGTAATGTTCACCTTGAGTGGTCCAGTCTTGTATAGCCTGTGTTCATTAGGAGCCGAATTTCCTTTTGGAGTTCGTCCAGAGATAACGTTTTTGTACGTCCTAGTAGTTTGTCACCTGGAATAATGGCCACCGGTTATGGGATTGAATATGCATTCTCATCAATACCCATGCGGGATAGGGCATCAGCTTTTCCGTTCTGGACTCCAGGTCGGTATGTGATTATGTAATCATATATTGCGAAGAATAAAGTCCATCGGAGTTGACGGGATGATTGAGCCTTTGCTGTCTTGAGGTACTGTAGGTTGCGATGGTTGGTGATTACTGTGATGGTATGTCTGGGAAGTAATGCCACCACGCCTTAAAGGCTGCCTTAATCGCTTGGAGTTCCTTGTCTGTTATTGCATAGTTAAGTTCAGGTGTAGTACATTTTCGCAACCAAAAGGCCACGGGATATAACTGGCCTGTTTCAGGATCCCTTTGGGAAAGAACAGCCCCCATTGCCATGCTGGAGGCATCTGTTTCCACTACATATGGGAGATCTGGGTGGGGGTGTCGTAGCACCGGGGCTGAGGTAAATCTTTTCTTGAGTTCCTGGAAGGCCTTTTCCGCCTCTTCTGTCCATTGGAACAGTTTGTTGTTTTTTCGTAATAAAGAAGTGACCGGGTCCTCAATCTGGGAGAAATCTGGGATGAATCGGTGATAAAAGTTCGCAAAGCCGAGCATACTTTGGAGACCTTTGACTGAAGACAGTGGTGGCCAGCTAAGGATGGCGTCTACTTTGTGCATATCCATCCGGACGCCATTGGGAGTGAGGACAAAACCAAGGAACTCGACTTCAGTGACATGGAAGGAGCATTTTTCAAGTTTGGCGTATAGCTGGTGCTGTCAGGGTTTTGCAAGGATGGAGCGAACGTGCCTGACATAGTTCTGTTTAGAAGAGGAGTACACCAAGATGTCGTCGATGTAAACTAGGGCACATACGTTGGTCAATTCCTGTAGTACATCGTTCATGAAGTACTGGAATGCGGCGGGAGCGTTGCAAAGCCCAAAGGGCATCACCTGATATTCATACAGCCCATACTTAGTACGAAAGGCAGTCTTCCATTCGTCGCCTTTGTTTACACCACAAGATGGTATGCCCCCCTTAGGTCCAATTTGGTGTAAATTTAGGGATCCTTGACTTGGGCCAGCCATTCTGGGATAAGAGGTAGAGGATAACGGTTTTTAAGTGTTTTAAGTGTTACCTGGTTTAGTGCACGGTAGTCGATGCACGTTCTCAAGTCCCCCTCCTTCTTGGGTACGAAGAATAGGGGCGAGGCTGCCGAGGATTTGGACGGGCGGATAAAACCGTTTGCCAGGTATTGGTCCAAATATGATTTCAAGTGGAGATTTTCAGGTTCTATGAATGCATAAATGCGACTACACAGGATTTGTGCGCCAGGTACAAGGTCGATCTGACAGTCATATGGCCTGTGAGGGGGTAAGGTATTAGCCTGTTCTTTTTGGAAAATGTCTTAGAAATCATGGTATCCGCTTGGTAGTGTACTTGTTACACCTAGTACCAACGCCTCTTTTTTTTGAACAGGTGTCTCTGGGTCAGACGATGGCATTTACACTTAGTAGCATGCATGAGCACACTCATTGGAGAAGGCTAATTTTTTGGCTCGCCAGTCGATGTTAGGATTGTGAGCCACCAACCACGGCATCCCCAGAATCATCCGGAACTGAGGGGCCTTGATAAGGTCGAAGGCAATGGCTTCCCGATGTCCGTCTTGGCACAGAAGGGTCAATTCTGCTGTGCGTTGAATTACAGGACCAGAAGCTATCTCCGTGCCGTCGACAGTGGTGGCCTTCTCAGTTGTCGTTTTCTGACAGAGGGAAGCCCCATCCTTGTTGCCAGGCCTTGGTCTATGTAGTTACCAAAGGCTCTGCTGTCTATGTATGCCTCCACAGCATGCATCTGAGACGGTTGTTGGTGACTGATGAAAATCACAGGCAGGACAAGGTGTGAGGTCAGTGGCTCTTTTCCTTCGCTCGACAAACGGACCTCTACGCTTGCCGGGCCTGAAGTTTTCCGACTCTTGTTCTCCTCCTTCTTTCTCTGTAGCTCCAACTGTTCTCATAGGGGGTTTTAAGGGAAATTCTCTGAGGAAGTGACCTGATTTCCCACAGTACAGGCATAATTGCTGTTGTCTCCTTTTGTCTCTTTTGGCCTTGGTTAATGGGCTCCGTACCCCCCCAATTTGCATGGGTTCCAAAGTGTTTTCTGATGAACGCGGAATGTTCTCCTTTGAGCGTACATACACAGTCCGATTCTCTGTTCTGGCTTGATCTGTCCTTCGATCTTGCAGCCTGTGGTCTAGCTGCACCACTAGGTTGATGAAATCTGCACAGTCGTTTGGCGGGTTTACCACCTGAGCTAGGACGTCTTTCACTTCCCCCATAATCCTTGATGGAATAACGTTGTTCGTTTCTCCTTATGCCACCCAGTTTCAATGACTGTTAAAAGTGGCAATATATGTTAACTAATCTTGGCTGCCTTGTCAGAGGGACAGTAGTTTGTTATCCAGAGCTTGGCCCTGGGTATGTCGGGCGAACAGCTTCTCCATCTCCTGTTGAAACCCCCTGAAATCCCACAGGAGTGGGTCATCCTGGCTTACTAACTGTATGGACGAATCCGCAGCACTGCAACTCAGATGTGACAGAACAAAGGCAACCCGCGACTGATCGTTAGGAAAGGCTCCGGGTCTACAAAGAAAATGGAGTCGGCACTCGTTCATGAATACTGCATATTTTCTTGGGTCCCTCTTAAAACGTTCCAGTGGGGCCAAAGGAACTGCCCCAGGGAGGACCACCTGCACTAGATTGACGGATGTGGCTGGAACCGACGGAATACTTGCTGGCAATGGAGCCTGCCAAGCTTGTGTTTGGAGCAATTGTCCGGCTAATTCATCAGTGCGGT
Source organism: Ambystoma mexicanum (assembly GCF_040938575.1). Classification (NCBI taxonomy): domain Eukaryota; kingdom Metazoa; phylum Chordata; class Amphibia; order Caudata; family Ambystomatidae; genus Ambystoma; species Ambystoma mexicanum. The sequence goes on from NC_090922.1 coordinate 1,079,518,625, forward strand.
CCTTGGTGACAATCGAATCCCTCCTAAGGGCGTTGGTTTCTTGCCGGGTGGAGTGCACCTCGCCCCGTAATTCTTCCAGTAACTGGGCTAGTTGTTCAGTCTCTGATGTTTCCATGACACCCAGGTGGATGTTTTTAATTGAGTCTTTGTGTTCTGTTACGCTCACCTGGTATCCACGGGGGCGCCACACGATACTGGATTGAGGTCTAAGCACTATCCCGGACCCCTCTCTTCTTGGTTATGTGCCAAACATTTGGTAGCACCTATAATAGGAGAATGGAGGGTTAAGATACTGGTTCTGTGATGGGTGGACTCCCACCTCCCTCTGGTCCAAAACCCCTCCCTTGGGGTTATTGCTCACCTCAGGTTTTTGTGCGTTAAACTTTCTGTCCTGTGTCTCTGTGCAGGGGCGCGTGGTTGGTGTGGGTGTTCCGTGGACCTAGTTGCTTCACTGGTCTATGTGCCCTTATGTCGGGTCCAGACCGGCTGTGACTCCGACTATGCTTGCTGTCTTCCAGGTGAGTTATAATGTCTTTTCCGTCTTTATTCTGTCTCTTTCTTTCCCTCTGTTTTCTCTGTCTTCTCGGTGTCTTGCTCCACTACGCTGTACCCCAACAATGTCTCTTTTTGTTTTCACAGGGATGGTTGCGATCTCAGAGTTGCCGTGCCGATGGCGAAGACCACAGTGAGTTATTGAAGCGTGGAGCACTGCGCTGTTTATTGGTGTTAATTGCTAACCTGTGTTCTCTTCCCTTCTTTGTACAGGTTGCGGTGATGTTCCGGAGTGATGAGCGATCGAAGCGCTGCTTGCCCAGATAAGTGCTTTGTTAATGCTGACATTGTTCCTTCTCCCTTGCAGGTTGCGGTGAAACCCGGAGATGGGTGAGGTAAGAGAAGCGCAGGGTGCTGCCAGGACTCGCTGCTTTCCCAGGTAAGAATTGTTATTAATGCTGTCCTTGTTTCTTTACCTTTGCAAGTTGCGCCGAACTCCGGAGATGGGCGAGGTAAGCGAAGCGCAGTATGGATTCAAGACCGGCTACTTCACAGGTAAGTGTTCTTGCTTGCTAATGCTGTTCTTGTTCTTCCAGGTTATTAATGGAATCCAGATCTAGTGCTTTAGGATCGAGCCACCGGGGAAGCAGATGAGCAGGAGCTGGACATGGTGAGCGTTACGCTGCAGGAGTGCAGAATAACATGAAGCGTGGTCTGCTGTTTGGGTGTGGTTTAAATAGCCCAGGTAAAGTAGTTCCAGGCCAAGTAGTTCCAGGCCCAGCCACACCCAAAACACTAGACCGCATGGCGTGGTTCTAAAGAACTGAGCTGTGTAATAGGCCTCCATGTTGGATTAAGGTCCAAAACTGGTATTGCTTTTTTTCTGGTAATGTGCCTGGCACCAAAGGCGCCAGCACTGACTCCATGTATGTTTCTGATGGAGTTTTAAGGCTCTTGGGGCCAGTGTGAAGGGCTTTAGCCCCACTGCTACCAGGGGGCTGTTATACCTGATAGGGTCAGGGACATGGATCGTGACACAAGTATCACAAATCTCTTGGCAAACATGCCTGGTTTAGAAGAATACTAGTTCTGACATCACACTGATGTATGTTGTATGCTAAGGAACATAGGCCCACCCACATGGTTTGTTACTTTAAGTTTTGCAGAATATTCATGGGATGACTTGCATGACTTCTCACATACTGCAAACCAAAATAAAGAGGGAATTGATATCTTTCATCATTGCTTCATTCCCATGCTGCACTTCATCTGCAATAAAACTACCCCTCCACTCGGAAAAAAGTAGAAAACTTCATTTGAAAAAAAGAATATCAATCCAAAGGAATACGACACATCCACATGCTGTTGTGTATAAAAGATGCGCCCAAATTTGGCCATAACAGCGAGGCCACTGTTTTACAATTTATTGAAAAATATATCTGTGACATCCCTTCAGAAACCACACATTGTGACCAAGGTACACAAATCGTACGCTTCCAAAAACAGCAGTGTGGCAAATACTGCCAACATCCATATAAAAACAAAGGTAAATAATATACCAAATGTTGCTTTGGCTTCCCTAGACTATTTTCCTACAAAGGTCCAGTAAATAGCTTGATGTCTTCTGTTTCAAACACATAAAATATTAAAAGAGACGAGGCATTCAAGTGCATCAATGATTACAATGCGATCATTGCCCTCTTGTGGAATGCAAATATATTGCAGATAATTCCACTGCAGTTGCAAGATATGTGACAGTCTATCTCACCAAAGCTGAAAAGATAGAGCTAAAATACCTTTAGGTTGACATATCATATGATAAGACCCTGTCACAAAAATTGTACAGCTTTGGTATAAAAATGTTGTCACATAGAGAATGCTGGTGCTACAAAGCTGCAGACTGTTTAACAGGTGCATCCTTATATGGGAAATCTGAAAACATTGTCTGGCTAAACCTTGGTCCAACTTCATCACGAAAAAGCATACTAAAAGCCTACCCAAAGGTAGAAACAGCCACAAATGATCCTAAAAACCAGGAAATTGTAAAAAAAAAACAATTTAATTGACACATGCTATCCAAACCGAAGTACTGCTTTGGAAAACATGTGCCTGTACGACATAGCCCAAAACTACCCCTACAAAGACAATGTTGTGCCAGATGAGACAAATGGGAAATAATCAGTCTCAACTTGTGAAGGAAGCTTAGTAAAACGTACCAAACCCAGCCTAATTAATCATATAAAGTTATCATTTAATACTCCACAACATAGAGAACTGTATTACATGTCCCTACTGTAACTTTTCAAACCTTGGAGAAAAGAGGAAGAATTATTAGGTGACCATGACTGACTCAATCAAGCTGCATTCAAGGCAAATGAAAGCAGTATAATACATGTGAATTTTAAACAATACAAACACATGGTGGACATTGCACAGCAACAAGAGGAAGACATTGAATCTCTACTAGATAAATACACTCCTGAAGGCCTGAAGGCAGTTAACCTTCTCTTCCAGAAAGCCAAGAACCACTCATTCTAAATGAAGCAGATATAGCTATGACTGAGGTAGAAAACACAGTGTATCAATATAAACAATCTGAATAAGACTTTTTGGTGCTCAAATCACAGCTAAATGATGAACAACTCACCATTTATCTAGAAGTCACTGAAGAAATTGACTTAAACATGAAACTAATAATTGTATCTGTAAAATGCATAAACCTCTGTTCCTGTATGTAAGTGGTGAAGCTGGTTCTGGCAAAACAATCTTAATAAAAAATAATCAGCACATTGGTAGAACACCAACAAGCAAACTAGAATACTACAAATTATCAGGATAAGCTCCTACTGAAGTATGCATAATTCTGAAAAAAATGAAACTCCCCCTGATGGATGAAGTAAGCATAGTTTCCAACCTTGTGCTGGTTTTAATTCATCTCAGAATGCAAGAAGCCCTAAACACTGACTATGAAGAACAGTTAATACCGGTAAAAGGTCAACCCATTTTCAAAACATTAGGACACAAACAATGCTGTAAAACACTAGGCAGCATTGCAAATGTAAATCTCTGGCAACACTTTTGCTACAGCGAACTAACTCAAAACATGCATCAGTCTGTGGATCCTACCTATGCTAAAATGTTAAAAAGCTTTAGAACTGGTCTGCTTACTAAAGATGCAAAATCCCTCTTAAAAACTATAGTAATCCATGAGTCTCATGGACAAATGATATCTGCCCTTTATTTCATGGAACAATTAACTCAACAAAATATAAAATGCATGTGCTTAATGCCAACACTTGCAAGCTGTTGCCAATTCAATGACACAATGTGGAAAAAAGAATGACAACCCGTAGTGCATAACAGCTCCAGAGACAAACTAAAAGTGCATGGCATGACACTCCCTTAGAAAAATCTATCGCCAACACAGCTGGATTAGAAAGACGTTTAACTCTGTGTCTAAACTGCAGAGTGAGTCTAAAACGTAACCTTGATGTAGAACAAGGTTTAATGAATGGAGAAATTGGTGCAGTTGTTTGATTCTTTGTTTTATTTGCTTGTATAGCGCACCAAGCCCGAAGGTATCTGGGCGCTTTTCTTAAGGTAAATGTTACAAAGTTATACGTACATGCAGGTAAGGTGAATTATACATTGGAATGTGCAGGACAATCATATTTACATATATATACACTATTTATAAATTTACAGCATGTACAAACAAGTTGGGCACAAGAAAGATCAAGTAGAAATGCCCCTAGCCTAGGATCACCTAAGAGAGGCACCAGGTCGGCTCTAGGCATAGTCAAGTGGGAGGCCAGGTTCTAGAGATCACGTTAGATCAGATAGGATGATCTAGGTTGTTTAGTTTGATTGTGAGAATGTTGGATTCCAAACATATCCACATGATAACAACATTCAGTTTGTCAAAATCCACTTTGACAAACTTACAAAAGTTAACAAAATAGTCAGCGCAATAGCTAATTTCCTTCTTTTCAAAGACATGTATGTGCACAGAGAACAATTCTCTCTATCTCTTGCCTATGCTGTCACTATTCACAAATTGCAAGGTCTAACTCTGATCATTCACTGATCATCATTGACAGCATAGTCTTCAAAGAAGGTATGATTTGTGTACACTTGATGGTCTATTGCTAGTTAACTTTGATGCAAACAAATTCAACGCTGACATCCCTTGCATCCTAGGATGCAACAGGCTATGTGCACTGTGCACCCCCATTTAGACTTGTACCATGTACCTCAAAAAGCAAAACTTTAAAAAGAAAACAAATAAAAACAGAACCTATACCAAATCTCACCAAAAAAGAAGAACTGATATTCTAACAAATAATACAAGCACTAAAATTTCTAATCCAAACACAACTGCACATCCATCAAAAGACAAAGAGATTAATGTGTCTTGTCAAAAAGGAAGTGCAGCCTCATTAAATGATACAAGGGCACAACTCTCTGGTCCATTTAAATTCAGCAACACAACTTGAGTAAATTGCTATCAATTTTCTCAGCAATAGTTCACAACATTTGCTTAAAAAGCTTAGACCAGTTGTGTTTCCATACACATGGAAACTTACATGCACTCTCTACAACCATGTTTCACAACAACATATCCCTAATTAATAATTTGCTCATGTATTTGTACCATATTCTGAATGCATTTTATTTTACCAGCTTTTGCAGAATGCAAATCATAGCATAGTATGCTGTTTTTGCAATTCAGACAATCGCTGCAGCATACAAATAAACTCACATGGCCAATATGTCATACTAATGTTTCTAATGCACAATGCAGATGGTACAAAAAAGAACTGTAAGCTCACTAGCTTTCCAAACGGCCAAGTATCTCTTGGCAAGGAAATATTCACAACTGTAAACATAATCTATGACACTGGTGCCACAACCACTTCAGGCCACTATACTGCACATGTCAAAAAAAGAAGTGGTTGGTTTGAATGTAATGACATGTCTGTTATTCCAAAATATAGAAAAAATCTAATGAATGCCTACCTAATATTCTTGCAACCCAAATTTACTCACAAAAGTATACTACACAGTTAGAATATGCCTGTGGGTATCTAAATGCTTTCAACATACCCTTTATTATAATACACTTAAAACATGCCATCACAGTTATACTTTCAAAATACATCCATAGTACTACAATAATACTTTCAAAATCCAATAGAGTTAAAATACGCCAACGGGTATCTAACTATTGTAATCACACCCTTCATTACAATACATTTCAAACATGCTATCACATGTATACTTACATAATATATCCATACTACCACACACATGCATTCTGTAACATGTATACATTTTAAAATCATGAAAATGCCAGAAACTATATCTAAATACAGTTGTTGTTTTTTAAATCCTCCATGGATTTTTTGACCCAATGACCCAATGATTATGTCATGGTGATACAACAAAAGTGTACCACCCACAAATGCTATACCAAACATAGTACATATAATGTACTAATTATGAGGGTCAAACAAGTACATCGATGTGTACAATGGCATGTACTTAAATGTTTTAAAGTATCTTGTTTAACAAATTATACTTTTTTTTTCTTCATAGAGAAGCAACCACATATTCCAGCCTTCTTAACATATTCAACTAAGTAGTTCAATTTGAGGTGCTTTTTGGTGATACCCTTAGATTTGTACTCTCGCAACCGATACTTTTGCTCCAAATCTATTTGGAAATTGGAATTTCTGAATTGGAGATTATGTTTTGTAACCTTCAGTTTGTCGCACAGGTGTGTGCAAACACGGAGACCATGAGCTCCTCAACTCTGTTAGTAAAAATAGAAAACTTTTTTGGTTTTGCTTGCACCTTTCTTTGCACCGGTATTTCCTGTCTTCACATATATGACTTATGCTATTCTCAACGAAGAAATGAAAGCATTGAAGTCCGTCTGCGTGTAGATTTTTTTATTATTTATGTGATAAATCTAGGCCCTTTTGGTTGACACGTGTTTCAGCATTACACTTTGCCTTTCTCAAATCCGGGAATTTCTGTGACAAAAAATATTGAAATAAAAGAAATAAATAAAAAATGTGAAATCATGTCATAGAACTTAAAGATATTTGCTCAATTGCTCAAAAGTAATTGTATGTATATGTCAATTTTCTTTTCACTTTCTTATCACCAAGTAATCCCACGGGTTACTATCACAGTATGAAGGGGCATTTTAGACCCCATTCTAACGCATGCTTTCTCTGTAGGTTTATGCTGCACAAATGGGTATAAGGTTACATTTGTTGTGTTTTTTACTTCATGTATTCACTCTCTCACATGTTTTTGAACAGGGAAATGAATGTGCAAATATCTTTAAGTTCTATGACATGATTTCACATTTTTTATTTATTTCTATTATTTCTATTATTTAAATATTTTTTGTCACAGAAATGCCCGGATTTGAGAAAGGCAAAGTGTAATGCCGAAACACGTGTCATCCAAAAGGGCCTAGAATTATCACAAAAATACTAAAAGAATCTACACGCAGACGGACTTGAAAGCTTTCATTTATTTGTTGGGAATAGCATAAGTCATATATGTGAAGACAGGAAATACTGGCGCAAAGAAAGGTGCAAGCAAAACCAAAAAAGTTTTATATTCAACTACGTATCCACAACGAGTATTATACTTTTTTCTTCCATAAGCAGTATCCACAATTGTGGTAGGATTATAAATACCATATACACTTCAATGATATTGTTGCACCATATTACAAATACTGCATACTCCCCCTAGATTACCTATAATTACTATACACATATTAATATGACTGTGGTCAGTGTCCAGATTGTTGGGGGCCATGGCCAGTTTCCACAGACCACAACACTAGAATTGAACCATAGCATAAATATGCACATTACACCTTCAAATAACATGATGCACCCATATCCCCTCCCAATCCAAATAGTGTACCCAAACACATGTCAGTGTCAGTGGACACATGTCCGCCCATGTCCGCAGCTCGTAATAAGGCCAGGGATGATAAAATTGACTGCGGAATCGGCGGCACGTGCACAAACATTATGACCTAAAAAAAAAGCTCCATCTTAACTTTATTCCACCTCCCCACCCTTATCTGACACTCATTCAGCCACAAAATAACCCCTAATGAATTTTCCAGAGTTTATTCTCACTGCGCCGTCTGCGGACAAAGGGTGTGGTCCACAGATTCAATATGGTGGCCATTTAAAAAGTGTGACGCAGCTCCTGTTTTTCAACAACCAATCAACATGTGCGTTTGATGTCTGTGAACACCACGCCGTACTCTGATTGAACGGATGTATATGTTTTAGCCGTGGCACAATTGGTCGCAGCTGAATTGACACAGGGCATTTCAGCCGCGAAGCCAATTTTGATGCAGCCAAAACTGCCCTGTTTAAAAAACCCCACCCCACCCCCTACTTACCTTTTCACCATCCGGGCCTTTACTGAACCTGCAGCGTCGGATCCATCCCTCCTACACAGGTCGGATATGACGCCGCAGGGTCTGCTTTTCTTTTTTTTCTCCCCTGCCTCCATACCTCTAGAATCGGGGGACAACCCCGCTAACCCCAAAAGGCAATCACTACCAAACATGGGGAGCAGGGGACACCCCCACAACCCCTGCTTCCCATATTTGGTAGTGATTACCCAAATTGGTTGTTTCGAAACGACCAAATGATAATGGCCAAATTCGGCCAATTGTACCATTTGGTAAATTCGAAACCGATTGAACTAGAGGTGTGCACAGACACTGAACCAGGAAATGAGCTAGCAGACCAGAAGCAGGTATCACAAATAGTTTTTCACCTACTTTTTGGCCATATTTTTCACAGATTTGCACACTTTAGAGGTGGAGGGTATGAGTACTTTTTACAGTTTAATACACCCACTGTGTACCTGAAAAATACTTGAGTGGACATTTCTTACTGTGTATGTGTCATTTATTGGTTTACAGTGCATAGTGTCCATGTACTCTCACACCCAGTGCCCTCAGTCCCAGTTTCATGGCACCCTCTGCACCCATGTGTCTCAGAAATATTGGCCAATCACAGACTGGCGCACGGCACGTCCCTCCTATGCATCGCCACCGCGATGATGTGTGCCCACATCTTCTTCATCTTCTAAATCATCACCTGGGGGTTGCTGTTCAATGTCAGGAGGCAGGGGCACGTTCCATCGAATGCACATGTTGTGCAGCATGACACATGCCATGATGATCTTGGCCACCTTCTCATGCCTGTAGATGAGTGCCCGTCCCGACCGGCTGAGACAGCGAAAACGTGCCTTCAACAGACCAAAGGTCTGCTCGATGACCACACGGTTACGGGTATGGGCACGGTTGTAGTCCTCTTCGTGCCTGTTCTGCGGGTTCCGGACAGGGGTGAGGAGCCACGTCTTCAAAATATAGCCACTATCACCTGCATGGGTGCAAAATAAGGTATGTGTCAGTCAAATCATGATGGACAGCTGTACTTATCACACATGCCTGCAGATATTTGTGGTACACATGCACATGTCCATAGTTGTATGCATACATTTTACCTTGCCACAATGTGTGCTGTGCCATGGTCTTATGGTGTGGATTGCATCTTCAAGATGATACACGGTGTACACTGCCTTGATGTTGCTCATGCACTGTGGACGCATACCGCTGTGTTTGTTTTAAATATGTGATGTGTAGTGTTCAGTATGATTTACTTACTGGCAGTGTTGGCAGTAGTCTCTGTATTATTTGACATTCAGCACTTATTATTCCCATGGTGACATGCTGCGCTACCGTGGTGGTGGCCCTGTGACAAGCAGTGGATTCCCTTGGTGGATTTGATTTGTGCACTCTCATGGATGCTTGTCCTTTGTAGTGATTTGCTGCAGACATTGACATTGTGCATACTCACAGCATGTTGCTAGATTGTGTTACAGAGGGTGAGGACTGATGATGGGTGCTGGACGTGTTGTGGGATCTGGGATGGTAGGAAGTTTGGCATGTTGTGCTTGGTGTGGAGCTTTCATCATTGCTATGGGGATTGGTTGTCATGTTCAGTTTGGGATGCTTTGGGGCACACTTTTTTGGGATGCAGTCACCACAACAATGACACCATGGTGGTGTGTGCATCTCTCCCCCATTACACTGCCATGTGCCTGTCATGCAATTTACCATCCTGCATGTCGCTCCATGTAGCGTGGTAGCGTGGAGTTACGCAGGACCATTGAGTCATGAGTTGATCTGAGAAATCGGGCACAACAATGTGTGATGATCTTGGTGGAGTCACATACCATCTGTACATTGATGGAGTGATATAGCATATGGTTGCGGTACACCACCTCATTGCATGCGGGACCACCAATTCCACATGCGTGCAGTCAAATGCACCAATACAATTTGGCATGCCTGCCAGTGCATGAAAGTCAACCTTCGTGTCAAAGATCTCCTGGGCAGTCCGTGGTAGGGATATTTAGTTCCTTGATTGCTTCAGGAGGGCATCCAGCACTTGGTTCAGCATTCGAGAAAATAAGGGTTGTGATATGCCATGCATCTGCCCCACTGTGTGCTCATAGGTGCCTGTGGCCAGGAAGTAGAGCACAGACACAACCTTCAGTAGAGGTGGGATGGCGGTGCGTATTTCAATCAGGCTGACAATGTTGTTGTGTATCATGTACACAATGGTGGTGATGGTGTCCCAGTCCAGGCGGTACAGGGTCTGCTCAGGGGTTAGGTTGAATGGACTGGCTCTGATGCGAGGGATTGGGGGCTGCCTGCGTGGTACCACTGGCTGCAATGGTGGGGCTTGCTGGGCATGTCTCACCCTCCTTCTCCTCCTGGGTCTCCTCTGTGGTGCCTGTTGTTGTTGCTGGTGTACAATGCAAGCATGTCCTCCAGCCCCAGTATTGCTACTACAAGTGGAATCATGTTGGTGTGGAAAGGGGTGTGGTGTGTGAGTGTGCTCTTTTTGTGCTGGGCCAGACTCCATTGCCTCCACCTGTGCTGATTGTGTGCACCTGTGGCAGTTGAGTTGGGAACACTGCACATAACTGTTTGCAGGTGGTTCGCGATGCCGGTATTGCCGGCATCCCAGTATCCCTTATTACCACCTTCATGATGCTGGTATTTGCATGTCCGCCTGACTTGTGATGTCCTCCTGTTAGCGGCATCCCAGTATTGCCGGACCAAAAGGCTGCATGCTCGCGCACATGCCGATAGGGGGGTGTATGGTATCAGCGGTGCCGCTAATACCGGGTTCTTGAGTCGGAATAGCCCGGAGCGGTATGCAGTGCCGGTAATCCCTTACCAGCATCGTTTTTCCATTACCTCCAACCTCGTAATGAGGCCCAATGAGTTGTAAGGGCACATGTCATAGGTGTGCAAGTCGTAGGAGCATGTGTCATAGGAGTGGAGTGTGCATCATTAGTGTGTGTTGTAATAGTTTGCAGTGTCTCTTATAAGTGTGTATATGGTAGGAGCATGTGTTATAGATGTATGTGTCAAAGGAGTATGTGACTTAGGTGCATGTGTCATAGGTGCACGCTTTGTGTACATTTCTTTTGAAGAGTGTACATTTATTACACCCCCCCAAAACTGACATCAAAGTCAGCTGTGATGTGTCTTTAATGTGAGTATTAGGAGATGTTAATTGTGTAATGTACTTATTGAAAAACGGATGCGCTCTGTGGACAGATTGTTTTGAAAGTGCACATTTAGTCCATCACCTTAATACTCACATTAAAATCAGCTGAGACTTGCCTTTAATGCCCATTTTTAGGAGATGTTAATTTTTTAATGTACCAACTGTAAAACTCATATCCTCTGCGTGTATGTTTTCAGTCCATGTTGTAGGTGCGTCTGTGGTAGGAGTATGTGTTGTTAGAGTTTGTGTCATAAGACCATGTGTTGTAGGAGTGCATGTTGTAGGATTGCAACATAAGAGTGTGTATCATAAGAGAGTGTGTGGTAGGAGCGTGTTTAATAGGACACATGCTCTCACACTCACCTATGACACATGCTCCTATCACTAATGCTCCTCCAATTACTTGCCGGTCAAAGACTTTCAAGTGTACAGGGGGTTTTACTCAACTCATGTATGACCACTTTGGCCTTTTCCTTGCGGTTCTCCGTTGTCTGTTACAGTCTAAGAAAGTGTTTTTGTCAGAAAAGGGGTATGGTAGAGTTTCTGAATATCCTATGTGGTAGGATGGGGAAAAGGTGTTTTAAGAAAGGGGATACCGCATATCACCCTTCAGTGGCCCATCCCCACTCACCAAGGAGCCCCCATCCATGTGATCCTCCCTCACTGGTCCACCCCAGGAACTGGATCCAATAGTGATGACCATGTCCTGGCCACCTGTATGACAGATCTTCAGGGAGACACCTTCACGTTTCTAAGAGCAGCCCCTTCTTCTTCTGCCACTTCAAGCTCTGGTCAGCCCTACTGTCCTCCATACTGTCCTCTTTAGAGGGGGTGGCTTGCACCTCTAGGTCGGGAATAGCATCTGGACACAGAATATCATGCCGGCCCAAGAATCGACAGACCTCAGCTGGAGAGTCAAACGAGTGCCACCACTCCTTCAGCTGAAAGCAGCAGACCGCCGGGAACATCAAGTAGTAGTGATGGCATGACCCTTTCAGGGCTTCAAAGACTGAATTCCCTGCGGTGCCCGGAGACCTCCAACGAAAAGTCATTAAACAGCTGGATCTGTGCTCGCTCCTCCCAGCCGGATGGGGCCGTGCTGCCCAGAGAACAGTCAGTTTATGTTGGAAATTCAAACAGTGAATTGTAATGACCGGGGGGCTGGTATCATTGGGTGGTCTCGGGATCAGAGCCCTGTGGGCACGTTCAATAAGCAGTTCCCTGGGCTTGCTAAGGTAGAGCCCCGACTGCCAGGTCGAGTATAGGTAGCCAGCCAGATCAGTCCTGTCCATGCCGTCTGGCAGGCAAACCTGGCAGACATTACTACAGACGGAGAGGTTTTCTTGATCGTATAACTTTGCACAAGGGTACATCCTGCACTGCCAGGTTAGCTTCCTGAGACCGCTGATTCAGCGTCTTCGTCTCTGCAAGTATGGCTTGGAATTGGGCTGCCGTATCCATGTCTCCTTTGTCTGCAATGACTTGTGTGGCAGTGGTGGTGGACCGTGTGCCGCCCTGTCGCCTTTTGGGCTGATATTACATCGGGGAGGTTGAGGCATGGACAAGACCTGTTTCTCACTATGGGGCCAGTGGGATGAGCCCACACTCCATAGGCACCACCTGCACCAGGTGCTTTCCGATGTTGCTCCACTGCTCCGTCCTGGTATGCCTCCCTCTGGATACCAGTTCCCTGCTCCAACTCAATCCACCTGACAGTTGGGCCGTGCCCTGGGGCAACCGCGCATTTCAGGGGCCACTCCCAGTGATCTTGTGCCCCAGCCGCACCTGCAGCTGCTCCGATCCACCCGCCACCACCTGTCAGCCATCCAAACAGCCAGGCACAAACCTCTGTCCTCAGGGCAGCCTCAAGGGCCTATCGCCTTCCCTCCTGGTCAGTGTTACGTTCTGTGGTATGCAGGGCACAGCCCCTGGGCTCCAGCAGTCTTCCCTAATATGTTTCCCCCTCCAGCAGGACTCTTTGTCAGACCATGAGTACTGCCATGGGAGTGACTGCCCCGATGTGACATGCCAGTGCCAGGGACCCTGGGCCCCTTCTTCCACATGGCTTGTTTGGTGTCTTGGGGTGAGCTCCTGGGCTCCCGGACCTCAGTAGCTTCCAGCCATGTGCAGGGATCTCCTCCCAGTGACTAGTGATGCCAGATCCAGGGAGCAACCACAGAGTGGGGCTGTTGGGATCAGTTGGACCAGCACTCACTGTTGGCCATCCAGCAGTGGTCTGTGGCTCCAGTCCCTGTATCCTCTGACTCATGCACTAGTTGCCGCAATGGTGGGTGAGGATGTCTGAAGTGGCACTCTGCTGTCATAAGCCTGTGGCTCCCCCCACACGAAGCAGCAAATCATTGCAGGGCTCAGGGAACTGCAGGTGGCCCAGCATCTCTAACCTGGGCCCTTCCAGTTTTCACAGTGTATTCTTGTGGGTCACAGGAGTGGGGAGCCACCCACATCACAGGCCGCTGCGAGACCAGGCGGCGTTGCTCCGCACTGTTCCCGCAGTGCCATCCTCATTCAGAGGGGGCCAACCTCCTCACTCTCCCACTTCCGCTGTTCATTGGGCCTCCAAGAGTGCACCGTTCCCACAGCACGGCTGCCTGCATCATCCCCTGTGTTTATATGTGGGGCAGTGGCGCAGCCTATGCCAAGCGGTCAGGGCTTCTTGCTACTGCAGCAGAACTTACTTCCGCATTCCAGGGCCAGCCGCCTCCACAGGAAAGTTTAGCATCCCAGGCGGGATATCGGCTGGGGGCATTCAGACAAACATAGCCACACACCCACCATGCCATTCAAATACGATGTGAGACAGACATTAGCTTGAGTAACCAGCTCTGTCACCGCAGAGCTTTACAGGGAGCCCACCATCTTGCTCGGATCTCAATCGCCTCCCTTCATATGAATTGACTTTGAACTTTTGATGTCAGTATTAAAATGATGGAATATATGTACACTTTTCATTTGAACTGTAGACTGTGTGTGCACCTACCACACATGCTGCTACAACACCTGCTTCTATAACACATTCTCCTACCGGACACACTCTTATGACAGACACTTTCTGCACACTCGTACAACACACACTCTAAGGACACACACTCATATAACACATGCTCATATGACACGTGCTCTTATGACATGTGCTGCTACAGCAATCGCTCCTACAGCACACACTCCTATCCTACATGTTCTTATGACACGTTCACCTACTACACATGTGCCTACTGCACATAACATGTGCATGTACAACACATGATCTCACATGTACCTATGATACACCCACCTCTGGCACATGCTCCTACCACACACTCTCCTACCACACACAATCTTATGATAAGCACTCATACAACACACAAACTCACGACACACACTCTAATATCATATGCTCCTATGACATATGCTGCTATAACAAATGCTCCTACAACACGCACTTCTATAATACATGTTCCTATAACACACTGGATGTATGACAAGCGGCCTTATGACACATGCTCCAATGATACACACTTTTACAACACACACTTTTACGATGCAAACTCTTATGATGCACACTGACCACACACTCCTATGACACAAATGCCTACAACATTCGTTCCTACAACACTTGCTCCTACTAGACGCGCTCTTACTGCACACACACATAAGCTCTTACGATACACACATAAGCTCCTAAGACACAAGCTCCTACCAAATGCAATTCTATGACACGCAATCCTATGACATGCACTACTACAAGGCATGGTCCAATGGCACATATCCTTACAATACATACTCCTACAAAAGAGGCACATACACCACTCGTATGCAGAGTGTATGAGTGTACGTGTCGCTGTGGTAGGAGTTAACATTGTGTAACAACTCCCATCAAAAGCAAGTCACAACTGACATTGATGTCAGTTTTAAGTTGATGGAATGAATGTTCACTTTCAATACGAACTGTCTACTGATCATATACATTTTACAATACCTACATTACACAATTAACACATCCTAAAAACTCACATGAAAGGCAAGTCTCAGCTGACTCTAATGTGAGTTTTAAGGTTATGGAAAAAATTTGCACATTTAATATGAACTGTCCACCGAGCATATGGATTGACTTTGATGTCAGTTTTAAAATAATGGAATAAATGTACACTTTTCATTTGAACTGTACACAGAGTATGCACCTATGGCACATGCTCCTACAAAACATGCTTCTACCACACTTTCTCCTACCACAAACACCCTTATGATAGACACTTACTGCACACTCTTACAACACACACTCTAATGACATGCACTCATATAACATGTGCTCCTATGACACATGCTCTTATGACATGTGCTGCTACAACAAGCGCTCCTACAACAAACATTCCTATCATTCATGTTCCTATGATTTGTGCACCGACTACACATGTGCCTACTACACATAACATGTGAATGTACGACACATGCTCTCACATGCACCTATGACACATGCACCTACACACCTGTGACACACGCTCCTAGTACAAACGCTCCGATCACGCACACTCTTATGATACACACTCGTACAACACAAAACCTCATGACACATTCTCCTATGGCACATGCTCCTATGACATGCGTTGCTACAACCCATGGTTCTAATGCACACGCTCCTGTAATACATGTTCCTATAACATGCTACTACGCATGTGTCTACTACACACTATGTGAATGTATGACATGTGCTCTAGTGACAAATGCTCCAATGACACAAACTTTTACAGCGCAAACTCTTATGATGCATACTTACCACACAGTAGTATGACTCTTATGACACACACTCCTACAAATGTGTTCCTACAACACGTGTTCCTATGACACGTGCAGCTACTACACATGCTCTTACTACACACCTACATGCTGTTGCAACATACACTTCTATGACACGCAATCCTATGACACTTTCAACACAAAGGCCCTCATTACAAGTCAGGCGTTAAGGGTTTAACGGCGCCGTCGGCGCTGTTAACCCTTAACGCCTGATTCACACTTTAATGCCTGCTTTTTGCAGGCGTTAAAGTCCAAGGCGCTAAGCGACCTTGGTGCTAATTACGGCACTGTAATTTACGGTGCCGTAATTAGCACCTTCCCCATCCCCATTATGCCCTATGGGGCAAAAATGGGAATGGGGAAGGGCAAATGGTGAATGGGGAATTACCACCCCACTCACCTTGGAATGGGGCGGTAATTTCGCCATCCACCATGGCGGATTCCGGCATGGACCATGGTGCTAGTAGCACCATGGTCCACCGCCTGAGTTGTAATGAGGGCCAAACTGTCCACAGATAGTATACATTTTACAATACATACATTACACAATTAACATCACCTAAAAACTCACACTACAGAAAAGTCTCAGCTGATTTTAATCTGAGTTTTAAGGTGATGAAATAAATGTACACTTTAAATATGCACTGTCCACAGAGCGTATGAGTTTTATACTTCCTACTTTACATAACTAACATCTCCTAAAAACTCAAATCTTTTAATTGATTTTTTTCTTTTTTCTTATTAGGGCGTTTAGTTAATTACAAACATTTGCCAATCAGTCATACAGTCAAGTTCAAGTCAATGAAATCATAAGGAAAAGAAAAGAGAAAATCACAGCTACTTCGCAAACCCAAGCAAAAGTCCAGGTAGATAAACAAGTATGGTATCTGGTTGTGAAGAACAGGCAGAGCAGGAAAATAAGGAAACAACATTTTTAGAACCCATAAGGACATGTTGTTTCAATGTTCTACTTAATTTCATTAATAACTCACTACTGATCATTTGAGTTGGTCTGAATCTTTAAATATTTTGAAGAATACCATCAACAAAAATTTACCAAGATGCGGGTCAGGCCTCTATTTTCGCCGCTGTATAAATTCTCCCACCATGCCTCAGCATCAGTACCGAATGTGCTAAACATTTCATTGTAAAAGTACAATGTCCTTGTATTCATGTTTTAGAGTTTCAGCTGGGGTGTTGCAAAGACTGCATTTATCATTTCCCAATTCCGCTCCATATCTGCATACAGTGACCTTATTATGCAATAAGTACAGTCTAAAACTAGGGAACAAATCTCTGTACTCCACACTTGCAAACATCCTCAAAATACTGTGGGGTCACATTGGGTGGTGCAGAGAGATTTTTAGAGTGTGTGTGCACTCTGAAATCGGTTCTTTTTTATTCTGTTGCTCTCAAATCATCTGCCCAGAGTATTTTTTTCATGAGTGTTGTATTTTAGCAAAGAACGTTGATTGATAGACCTAAATTAAGCAGAGTGTCTCGAGATGTTTCTAGCCACATCTTCAGTGGCCAGTCCGTTGTTACTGGCTTATTTGTAAGGATCTTAAATTGCAGAGGGCAACCAGGGACATTACATTTTCTGAAGAGCAGCAATGATTTCCAAACCACTCTCACATGCAGGGACAGAAGGCCAACCTCATGTCTTATGACGGCATTGGGAAGACACAACACCTTTCTTCAGAATCTCTCCCATATGTCCCATGGTAGGCCCAAACATGCTCCCAAAGCATGCTGGAGAGCTGGAGTCACTTTTTGATTATAACATTTTATAATCAGTAAAAGCGAGAACTTGCCGTATTTCCACCCAATTAGAGTTCCTTGAGAATTAAGCTGGTTTAATTTCCACTCTAGATGTTCTCTTTACAGGGTCTCACAGTCACTCACGCTTATAATAGCGCCTAGATATTTTATTATAGGCACTGGCTTGATTTTATTCCCATTTATTATCCAACTAAGTGATCTCGATTTGTAGCCTCTCATATTTTCAAGGATCATTATTTCTGTTTTAGGAGCATTCATTTTCAAGCCATTTCAGTCCACGTAGCATTGTAGAGTGTCTAGTTTTCTCTGTAGGGCAATCGGAGTTCTATCTAGGATGACAAAATCGTTGGCATACAGAAGCCACCCTACCATTAAACCATTGATCTTCGGGGAGCAAGAGGGTGGTGGATCCAAAAGGTTTTGCACGTCGACAATAAAGGTGTTGAATAGGACGGCGGCCAGGGGGCATCCATGCTTCAAGGCCTTGAAGGTCAGGATCTTCCTAGTCACATGCCCCTCCTGGTCGAGCATGATCTGTAGTGGGTCCCTGTGTGCAAGTCTTTAATGGTTAGAAGCAAGACTCATGGACATCCCAGCATGATCATTTTCTTCCATTGCAGCTCCATGCTGATGCTTTCAAAAGCATATTCCATGTCGATGCATGCTATGTAGATCTTGGAGTCACCCCTTAAGGCCTTCTTTTTTAGGAAACTCAACGAAGGGAGGTCTAAGTTGCATCAGACACTTCTTATGAATCCCATTTGACGGGGTCCAAACGCCCCGCTTCATGCACCCACTTGTTCAGCCTCCTCAGCAGAACCGTCACAAAGATCTTGCCCAAAACATCAAGTAGGGCGATAGGGTGATATATTTTAGGACCAGCCCTGTCACCCCTCTTGAAGATCGTTACCACTACTACCTGTTTCCGAGAAATTGGGACCCTGCCCCTTGTGAGGATTCTCTGAAACAAGATTTGACAAATCATCCCACGCTTCCGGGGCTACGTTTGACATTTCTTTTGTCAAGCAATCGTCTCTATCGAAGCAAATACCCCACTGCCTCCATTGTTCACTCTGTGGATCATCCTCCAGATCATTAGCCTTTGCAAATAAATCCTCAAAGTATCCCACCCACTGGTTTTCAGGTATCACATTTGATTGATAAGGGCAATTAGCAGAGACCCTGCCATTCAAAAGAAGCCATAGGTTCCTGTTATTCTGCACTGTCAGGGCAAGCAGTCTACATCTCTCTGATACATTATTGATCGGTGGCAAGCAATCCAGTTTTTATATTGTTGCTTCCTTTTTCTGATCATTTCATTTCTGGTCATTATTGGTAAGGCCTGCAGTCCTTTGAGGTTCCTATGAAGGACACATTTTTGTTCTGCGACTACTATGTCAGAGATATGCTTAGGCTTAAAGTTGAATATGGTTCTTTTACGTTGGTGATCTCTTAAAAGGGTTAGTACACACTTGTTCTCCACGCCCAGTTCAGCGATCTCCTACCAAGACACTAAGTTGTTTCAAACAGTCAATATTAAGATCTTCACAATTTATCAGCAAGGGTTTGGTTAAGATTAGATACATTTCGTCTACCCACAACATCACAGTGTCCACAAAGAGGCATGCTTCTTGGCTTGCCCGATTCCATCAAAGATTAAAGAGTGCAAAGTAATCTTGGTTGCTATCAATTTGGTCTGTGGTTTTGCTAACTATGATTTGAATGTAGGGATTTGGGTGAATATCTCGGATGAGCTCTAGAGATAGACGATGTTTTATAAAAGTCAAAAGGCCCAAGGCGAGTCTGCCAGAAACAACTTTTATGGCTTTATTATGATATGCTGAGTGTCCATCTAAAGTGGGGATTTCTAGCAGCCATGTTTCTTGCAAACAAAGACTCTCGAGAACAGATATCAAGGAGGGCAAGCAAAAACAAAGAGGTGATGACTGGAAGGTTTAGAATGAATCTTAACCACTGGCATTGGTCTGGGCAACCCTCCAGACCATCGTTCTTCGCCTGCCAAGCTATTACAGAAGTTGAAAGACCATATGCAAATCAGTCTTGGTCCCGAGTCTGCTGGGCCTAGAGACCCAAGCTGCTCCTCACTGATGACTCCCAACAAGGCTGAAACATGTCTGGGGTTGCTTGTGGTCTCGTGCAGAAGGGATGTGACTTAGCAGTTTGGGCTGGACTGCCCCTATTGGGGTAGGACCAAGCCTGATTTGCATATGGGTTTTCCCCTTCTGTAATGGCTAGGCAGGCTGAAAAACAATGGTCTGGAGGGTTGCCCAGAGCTTTGCCCGTGGTTATGATTAATTCAAAACCTTCCAGCCATCACCTTTCTGTTTTGCTAAAGTCAACCCGAGTGGGACGGGTATCCCCAGAAGTGGGTCCCGAGTCTGCCGGGCATAGAAACCCAAGCTACTTCTCACTGATGACGCCCAACAAGGCTGAAACATGTCTGGGGATGCTTGTGGTCTCGTGCAAAAGGGATGTGACTTAGCAGTTCGGGCTGGACTGCCCCTATTGGGGTAGGACAAGCCTGATTTGAATATGGTTTTTCCCCTTCTGTAATGGCTTGGCAGGCTGGAAAACGATGGTCTGGAGGGTTGCCCAGAGCTTTGCCCGTAGTTATGATTAATTCAAAACCTTCTAGCCATCACCTTTCTGTTTTGCTAAAGTCACCCCGAGTGGGACGGGTATGCCCAGATGTGGGTCCCGAATCTGCCGGGCCTAGAGACCCAAGCTGCTCCTCACTGATGACTCCCAACAAGGCTGAAACATGTCTGGGGATGCTTGTGGTCTCATGCAGAAGGGATGTGACTTAGCAGTTCGGGCTGGACTGCCCCTATTGGGGTAGGACCAAGCCTGATTTGCATATGGTTTTTCCTCTTCTGTAATGGCTTGGCAGGCTGAAAAACGATGGTCTGGGGGGTTGCCCAGAGCTTTGCCCGTGGTTATGATTAATTCAAAACCTTCCAGCCATCACCTTTCTGTTTTGCTAAAGTCAACCCGAGTGGGACGGGTATGCCCAGACGTGGGTCCCGAGTCTGTCGGGCGTAGAAACCCAAGCTACTCCTCACTGATGACGCCCAACAAGGCTGAAACATGCCTGGGGATGCTTGTGGTCTCGTGCAAAAGGGATGTGACTTAGCAGTTCGGGCTGGACTGCCCCTATTGGGGTAGGACCAAGCCTGATTTGCATATGGTTTTTCCCCTTCTGTAATGGCTTGGCAGGCTGAAAAACTATGGTCTGGAGGGTTGCCCAGAGCTTTGCCCGTGGTTCTGATTAATTCAAAACCTTCCAGCCATCACCTTTCTGTTTTGCTAAAGTCACCCCGAGTGGGACGGGTATGCCCAGATGTGGGTCCCAAGTCTGCCAGGCCTAGAGACCCAAGCTACTGCTCACTGATGACGCCCAACAAGGCTGAAACATGTCTGGGGTTGCTTGTGGACTCGTGCAGAAGGGATGTGACTTAGCACTTCGGGCTGGACTGCCCCTATTGGGGTAGGACCCAGCCTGATTTGCATATGGTTTTTGCCCTTCTGTAATGGCTTGGCAGGCTGATAAACGATGGTCTGGAGGGTTGCCCAGAGCTTTGCCCGTGGTTATGATTAATTCAAAACCTTCCTGCCACCACCTTTCTGTTTTGCTAAAATCACCCCGAGTGGGACGGGTATGCCCAGACGTGGGTCCCGAGTCTGCCGGGCCTAGAGACCCAAGCTACTCCTCACTGATGACGCCCAACAAGGCTGAAACATGTCTGGGGATGCTTGTGTTCTCGTGCAGAAGGGATGAGACTTAGCAGTTCGGGCTGGACTACCCCTATTGGGGTAGAACCAAGCCTGATTTGCATATGGTTTTTCCCCTTCTGTAATGGCTTGGCAGGCTGAAAAACAATGGTCTGGAGGGTTGCCCAGAGCTTTGCCCGTGGTTCTGATTAATTCAAAACCTTCCAGCCATCACCTTTCTCTTTTGCTAAAGTCACCCCGAGTGGGACGGGTATGCCCAGATGTGGGTCCCAAGTCTGCCGGGCCTAGAGACCCAAGCTACTCCTCACTGATGACGCCCAACAAGGCGGAAACATGTCTGAGGATGCTTGTAGTCTCGTGCAGAAGGGATGTGACTTAGCACTTTGGGCTGGACTGCCCCTATTGGGGTAGGACCCAGCCTGATTTGCATATGGTTTTTGCCCTTCTGTAATGGCTGGCAGGCTGATAAACGATGGTCTGGAGGGTTGCCCAAAGCTTTGCCCGTGGTTATGATTAATTCAAAACCTTCCAGCCATCACCTTTCTGTTTTGCTAAAGTCACCCCGAGTGGGGCGGGTATGCCCAGACGTGGGTCCCGAGTCTGCCGGGCCTAGAGACCCAAGCTACTCCTCACTGATGACGCCCAACAAGGCTGAAACATGTCTGGGGATGCTTGTGGTCTCGTGCAGAAGGGATGTGACTTAGCAGTTCGGGCTGGACTGCCCCTATTGGGGTAGGACCAACCTTGATTTGCATATGGTTTTTCCCCTTCTGTAATGGCTTGGCAGGCTGAAGAACGATGGTCTGGAGGGTTGCCCAGAGCTTTGCCCGTGGTTATGATTAATTCAAAACCTTCCAGCCATCACCTTTCTGTTTTGATCAAGGAGGGCAAGCCCTGGAAGAGATGGGTGAACACTCTGGTGTTCAAGGATCCAATATCCAGCCTCCATTGGCCATCCACCTTCTGGCTCTATTCTTTTTCACTCAAGATCAATGGTCTATACAACCAGTTCCAGGATTGCTCGTTATCAGCTGTTGAAGTTTCTGGTAGTTCTTTATATGCCATTTTTCTTTGCGCTAACCAGGTTTTTGCCACTTGAATGGTGATTTCAATTGTTTCAGGCTGGTAAACAGGGTTTTCTGTTCTCTTAGAGTTTTACTAGTCAAGGGTCACCTTTCACCTGCGCCTTCCCTTATGTTGTTCATGGATTTGCACTGTGTCTGTCTGAGTCCTATCTCCACTCTAGACGGAGGAGCCTTTGGAGAAACCTCACATTCCTTCAGCTCAAAACCCAGAGTGGGAAGTTCATCATGGCCATCTAAAAGTAGAGGAGAAAGTGCAGCAGAAGCCATATGTAATCAAACTCGGTCATTCTCCTTCTGATTCAGAAAATCAACGATCTTAATGTCTTTTTCTTGTGGAGCACTTGAAGCATGGTGACATAGTGAATGAGGCACACAATGTTAGAGTGATTTAATATCAGAACATCATCCGCTCATAATACTTGCTCTAAAATGACCCTGTGAGATCCAGTTTTCACTTCAGAAGAAGATCTAACCCTTACCCGTA
The DNA here is from genome assembly GCF_040938575.1 of Ambystoma mexicanum. NCBI lineage: Eukaryota > Metazoa > Chordata > Amphibia > Caudata > Ambystomatidae > Ambystoma > Ambystoma mexicanum. The sequence goes on from NC_090922.1 coordinate 1,079,541,658, forward strand.
AATTATTTCAGGTATTTCGATGGTCTGAATTTGAGGTCTCTGCCCTGAGATTTTTTACAGTAGACCTGTGATGTCGGAGTTCTTGTTTCGACTGGCTAATCATTTTATCTATAAGGAGAGATGAGTTCTGAGTTCGGCCTGGAGGGCCTATAGCCTTCGCTCTTCTTTCGTCCACAGTGAGGACAGGCAAGGTGTCAGTTGGGGCATCAGGCCCAATATCAGAAGAGCATTTCACTAAGCACTGCATCAGGTTTTTGCAGCTGGTGTTAGTAGAGGGAATTTCCATCATGTCCACATCTGAGAGTTCTCTGGTTTGGGTCTCAACTTATGTTGATTGTTGGAGTAGCAGGTCTTCAGTATTTTCACATTTAGCAGAATGACCTAGTTGGTCACATGGCACACTAGGTTTCATGTTGTTATTTTAATTATTCTGAGTATTTTTAGGTCTGTGCCTGAAAGAAGAAGTAGAGGCAACCAGGTCTCCTAAGGGAACAACTTTCAAGTTTCTTATGAAACTCCATGTCCCAGAGGCCTTCCCGACAGCCATTTTTGGAATTCTTTTGACTTCGTTGCCTGATCAACTTTAGGTGCTTTATTTTTGGAGTTGACTTTTTTTTGAGGTTTTGGTTCAAAGATTGAGTAATTAGATATTACAGGTGATGGCTGGGTCATCTCAGCATAAATCCTGGGCTGGCCTGATGGCTCCATATCTCTAGCTTAGTCTTCTTGTTCTGTGAGCTCGATTTGGGCTACGTCTGGAACTTTGTGCACATGCACCACAGTCACTGCTCCAGAGAGATCCTTCACTGATGGTAGATTGGCCTTCTCAAAAATGACATTGGACTCATTTGGGAGTCCCATGTCTGAACCTATACCGTGTGATTTACTACAAGGAATAATCGGCAGGGAAGTTGAATTCAAAACCTGCAAATTGGAGTCCACTGGGGGCATAAGGTGTTGGTCCATCAATGGAGTTTGACATTTTGATTGTAATACAATATCATGCACACCATCCAGAAAGGATTTTTTATCCGCTATTGCATCATGAATAAGTTCAATGAGGGACTTCAGAATCACGCCATCTAACTCTTTTTTCTGTGTTCTTCTTTCTCCGGATGCTTCTATAAAAGCCTCAATGTGAATCCATTTTGAATGCAGGAATACATTTCATAAAGTCCAACGACCAGCTGTAACTCCTCGGAGGTACTCTTCTTTTTCTCACCTTTCCCCAGAGACTCACTGTCTCCAGAGCCCTGGTTCTCTCAAGGCTGGACTATTGCAACAGCCTCTTTCTCAACCTCCGTGCCTCTGCTTTGCGTCCTTTGAAACTCATCCAGAACAGAACCGCAATACATTGCCTTTGCCTCAGGACCACGGACCGCATTTCTCTGGCGCTGATATCCCTTCACTGCTCCCTGTTACTGCAAGGATCAGTTCAAGATCCTCCTCATTGTCCACAAGGCTTCCTGTGGCCTGGGACCTACCTATCTGCAATGATGCCTACTTAAATACTGTCCTTCCCGAGCCTTCTGCTCTTCTACCTCCAACCTTCTGCAAGTGAGCCAGTTCTCCAAGCAGAGATTTGGAGGGAGATCTTCATCCTCAGCAGGAGCCTCCTTCTGGAACAGCCTCCCTGCCACCCTCCGTCTTGAGATTGATCTCCTTACATTCTGGAAACTCTGTAAGACACTCCTTTTCTTCTCTTCAATCTCACTCCCTCTACCCTGCTAACCTCTCTCTCCACTCTATCCTTCTCCCCCTCCTTTTACGCACAGCCTGCTGACTGGCTGCCTGGTGTACCTCAGAGTCTCACAGGTCCCCGGCACCCTCGCCAATCCTCTCGCACTTGCCTCCAGGCCTGCACTTGCCTTATCACTACTGCACTCGGTCAAAGACCCATGAGTAGCATCTCTCAGCACTTACCCCAGTTTCTGACTGACTGGACGCACTTACTCCCCCCCGCACTCAATCTCACCCCTCCATCCCCTGTACTGTCTGTGAACATACAATGGCCCTCATTACGACCCTTGCGGAAATCGACTGACCGGACCGCAACAGCGTAAATAGCGTTTCCGCCATTGCACGAAGGAGCAAAGTGCGGCTAATTACGACCCATCGGGCACGAGCATTACGCCATGGCGGAATCCGAAAGGCTGCGATGGCGGAAATGACCCCAAAACGGCCCTTACCGCCGCCGTACGCTGCACCAGGTGCAATACCGCCACCCATCTTAGCGGTCACCGTAATGAGCGGGCACCGTAATGAGCGGCCACCGCAAATTACGGGCACCGTAAATATACGGAAACGGAAGTAAAAGCATGTGGCCGGAACGGGAAACAGCACGCCGCACAACTATAAAATCCGAATCCCAACACAACCATAAAAAATCCGACCCTGACACACATCCCAACCCGTTCGCAACCCCAGTTAAAATAATAAATATGGGAAAGGTAGCCAAGAAAGCGTGTGATCGCAAGCGGCAGGTCCACTTCTCCCGAGAGGAACTGACCGTGCTGACCGAGACCCTGCAGGAAAATGCCGCCGTCGTCTTCTCCAGTCAAATGACCAGGACGGCCCTTGCCAACAAGAAGGCCATATGGGCCCTTGTGGCACAGCGCGTAAGTGCGGTGGGGACAACACCCCGCACGCCACAGCAATGTCGCAAGCGGTGGGACGACCTGCGGATCCGCGTACGCAGCATACTTTCTGCGAACAGGAACATCGCCACAGCTACCGGGGGGGGATCAGAGTCGCCCATCAAGTTGACCCCCTGGGAGGAGATCTGCGCCTCCACCATAGGAATGGAGAGCATAGAGGGAGTCGGAGGGATGGAGAAAGGAGTGCCGACATCCGGAGAATCAGGTAGGTTGGCCAAGAGAAACAATGCGAAATCCACAAACCACGAACATGTGCAGTACCATGTGACCCCATAGTGCAATACATACTTTGCCCTGACAGCGCCCTCTAAAAGTCAGAATGAATAAACAAATTTATCAAGATGCCATAAACAACCCCTACATGTGCAGCATGCACCCCCTAACTGCAGGCAGCCAAATGAATGCATCCTCAACCCACACGAAAATGAGACCACCTCCAAGGCCCAGTCCCAAATCACCCTCATGTACCACCCCAATGCATTTGATACGTTGCCATTCCAAATCCCACAGACCCATAACTAACGCTCGCCCCTCTTTACTCCACCACAGGGTCCGATACCAACGACGAGCTGCAGGACACCCCTACCAGCACGCCTGCAAAGAGGGCCAGGACCAACGTCCCAAGAGCCTCCACCTCAGGTGCAAGGATCAAGACACGGCAGCAGCAGGAATCAAGTGCCAGCACACTGGAGGGGACTGCAACAGGCACCCCAGCAGCCAGCAAGTCCACAACCCCAGCACCACAGGTCCCCCCAAAGAACGTATCTGATGGCACTGCCTCTGGTGGTAGCAGCACCATAGGTGACACAGCTGTCATGCCAGCATGCTCCGACACGGAAAACAGTGCTGGCGACGTAGGTACCATCCATGACCTTTCCCAATCCCCCTGCATGTCCCATCCCCTACACCATGACGAAACCACGCAGGGGCACCCAGAAGACGACGACTGGCCAACCCCCACAAGTCCTGTGCCAAGGCAACATGTGTTGAGCAGCCCCCCTGTCACACCACCGCAAATGTCCATGGCCCAGCAGAGGCAACAGTCCCTCGACCTGCTGATCGAGCAACAGCAGGAAGTGTCCACGCTACTCAAGGACCATGCGAATGAATGCGGGGGTTCCAGGGCAGCCATGGAAACATCCACCGAGACACTCAGGGCACAAATAGAGAAAAGTAGTGAGAGCCTCAGGGGAGAAATGGAGAGAAGCACCGAGAGCCTGAGAGCACAAATGGAGCAAAGCACCGAGAGCCTGAGGGGGGAACTGAATGCGACGTCCAAAGACGTTTGTGCTGAACTTGCTGCTGTGCGCCGTGTGCTCTCGGAGCTCTCACAAACCCTCAGAGACATGCATGGACGCGAGCAGGCAGAGACGTCATCCGTGGCAAGTTCCGTCCAGGGCAGCCCCCAACGCAGATCTGGCAGGAACCTGCGCTCCACGGGCAGGGGTGCCCCTGATACCCGTAGAGGGGGCTTGCAATAGCGTCTACCCACGGGCAGCATGCATATTTGGACACTGGTGTTGGGGGGGGAGGAAGTAGGGTGGAGGGGGTGTGTTGGGCTTCACTGGGTGGCGGGTCCATAGGGTGTATGAATCAAATCACATTAACAATACAGCACTTCATTATCATCCAATGACATGTGTGGACATTGATATTTGCGTACGAGGCCTTCATAGGCGTACAGTCCACTATGTGCCTGTACTACACACACACAGTGCCACAGGTCCCCTTTCCGTGTAATAGGCACCATGCGTGGTTGCTAGAAGCATGCATCTATGATGCTCTGTCGGATTGCACGTGCATCCTGTGCCTCATGGACTCCTTGGGGTGCCTCCACATCCCCACCCTCATCATCATCATCTTCAGGTGCATGCAGTACAGCGTCAGGGGGCATGGGCACATTCCTACGTATGCACATGTTGTGCAGCATGACACATGCCATGACCATCTTAGAAACCCTCTCATGGCTGTACATGAGTGCCCCGCCAGACCTGCTGAGGCTGCGGAAACGAGCCTTCAGTAGGCCGAATGCCTGTTCAATGACCACACGGCTACGTGAGTGGGCATGGTTGTAGTCCTCCTCATGCTGGTTCTGTGGGTTCCGGATTGGTGTAAGGAGCCATCTCTTCAGTGGATACCCGGCATCACCTGTATGGGACGAATAAAGGGTGTCAGTGGAATGATAGTGCTAAGTAGCCCCCCCCCCCTCCTGCAAGGTCATTGACGCATCAAATGGGCCACGATGTCATGCATGGAATGAGACTCACCGAGTAGCCAGGATCTGTGCCCTGCGTGTCGCTCCATGTAGCGTGGTATTCTTGTGTTCCTCAGGACCATAGAATCATGGGTAGATCCTGGAAATCTGGCACAACAATGCGTAAAGATCTTGTTGGAGTCACACACCATTTGCACATTGATTGAATGAAATTGTTTCCGGTTGCGGTACTGGACCTCCATGGCATGTGGGACAACCAATTCAACATGGGTGCAGTCGATGGCACCAATGCAACCCGGGATGCCGCCAAGTGCATGGAATCCCACCTTTGCGTTGGTAATTTCCTGGTACGTGCGTGGTAGTGTGATGTGGTCGTCGGCGTGCTTCAGGAGGGCATCGTGCACTTGGGAGAGTGTCCGTGAGAACAGTGGCTGTGAAATGCCATGCAACTGTCCCACTGTGTGCTGGTAGGTGCCTGTGGCCAGGAAGTGGAGTACAGACACCACCTTCAGTAGGGGTGGGATGGCGGTTGGGCTATCTATCATGCTCACGAGGTCAGCATGTGTCATGTCCACAATGGCGATTATGGTGTCCCGGTCCAAACGGTAGAGGGTGTGGATCTGCTCAGCAGTGAGGTTGAACGGATCAGCTCGGAGGCGTGGGATTGCGGGCCGCCTGCGTGTTGGTAGTGGCAGTGCTTGTGGGCCTTGCTGACCCTGCCTTGCCCTCCTCCTCCTCCTTCTCCTCCGTCTCCCCTGTGCGCCCGGTTGTTGTACCTGTTGTTGTTCGTCGTCTTCTTGTAGTTGTAGCACTTGCAGTGCTATCTGGTGCCCCAGGCCCAACATCGCTAGTCCTGCCGGTAGCATTTTGGAGTGGGAGTGGTTGTGGGCGGGGTTTGGGTCTGCTATATATGTGCTGTCGGCCTGTATGGCCTCCACCTGTGCTGATTGAATGAATCTGTGGCAGATGCAATCCCTTCTGGCCGAGCACGTCCCGCACGTAAGGCTGCATTTGGCCGCATGGCATCTTGGGATTGGAATCATGTATCGAATCCCGATGGCAGTGTGATGTACTTTGACTGATTTTCATGCTATGCTCCCATTGTTACACATGCTATGATTGCAGCCGCTTACATACCTGTGAAGAGTCAGTGGTATGTAGGGCTCGATCGATGGCCGACCCTCATGCAGCACAGTATCGTACTTCACCGACGGGCGTGGCGTCCCATTTGTGATTGCAGCCAGTTAGCATTATGACACACAGCCGCACTACATTGATGTAATTGTGAATGCAAGCGTTCACAGAAGCCTTTTCGACGTAATGTTGCAAGTGAGGAATTCGAAGGCCAGCATTTTTGGTTGCGAAGTAGCGGTGAGGAGACGCCCACAGGTCTGGCTGGAAATGTAACGTTCTATTGTTGAATGTCCTTGGGACAGGGCCCATAACGAGCAAGCAATGAATGACATGAATTGAATGGGATGCGCAATAGCGTAGTGGACGATAAGGCAGGACGTTCCCAAGTCCATCTAGCTTCACGACACTACAGATCCGGCCAGGAGCACAGTGGTTTTTGCAGACTGCATTACGCACAGACGCGATGGAAGTTTCACATATTATGTGAGTGAATGTACATGCGTTTTCATTGCGGGATGAGGGAATGATGAATGGATGCATGGACAGATGATTCCATTTAGGGTCTGCCATGTACATGTGTTTTTTGATTCAATCCCCTTCCCCTGCGCTATGTGATGCAAGGCTGCCATAGTGGGACTTACGTCTATCTGCCCTTGTCGGATCCTCCCTGTCTCGACGCGCCTTCATACACTTGTGTCTAGGCACGTTACTAATCCCATGTCATGGGTTCTATCTTGACGGACGCATGCACAGTAACCGACGTTGCCAATGGTGTATTAACCTCGATTGGTTTCGTTATGTATCGATACTGATTTAGGGGTGTGTATATTCCTTTGGAGTGGGCTAGCATGCATATGGGTGTGGATTTGGTGTGTTGAATGAAGATAGTGATGCATCATGTGTCCTGTAGTGCAATCGGTTAATTTGTGTTTCATTTTGGTGACAGGTATCTCCTGCCCTATTGCAGATGCCATCTGTACGCCACTCCTCCAGATGGCTTTTACTCTCGACACCTCCAGCTTCGGGTGAATCAGTGGAGCACCATTACGATCTTATGGGACGATCGCCAATGGGCCACATGCCCTTACGCTGTTCTGGTGGCTAGGTGCAACATTTCGGCCTTTCAGCTGGACTAGTGCCTGCCTCATGGGACGGACCTGCGGTTCTTGCCGCTTCCATGTTGCCTTTTGGAACGTTGATGTTGGCCCTGTGTGCCATGATGGTACAGGGCGTCACACAAGTGGAAGCTGGTCAATTATTGCAGATGCAGCCCTCGGTGATGATGGATGTTTTGGTGTTATTTTACAAATTGCTGTGAGGCCTTTGTCATTTGGATGTGCATTTAAATTGTATTCCGATATTTGGCGTGTTGCGTTATTCTTTGCAGGTGATGTGGCGATTTTCGATTTGTGGCGGTATGTATTGCGAGATGATCTGCATTGTGTTCCGCCTTCTGAGTTGAGTTGTGTGGTACAGTACTGGCCGCTTTTGCCTACGTAGCACAGTGTGGTCACGGATAGGGGCTGCCATTGTGACTGTTTACATGATGTGCTGTTCAGGGGCGGGGGATTGGCTTTTGGCCGACTGGTGCCTGTCAGCCAGGTCGATTGATGGTATGATGGGATGTTCAGAATGTGGCTGGTCACAGGTGCCTGTGTTTGCGTGCGTTTGTTGGAGGGGGACTGGGGTCATGTCCATTGGAATAGCTTCTGTATTCATGCCATCTGTGCCCTGCAGCTCACATCGGCCCCTCTTGGGATGTGCCTGGCTGCTCAGTCACCCTGCCAACTTGTGTGGTACATGCTTCTGCTGATGGTTGGTTTGTTTACTGGCAAGAGTACAGGGCTGGTGCAATCCCCCTCAGGATGCTGTTTTGGATGTTGCCTTGCGCTGGTGGCAAGCGATGGGGGACTACTGTTGTTTTGTGTCATGTGTTCTTGATTTCCATTTTGATGTCTTGTACCTTCACATGCCTGTGCTGCATCAGTACGGCTATGGTGACATGCCGTACATGGATGCCCACTCACGGGGCGCTTTGAACACCTGCATGCATTTCTACGTTGGCATGCATGGGTGAATTGTAGATTTCACTGGTTGCATGGTGTGAGTACATTGCGCCTGCCAGGAGTTGTGCAATGTGGCCAGGGAGTGGAGTACAGGCACTCAGTGGGCCATTTACGGTTGGTTCACGATGCCGTATTTCTCGCCATGGCGGAATGGTCCATTCCGCCATGCCTGATGGCGTTAGGTACATGTCCGCTAGGGTCGGAATTGGCGTACCGTTGCACCATGGTGGTGTTTGCGGTTTGGCATGGTGCGCGCGCGCGTGCTTAGTGCAGTTAGCGTTGGCGTTCACTACGGTGTCGCTAATGGCTTCGTACTTTGCGGTGACGGGTCATAGTCGCACCGAGCGCTTTTCGATGGCGGTATTGCATTTCCGCCATCGTTTTCCCCTTTCCGCAAGGGTCGTAATGAGGGCCAATGCCTTTTAAGACTGTGTATCTATCCTCCCTGTCTGCCCTCCTTGCATGGTGGCACGCAAATGCACGTGGAAAAATTGCAGAATCGTCATCAAACCTATTTGCTGTTATCAACACTGTTAACTGTACTATATGCACTTACTCTGCATGTGCAGACTTGTATCGGTCAGAAATTCAAGGGCTCGGAATGACTGTTGTTTTTCTACCCTTGTTCCCTCCCTCCTTGAGTGCTTTGAAACACTTGGCTTGTATATAGGCACTTTACAAATAAACATTACTATACCATACCATTGAGGTGATGAAAGTTAAATGGTCGTTTTAGTTGTCACATAAGTTTTCGTAGAGCTTCAAGTAAGGAGCCATCGTGATAGACACCGCTGAGATTATGTTTGCTTGTAATTGAGCTAACTGAGAGCTCACTATTGCATTGTTTTTTTCAATTGGTTTGTAGGCACTTCTTCCTTTGATGGAATTCCGAGAAGTGGAAGCTCTGACCCTGGGGTTCGGATTACATGCCCCAATATCTTCTCACTCGGATTTGTCCCTGTATTCCTCACTTGAACTTGAAATGTTGTCAGTGAGAGGCACATGTGTCTGAAAGATCACTGTCACAAGGGTCATGAGCCGAGCAGGGGCCGGTTGGTAAGGAGTGATAAGAAGTAACCCCCTCTTCCACGAGGGTGGAAAGAGCCACCAGCAAGGGAGTGAGTCGCTGTCTTTTACTAGAAAGGGCAGGGGTGGAGGCGCTAATTTCATCTTCGTCTAGACACTGTTGCTTACCATTCCGGCCACTGGCTTCTAGACGAAGTGTCAAATTGGCCGTGTCTTTAATTAAACGCGCTGCTAACACTGAATTGTTCAAGGAGGAACTGTTCTTTAAATTGGTGTGATTATTCAAGATTTGGATAGCTACAGGTATTTGGTTTGCATGAAGAGCCGAGGCCACCTTCTCGCACTCCATTACAGTTGGAATCAAGGCCAGGGTATCCGGAAGCGGCTCGGCCCTCACTAAGAGGCGCAAGCACACTCCCATTTTTTGGGCAAATCTTACTTATTGGTAAATGTCCAGATACTGAATTTAAGCGGTTTGAACCTTCCAGCAGATCAGTGTCTGATGGGGCACTCCACCGCAGACCCAAGCAAGTGTCAACAACGGCAGGAACAGGGGTTAACTGAGAGCTCATAAAATCCATTTTGGGCATGTCAGTATTCTTATGACACTTGCTGTGAACCCCAGATTTAATTGCTGGGGTATTTTCAGCACTCAATTGTCTAAGGTGCTATCTTAGGCTAGTTGGATCCGCTACGGAGTTACTTCTTGTCATCTTTTGAAAGCCTTGGTTGCGATTTCGACCTTCAGGCAAAGCTTTTTGTAATGTCAAAGTTTTCAGTGAGACTAGGCTCACAGGGTTCAATGTTCAAAGGCTGCGACATAGCATGCCCCTTTACACACGGTGCCACTTCAATGTCATGGACGCAAGCTTTGAACCGGATAGTCTTAGTTGGTGGCGCTATACTGCTGGAGTTGCTAGGAGTGCTAAAATCGCTGAATGGGCCATCCACTCTAAGCAAAGAGCATGCGTTTAATGTTACAGGCACATTGTTATGATCTGTAAAAAACTGAAGCGCAAAGGAGGGCCATGTCAGTACAAACACAGGGTAGTTCATCGTTAACATTGGGTTGCGCAGTAATAGGTTTGCAAGGAGTACCTGGTGATTCAAGAGTATAATTAGTGATTATCGGCTGCAGAGAGAGCAATCGTCACAGGTTTAGGGTTCAGCAGAATGCGCTAATCTTGCAACCGGGCTTGGCTCTGTCGCCTCTGAAGGCAATCGGGTGGTGTAATAGACCCCATCAGCTATCCCTCAGCTACCACTCAGCCAACACTCTGTGACGCTCCATGTCGAGCGTAAGGGTGAAGCTCTGCCTTCCAGCAACCAACACTGTAGGCAGACTGCAGCTTACGCGGACACGGCACAGCAGGTACAGCAGGCAGAAACAGGAGCAGGGCCAACATTCACATTAAAGGCAAGTCACAGCTGACTTTAATGTCAGTTTTTAAATGATGATGGAATACATTTTCACTTTTCATACAAACTATACACAAAATGTGCACTTAGGACACATGCACTTAGGACACATGCACCTACTGCACGTAACATGTGGATGTGCAACACATGCTTGCATATGACCTAAGACACATGCACCTATGGCACATGCACCTACGACATACGCTCCTACCACACAGGCTCCTACAACACGCACTCTTGTATATGTAATTGTAATTGTTTATTTGTATAATGCTGATACACAATTGAAGTGCTTCAAAGCGCTTTAAGGTGGGAAGGGAGCAAGGGAAAAACAGTAGTCATTCTTAGGCCTTGAAGTTTCTGAATGATCTAACGAAAAGTAACTAGCACACTAGGCCTGTTGGCATTTCAGCTAGTGCAAGTCCATGAAGTGTAACAGGCTCAGCCAGATTAGGGAGGGGAGACAAAGGGGAACAAGACAGAATTTACAAGGTCTAGTAAATTCAGGACATGCAAAGGTACGGACGGAGGTGCAAGGGAGGGGGAGGGGGAAACAAGTGCGCCCAGTGTAGCAGGGCCCTGGGTTAATTGCAGAGATGTTACCTCTCTCATGGAACAGAGATGAGGTGCAGTAGGGGTTGCCCCCCTCATGGAACGAAAGCTGAAAGTGCAGTAGTGCTCCGCATAGTGCAGAAGCCGGAGGCAAGTGCAAGGACTGGCAGGGGAGCCTGGGACCTGTGAGGCTCTGGAGGTGAGCCAGGTGACCAGTGAGCAAACACTGAGCAGAGTTAGGGGAGAGGAGGAGTGAGGCTGGATAGAAAAAGAGGGGAGGTTAGAAATGGAGAGGGAGAGAGAAAGAGGAAGAGAAAAGGAAGGTCTTGAGGAGTTTCTGGAACTTAAGGAGTTCTGCCTCAAGGTGAGGAGAGGGAGGGAGGCTGTGCCAGAGGGTGGCACCTGCAGAGGATAAAGATCTACCCCCCAAATCTCTGCTTGGAAAAATGGCTCACAAGCAGAGGGTTGGAGGAGGCGGAGCGGAGGGCTCTAGAAGAAGAGTATTTAGAAAGAGAGCATTGTAGATAGTGCAAGTCACGGCCCCAGAAAGTCTTGTGGACTATGCAGAGGGTCTTGAACTGGATTGTAGCAGCTACGGGGAGCCAAGGGAGGGACTTCAGCGCCGGATAGATGCGGTCCCTGGGCTTGAGGCCAAGGATAAGTCTTGCAGTTCTGTTCTGGATGAGTTGTTGCAAGCGGAGGGTAGAAGTAGGCACACTGAGAAAGAGACTGTTGCAGTAGTACAGCCTAGAGAGTATGAGGGCTCTGGAGAAGGGGAGCTTTTGGGGAAGGTGAGCAAAGGTAGAGTACCTTGGAGGCGGTGCAGCTGGTAGTGGGACTTTTTAGAGATGTCTGAAATGTGAGAAGAGAAGTAGAGAGTGGAGTCAAAAATGGCCCACAGGTTTTTTGCCTCACTAGCAGGTGAGGGCACAGGGCCAAGAGATTCTGGCCAGTGAGAAATCGGGAAATCGGGGGCAGGGGTCCCAATGAGGACAATCTCTGTCTTACTGGCTTTGAGGCAGAGATCGTTTGCAGCACACCAAGACTGAATTGAGGACAGACCGTCAGGAATGAGTGAGGCGGAAGAAGGAGAGATGTGTTTCATCCACATAACACTGTATTTTAGAGGTGAAGATAGAGATCAAGTGAGCCAGAGGGACCATATAGACATTGAAAAACCACAGGGATAGGTTAGATGCCTGGGGGATGCCACAAGTGGAGAGAGTGATAGAGGAGAGAATGGACGCAAGTTCCACCTGTGAAGGACCGTCAGAGAGAAAGAAGGCAAGCCGCACAAGGGCCAGATCTGTTCAGCCCACGTTATCATGGAGATAGGAGATCAGGATGTTGTGGTTTACAGTGTCGAAGGCAGAAGAGAGATCGAGAAGAATGAGGACAGAAGGAAAGTTAAAGTCAAGATTTGACACCAGGATTTCACGTGTGTTCAGAAGAGTAGTTTCTGTGCCACTGGATGCTCTAAAGCCAAATTGATGGTCATGGAGACAACCAACCATTCAGCATGGAGGGTAAGCTGAGAGCTAGCTAATTTCTCCAGGAGTTTCCCAGGAAAGGAGTAATAGAGATCAGTCTATAGTTACCCAGGATAGAATGGTCGGCAGAGGGTTTTTTGAGAAGAGGGTGCACAAGAGAGAGCTTCAGAGAAGTGGGGAAAACTCCAGTAGCGAAGGAAAAGTTTCAGAAGTCGGACAAGGCTGGAGCCAGAGAATCAATGTTGTCCTTGATGGTTTTAGGAGGTCAAGGATCAACCTGTTTTGAGGAGGCTTTCATGGACCGGACTTGTCTAGAGACCTCATTGGGCGTGACAGGGAGACGGGGAGAGAAGATTTGGGATTACCGAGAGGGGCACAAGAGAAGTGGGTGCAGGCAAAGGTGGTGTGGGGGAGGGAGAGGAGAGGATGCCCTGTGTTTTAGCAGTGAAATGAGCAGCCAGGGCCGAGCAAAGGGCCTAGGTGGGTGCAGTAGAGGATGAGGCTGCAGTAGGATTGGCCAGTTCCTTGCAGACTTTGAAGAGTTCAGCCATGCTGTTAGATGCCGCTGAGATGTGGGCCTGAATATAAACTCTTTTCTTGGAGCGGATGCAGAGTCTGTATTGCCTTTGTAGAAGGCTGCAGGCCAGTTGTCAGATGGTGCACCTGAAGATCCCCATTTCTGTTCTGTTGCTCTGCACTTTCGTTTAAGGGCAGTCAGCTCGATGTCGTACCAAGAGTTTCACTTTTTGGAAGGCTTCAAACAGACACTCATGACAGTGGCAAGAATGTAAAGAGTGTTGGAGATGGCGAGGCGGAGGATTGAGAGGTCTGTGTTAATGTCGGAGTCAGTCACAGGAGTAGAAGGAGGAGAGTAGGTGGAGGCAAAGGCAGCCACTGTCACTCTTTTCATGGGTCGGATGACATTGAAGACAGGAGGTAGTGACGGGAGTAGAAGATAAGTGTCTTACTCTAGAGACACTCCCGTCCCCTGCACACCATCAAAGCTGAATAAGTCACTCAAAGGAAATTCATAAAAAATCAAAATGTATATATTTGCTAATGAACAGTAGAAAATTTGACAAGCAAAATAAATCAATATCTTACATCACATTCATGAAATGTCAAATACATCAGAGAAAATTAACAAAGAATAATTCAGTTCTACATTTTAGAGGTAGTAAAGAGACCCTCAAGAGGACACGATTACACCAGGTTACTCTTAGAACATGAGATGTTTTGGATCGATCGCTTGGACACTGTCCATCCAAAGGGGCTTAATGAAGATTTCTCACTCAATTGCTTCATTTAGACCTGTTCTTAGCCATGAACAACCGCAAATTCGAATGAGATGAGTTAGCCACACCTTTGTATTTGTTCAACTTGAATGTTTAAACTTAATAATCCACAGTCTATGAAATCAGTTACCCATCATTCTGAGTTAGACAGAACATCTCTTGATGCCCTCTACTCTGCTGGCTTTGCCAACCACCCACCCTAAGGAATTGGCTTGGATGGCTGAATTTGTGCAGATCTTTTTGAAAAGGCATGCTATTCGGTGGGCGAGATACCCGATGCGCTTGCCTCTATATATTCTTTTATATATTTTTTACATTCCTTCATTACTAGACACCCTTTCCTTTCTTATGATTACCTAAAAAAAAATTATTTCATTTCCACATTTGACCATTCTTTCACACCCTAGGTTTCTTACATATCTATAGGTGTGGCACATTCATGTAAGGATTTATGACTCCCTCCAACCTTAATCTGTGGTCCCTTATCTTGATCGGCCATGTTAAGAGCGATATATGTGCCAACATTTTCATGTCATTGGTACAACAGGACACTAATCACTGCGACGTTATTGCGTTAGTTTCCTTAAATTATATTTACAGTTCATCCAGATATTTGTCTACATGGAATGTGAGCTATTCAATATACATTTTGCTGAGCTTGTTCGAGCTGACGTTTTCCTGACAACAGGACGCTTGGTCACGTGACGCTTTTTACATCCTCCTTTCAACTTACGCACGAACATAGACAATGAATCTCTGCACTCATTATTAGTGGATATCAACGGTCTTAAACTTGTTAAGTTTTACTTAAATTTTCAATAGTAATTAACTATGGTTACTTTTTTGACTTATTTTGGAAAATTAATTAACTATCTAAGGGTAACGTTCTTCTATTGTGCTACACATATTTTACACACTGCCAATATATGAGGAGTCACATGACACCTCACGTGACCAGCCATTGCATTGGGAGAGCCCTAGCCAGACCTTCTCTTGCACTGTCAATTTTGATCTCGCTCTCCAAGCTAGGTTCACCATATCTTCCCACATAAGAGTGCATCTTATTGGAACATTTGTGTCCTGTAAAGGTAAAGAATCCTTATGAGAAATTGTCACTACACTTATTGTTCCACGAATGGTGACTCCATTAGCCCTGTTTTCTAAACTGTTTTCAGTTTCCAGAGCACCACTTGGTTATTTATTTAACTTGTTTCAGTTTCTAGAGCACTCTTTGTTTAGTTATCTCAGTGTTATCCTTTTTACTTTCTCAACATGCGTGTATTTCACCACATAATCTTTTTCACTTTATAGTTTTTTTTGACCGACACGCCATACATTGGAAACGTTTCTTTCGTGAATGGCGCTACCCCCTTACCTTTTGCCCATACTGTGCCTTAAGACGAACTACCATGCTCCATATCAACTTTACCTACAGAGTGTTAGGTAAGCAGAACCTACTTTTTGCAATCCCTACTGAACTCTATCAAATGGTAAATTCCATGGTTCTTCAATGGAAAATGATATCCATCTGTGTGATCACTAGACAGTTATCTTTCCCTCCGTCAAGCATAGTCAAGTACTCGATCTTTACATCTTGGGCACACTTTAACATTTATCCTTGTATACATTCTTCACAGTAGATTGATTGAAGCTGATATTTGGAATCATCCCCTTGGTGGACAATGAATTTTCGATATATTTGAATCATCAGATGAGCTACATCCGAACTTTTCATGGTATATTCTTTTCATCTGCAGTACATTAGGTAAGTTTTAATATCTTATTCACCTTCAATTTGGCCTAGCATTCTAGAACATGGATCCAATGCCTTACAGCTTCATATTTATTTATAGGTATAACATGTTTTAATATGAACCTCAGGAGTGTATCCTACACACCTCTATGAGGAATCAGTTGATATATACTCATTTCACGAACACCGCCATCCTACACTACAGTGGACTGCTGCTATCATAGAATACATGAAATTCATCTACACAGTGTATCACGGTTCAGGTATATTCTGCTGCATTATCTATTCAGTTAGATTTCATAACTAGAATACCTTTAACTCTTTATTGGAGTATTCTCTTGGGTAATAATTTACACTGCTCTACACGCAAAGGCTCCAGAGTGACTAGCACTATAGATGGACCGATACTTTTCTAACTCTCAATTTTAGATTTACTTTGTGGTGACATGATTAGTACATTTTACCAACTGACGTTGATTTCGCTCTTGACCATCTAATTAATGATGTGTCTGGGTTTAGCTTCTATTCTATTGAGAGATTGTACTGAAGTTGTATTTGATTTAGATGTCCTTCTGAAAATGTCTAATTGTATTGTGACAAACATGTAATGTATATAATACTGAGAGGCTTTCTTTATGTATATCTTTGCAGACTTTTTGCTCCTGAAGAAGGGGCTGTTACCCGAAACACATTGAGTTTGGAACTCTGTTACATCAAATTTCACTCTGCCTTCCATAGGGCAGCAATTATTCTTTGTTAATTTTCTCTGATGTATTTAACATTTCATGAATGTGATGTAAGAAATAGTATTTTTTTGCTTGTCAAATTTTCTACTGTTCATAAGTAAATATATACATTTTGATTTCTTATGAATTTCCTTTGACTGATTTATTCAGCTTTGATGGTGTGCAAGGGACAGGTGTGTCTCTAGAATTAGACACTTATCTTCTGTTCTTTGTATATTTCAGACTCCGTGCCAGAGTCCGTATTCCTCCCCTGCACCCTAAGTGTTTAATTAATGCATACCTTTACCTGTAAGTGTGATTTTCCTTTAACCTGGTGTGCTCTTGCAGACGTTACTTGGTAGTGATGGGTGTGCCAGTGCTTGCAGAGAACAGAGCTTCATGTGGGAAGAGAGAAGAGAATGATCAGTCCAGGAGAGTGAGGTAGTGTGAAGGATAGACATAGGGATGTCTGTGGAGATAAAAACATCTAAAGTGTGGCCAGTGGCGTGCGTCAAGCCAGAAGGTAGAATAGAGAGAGAAAGATAGTTGCATAGGTTGTGGAAGGGACCAGAGGAGTCAGGAGAATCAAGATGGATGTTGAGATCCCCCAGAAGGAGGAGTTGGGGGGAGGAGGAAAGGAGAGAAGAGTTTAGGTCAACCCATTCAGAGAGAAAGAGAGTGGGCTGGCCCGGCAGCCAATAGAAGGTGGCCAGAGTGAGAGAGGATACAGGGGAGAGAGCAAGCCTGCAGACCTGACAATCAAAAGAAGAGTAGACCTGAGTGGGAATGATGGACACAGGGATCCACTCAGGAAAGATGCAGGTTACTCCCTCTCCTGGTTAGGTTGGGGCACGGAGATGATCTTGTAGCCTTCAGGGAGAAGTGTGTCAACATTCGTGACAGAGCTGTCCTTGAACCATGTCTCAGTAAGGGCTGGGACATCAAGATCCAGGAATTCAAGGAGGTGGCAGATATCAGAGGAGTGCTAGACAGAAGAACGAGAGCTAAGCATGGCAATGTGGAGCAGATTGCTGTTTTTGAAGGACTTACAAGGGGGTGTACAGGGAATAGTGGTCCACCCAGTGATCAGGGAGAGTGCCTGAGAGACAGGGGTAGGAGGGGGCAGAGGAGCTGAGGCTGACAAGGATGTCAGTGAGGGGAGTGTAGGAAAGGGAGCCAGGACAGTAGTAGAAGGCCAGTGTAGGAGGGGCCACAGATGGCAAGGGAGCTGCAGATGCAGTGGCAGTGGGTGACAAGAGCACCAGAGAGGTGGAGGCTGATAAGGTTGTCGAGCCAAGTGAGTAGGCAAGAGAGTCCGTACCATTGCAAGGTGGGCGTAGCTAGCAATGGAGTCTGGGCATCCATAGAAACATTTGGCAAGGGAGCCTGTGAGGAGGTAAGTAGAAAGTTGAGAAGGTGAGGAAGAAGCCTATCAAAAAGTAAGAGGTTGGGTTGAGGCCCTTATACCAGATGGTACCATTTCGATAGCCATTTATGATGCCCCTGCTGGTGGAGAATAAGGCAAGAATAACCTCCCAGTGGGTGCCACCATGTATTTGTGAGGAAGAGTAAGGAGAGAGCAGAGCAGCCATATGAAGAGGCCATAGGTCGGGAGAAGGAACGACAAAGAGGATGACGGTAAGAGTCTATTTGGCAGAAGCACTAATGTAGGTGTCAGTGATGGGCAGGCCTGGGCTGGAGCCCAGTGTGTCCTTCATGAGTTTCTTCCTGCCAGACTTAGTGAGAGGAGAAGGATAGGAAATAGACAAGCAGTTGGATAAGATCGGAGAGCTAGAAAGCTCCATAGAGAGGGGCACAGAATGTGTTATAATTAAACCAGGCAGAGCAGCTAAGGTGCATATGAGGCAAGTAGGCAAGGGAGGGTGTATGTAAACAAGAGGACACAACAGAACTGGGGAGAAACAGTGGGCACTGAGAGGGTGGAGGAACAGATAAAAACCAGAACAGTGGGAAATTGAGTAACCAATCAGCACAGTACAAGGAAAAATTAGGATGAGCACACACCTAAATTCGACACACTCTTATGACACATACTCGTATGACACACAGCCTTACGACACACACTCTTATGACACACATTCCTACAACATGTGCTGCTATAAAACTTGCTCCTATAACACACACTCTTGTAATACATGTTCCTATAATAGGCTAATACACATTCATCTGCTAAACATAATATGTAGATGTACAGCACATGCTCTTACCACACATGCTCCAACCACACAGACCTTTACGACACACACACTCTTATGATGCACACTCTAATGATGCACACTTACCACACACTCTTATGACACATTCTTAGACAAACACTCCTAAAACACATGTTCCTACTACATGTATCCACGTAACATGTGGATGTATGACCTATCACACATGCTCTCACATGCACCTAGAGCACATCCACATATGATATATTCTCCTACGACACGTGTACCTATGACACATGCTTATACGACATATGCTCCTATCACACACACTCTTATGACTCACTCTGTAATGCCACACATTCCTACAACACATGCTCCTTAGACATGTGCTCCTATGATGCATGCTGCTACATCAAGTACTCCTACAACACACACTCCTATGATATATGTTCCTATAGCACATGCACATACTACATATGCACATACTACACATAACATGTGGGCATACGAAACATGCTCTCACATGCCCCTAGGACTGTTGCACCTATGAAACATGGTCCTACAACACATGGTCCTATGACACATGTTCCTATGACACACGCTCCTGCCACACACACTCCGATAACACACGCTGTAATGACACAATCCTATGACATGTGCTGCTATGACAAGCAATGCCATAACATGCACTCCTACAACACCGGCTCCTACAACACATGTCCCTACAACACACAATTCTACAACACATACTCCTACAACACATGCTGCCACAACAAACACAACAAAAAATGTTATGACACATGGTCTTACAACACAGAAATGTACAGCACATGCACTTACGACATATATACTTCACAAGACACTGTTATATAACATGCTCTTATGCCACACACACACATATACCACATGCTCTTGCAACACAAGCTAGTATTAAAACAAACACTCAGAATTAATAATCAGGTAACCGTAAAAAAGGTTGGAATTATTTAAATTTCTTTTTTACAAAGCAGTTAATGTTAAACCAATACAAGTTTAAAGTTTCCAAACATCAGAAATAATAAAGTTAAGATGACAACATGAATAACTTTATTCATGAATTAAAAAAATATTATATTTAAATCAAATATCATGGTAACCTTAAATCACCCACGCACTTAAAAGCATACAATGTACGAAACAATTATACAAATGTCACACATAAAATTGATGTTAAATGTTAAAAGAAAGTATACAACATTTCTGCAACACAAAATTACTTCACAATAACACACTTACATTATAATACACAGAAGCACAATTCCTCCCAAAAATTCAAATTAAATCTACAATAACAAATATGCATAAGCATTCACGTCTTATACTTCACAAGTACAATAATGCAAATTAACAAATAACTTTATATATTAATCAACATATAAATACAAATATTAATTAACAAGGTATATGTCATAATTGTAAATCTGTATAATTGTCTAAACAATAAACATAACATTATACAAATAAAACATACACAAAACCAAGAAAAATGTATTAAAATAGATATACATAAATGCATAGTAATATTTACTTCTACAAATAACATTAACATATACACAGCATTTATAGTCATAACACTGTGCATAAACAATGCAAAAATGTAATATCTGTGCTAAATTAAATTGAGTAAATAATGCAAACATTAAACACTAACAAAAGCAGCATAAATGTAATGTGCATTCAAAACATAAACAAATAAAAACAGTTGTCTTAAAACAAACACATATTCACACAACACATTGCATTACTGTGATTATAAAGCATTTTAGAGCAAAAACAGGCTAATTTAAGGCTACCATGATATTTGATTGAAACATAGGTAAAAACATTTTTTTATTAAGTGTATTATGTTGTTACCTTGACTTTATTATTTCTGATGTTTGTATACTTTGTTTTTATTAGTTTAACCTTAACTCTTTTGTAAAAATATTTTTGAAGATGACATAAAACTAAGGAAGCAGCGGAAGTTCATCCGTGATAAAGATGACTATGAAAAAGGAAGGGTTTTCACCTTCACCAAGCAATTTGACACTCTTCACCAAAAATTGTCCACTAATGACTCCATACCTGCGAAACCGGTACAGTCAGATCCATCATCCTCTGAAGTTGACACGACAGAAAGTGAAAGTGAGCAACCTTTAAGAAAACATAACTTTTTAGAGGAAATGAGACTGTTAGGTGTAGACGGCCGCAACAACAGCAAAACCACGAGCCAACGTGGAAGAAAAAACAAGTCGGGGACAACATCGCAAGTACAGCTGAGATGGACAAGAACGAGAGGGAAACCCGCTCTGGGACAAAGAAATCATAAGACCAGACATGGTGCTCCCAGACACATCAATAGTCAATCTTTCATCTCATTCTTTCTCTTCAGAAGAATTGGCAATACTTAAATTGGGCTTGAATTTCTGTCCTACCGCCCCCTACAACTATGCAGAAACAAGAATTGATCTCAACATATACATGCAGAAAGTAGGGCTTAAATAATTCTTTGTTTTGAATCCACCTAAAACTAAACCCAAGGATCCATTACTTGGACACACATCGGTGCCCATTGAAGCTATGGAAGCTCTCACAGATCTTATTCATTTAGAATGGGAAAGTGCATCAGATCAAGAGATCAGTGAACATGAGTTTAACTTGATGAATATTCACACAGATTGGCCTGTGACTAGTACACTCAAGTCCAAGTCCAGATTCAATCCAATGTTTAATCCAGGAGGACACATTGAAGCCTTTCAGGATCTGGTTATCAGCGATCTGAAGAAAATCAGAAAGAAGAATCAACACAACAAACATAATTGGAGTTTTTTACAGCAAAATACTCTGAAGACGTTGAAATCACTCTCTGATTGCATTATCAAACCTTCGGATAAGGGAACCAATGTGGTTATAATGAATCAACATGACTATATCTCTGAAGCAGAAAGACAATTGACTGACAGAGCTTGCTATGCCAAACTAAAAGATGATCCATATGAAGATATGAAGTCCAAACTCTCTGATCTTCTAAAAACATGGCAAGCAAAGGATATTTTGGATGAGGACATGTGTACATTTCTCCAACCGAGATTCCCCATAATACCTACCATTTATAAGTTACATAAGAGCATCACAAAACCACCTGGGAGACCCATTGTTACTCTTTGTGGGGCTCTCCTTGAAAATACTTTGAAACTGGTGGACAAAACCTTGGTCTCTTTTGTAACATCTTTTCCTTCATACTTGAGAGATACTAAAGATTTCATGAACAAATTAAATGGTATACCTTGGGAGGACACTTTCCTATTGGCAACCCTAGGTGTCTCTCTGTACATCTATTATACATGCTGATGGCATACATGCCTGTGAATATTTCTTACATACGAGATCCATGCATTTTCTCCAACACGGCACTATGATTTTGAAGATGATTTCCCTGTGTTTAACTAATAACATCTTTCTGTTTAACAAAGAATGTTATATTCAATTACGGGCACAGCCATGGGCACAAAGTTCACGCCCTTGTACGCAAATTTAACTATGGGATGGTGGGAGCAAACTGTGGTATGGCACCCAGCGAATACTATCTATACGGACAAAATAGCCCTTTGGTTCAGATACATTGATGATTCATTCATCATTTGGGATGGCACACCACTGAATGGTTGGCCTTTGTGAATATTCTCAACACTATTCTCTATAACCTATTCTCTCTCTGCACCTCTCTCCTTGCCCCATCATCTCTTCCTTCGGTATTTCTCACCATTTCTATGCTGATGACACCCAACTCTTCCTTTCCTTCTCTTCCTTCTGCTCCGACCTCCACCGTAAACTCTCTTCCTGTCTTACTGCCATTAAAAACTGGATGTCATTCCGCTTTCTTTCCCTCAATACTGATAAGACTGAAGTTTTATTCTTTCCCTCCAACACTCTTCCCCCTCCCTCTCCTCCACCTATTATTCACTTTCCCCCCTCTAATCTTCCTATCTCTGCCCGCGCTCGCAATCTAGGCATTCACTTTGACTCCTCCCTCTCCTTTCCCACCATATTTCTCTTACCTCTCACACTTGTCGCTACCACCGTTTCAACATTCACAAAGTCCACTCCTCTCTCACCTTACATGCCACTAAACTTTTAATCTCCTCCCTTATCTTCCCTCGTCTCTTCTAATGCTCCTCTATACTCTTTGGAATGCCTGCTTCTCATCTCGCCCCCTCAAATCCCTCTACCACTCAACTGGCCATACCCTCTGTCTCATTGCCTCTCATGACTCCATTTCTTCTTCGCTTACATACCTTGGTTGGCTTCCCTTTCACTCCCAACTTAAATTTCATTTTGTCTGTCTAGTCTTTAAGTCTCTCCATGATCTTGCTCCCCCATTATCTCTCCTCTCTCCTCTCTTTCTACACCCCTTCCCTCTCCCTTTGTTCTGCTGATCTCTTCCTTCTCACCGTCCCTCCTTCCTCATGTGCCTCCTCCTGTTTCCGCTCCTTTCAGCTCCTAGCACCCCTGCAGTAGAACTCCCTACCTCTCCCTATCCGCTGCATACCTACCTTTTCCTCCTTCCGTGCTTCCCTGAAATCTCTCCTTCTCCCTTCCCCACCCTGATACCTTTCCCTTCTCTCATTCTCTCTCCTTCCCTCACATCTTCCCTATGCACCTCTCCCTACCCGCCCCCTTCCCCTTACCCTCTTTGCCTCTTCACCCTTCTTAGGATAGCCACGATTCAAGAATCTAATGGCCATGTGAGCACATTCTTCATCAAAATGTTGCATATTGGAGCAATTTCTCCTTATTCGTATGACTTCCCCATTCATTATGCTCCATTCTGATTCCCTCCTCCTCCCTTCCTCACCCCTCCTTCCCTCTTCCCTCACAGATGAATTGCTCTACTTACTGTTTTATTGGTTTGATTCATGTTTGTCAATTGCTTCTACTGTTATACATTTCTATGTATCTTGTTGTTATAACATAAAGCGCTGTGGATTAAAGCGCTATATAAACACAATACATACAAATACAAATACAAATCAATTGAACTTAAGGTTCACCGAAAGCCACAACAAGACTATCACTTTTCTGGATATTCTTTTTACAGTGGTCCAGGGTGAACATATGACATTATATTGCAAACCAACCAGTTCTAACATAGCATTGCAAGCAAGCAGCAACCACCCTACATCATTGAAATGGAGAATAATGAATGGGGAAGTCATACGAATAAGGAGAAATTGCTCCAATATGCAAAATTTTGATGACGAATGTGCTCACATGGCCCTTAGATTCTTGAATCGTGGCTATCCTAAGAAAGTCCTTGAGAGAGCCTATATTAAAGCCAAAGGTAAAGACCGTACTTCTCTCCTCACATCAAACATCAGTTGGAAACTTGATGAAGATAAGAATGACACATGCCTTATTCTAACCTACGGCAATGGGTCTGAAAACATTTGTCGTATAGTCAATAAACATTGGCATGTGTTGAAATTGGATCAAGATCTGGGTGCCATCTTGGATGACAAAATTAATGTCACTTTAGCAAATCTACATCTTTGAAAGACAATCTAGTGTCTAGCTTTATCAAGCCGGTTGCTGAAACGCAAAGTGCATGTTGGCTTAATAGAAACACCTTAGGCTTTTTCAAATGTATGAAATGCAAGGCATGCCAATATGCGATCAACACCACAAGTTATTAACATCCCGTTTTGGCATCTGTTACTCAAATAATGTCCAGGATCACATGCATTGCCGCATACGTGGTTTATGTACTTACTTGCCCTTGTGTCAAATGGTATGGCGACAGCACCATAAGCCAGCTTAAATTAAGGGTGCTGCAACATATGAGAGCGATTAAAAACTTGACCCTTCTTACCCTATGGTGATACATTTCAAAACAGAACACGCCAGTAAACTAGATGGTTTTGGATATTTTGGCATTTGTTCGGTCCCGGAATTACCCAGAGGTGGCAATCGTGAACTTATATTGAGGCAACTAGAGACAACACACATTTTACACTTGGAGACCAAAAGTCCAAGAGGACATTATTTGGATGATGAACTTTACACTTTCTCTGGCACCTGATATACATATTCCTCTCCATGCTCTTACTGGGGCTAATCTTAGGTTACCTCATGTTCTGTTTGTGATTTTGTCTCTTCATATGTATATGGTTTTCACACATGTCTGCTTATGTTCCCTTGGTCTTCTGTGGATGCTTGCTTACTTTGGGAAAGGAAAAGACATGAAACAGGCATTTAGTGTTTGGGATTTTCTTAGATCATTTATATTTTCTTTTCTTTCTATTAGCTTTTTCAGTAGAGGCGTTGCTGGGGGGGGCTAAGGGGGCTATAGCCCCTGGTCTTTTGGTTGTAGCCCCGGATAGAATCTCAGGAGGTACAACCAAAAGGCTAGCTAGCCCCCAGTCCCGACAGTTCCGACATCAGCGTAGCCCCGGGTCTTTTGCAGACCTAGCAACACCCCTGTTTTTCAGTAATCTTTCTTTTCTTTTCTGACTTCAACTGTTATTTTTTGGTCACATTTTTCTTGGACCCCCCCTTTTTTTGGTTTCTTGACTGCCCCTGATCTCGTTGAGGTTTTACTGACTATCAATAGTTTAGACACTGATTGAATTGCTGGTGTGGGTAATGAATTTCTTCTTTTTTCATTGATGATATGTTTATCATTATTTTAACAAACATGTCATAGTTGATTTAGTTTCACTAGGTCTGTTCTCGTAGAGGGTCTTTTTTAGCACAAATTTTACATGATATGATATGATATGGCATTTATGACGTGCCTAAACACACGTGTTTTAAGGCGCGACGAGGCAATGGAGGGGGGACAAAGGGAGGACAGGCAATGATCCTACTAGGCCAGGTGTCATTCACATCGCGCATGTGCATAGGATGGGGAAGGGGGAAAGTACATGGGCATAGAATAATGACAATAGTAAAGTAACGGCCAAGGTGGCAAGTGCAAAGGTAAGTGCAGACATCAGGTGTCAAGTGCTGGTGGTGGGACAGTAGGGATACAGAAACAGTCTCCAAGTGTGAGGGTTGCCGACATAATGTTTCTATAACGCATTGGACAGTCCAGTTCTAGAAATCATTTTCTGGTTCATGTCAGGTTTTGTAAATGGCTCGACACACACTTATAAAGGACCTGTTGTGACCCAGGATCCTTCTTGCATCCTTTTATGACATGCTATTTTGAGTTAACATGTTTATATGCATTTGTTTGTTAGGTTTGCCATTTGATATATATTGCAGATCTAGTATCTTTTTGTTTTGTGTACTAGGTTTGTAACTTTGTTATTCGGCTGTTACCAATTGAGGTTCAAAATGATAATGTTTGCAATAGTCACTCTATCTTATGCACTTGGCACTTTTTGTTAGCTTTTTTGCACATATGGAATATATAGAGCACTATGTGGTGCATTGCATTTCATGGCACCACTTTAGAGTTGGTAAAAAATGGCTGTTTTTGAACCTGCAATAGGAATCAATATTTTAGAGAAAAAGAAATCTGGCACTATTTCTTGTACAGCTGAATATTGTTTTTAATCATTATTTAAGATATATATCTGTTTACTGTAGCACTATGCACTTTACATTTTTGCATATTTGTACACGTTTGCCAACATCAATTGGATTATGGCATTACTTAGCATGTCATTATGCAGCCCACAGAGGCTGATTGAGACAAGTGGTTCCCTGGTTCTTTACATATAAAACATGTATTTATCAGGTTTCTTACATTTGCGGGGTGGACATATGGTTTCTTGGAGCAACATTGCGAGTGGCATGCATTCATGTACTATTTTTGTGTTGTACGTGGGTTCTTTTTATTTAATTTTATCTGGCCCCTCCCAGGTGATTCTCGCCATTGGTACATGTATTAGCACTTTCCCTGTAACCGTGCTAGTCAGGCTTATGTGCTGTTCTAGCCCACTGCCTACTAGCAGTGTTTGTTGGCTGATCTGTAGCATCTTAACGGCATCTGACAAAGTGATTATCCCTTTAATTTTTCTTTATGTAGCATGCAGCTATGGCGTTAATTTACCTGAAGTGATTTCCCTTTGCATTTCCACCATACGCAACATATTGCTATTTTAAAACTAATACTTCAGTTTTATTACCGCTTTGACAAATGGGCCACACATCCCCTGTTACTGCTTTGAATGCATGCCGTTCTCCTTCATGTGTGATGTGTGTCTCTCTTATATTATAGTATTGAAGAGACACCTTGTAAGTACTGTCAGTGTATTTCCTGCATTGCAGATTACTGAAAGCCCCATTTGTTAATTGTTGCATTGTAACTTGCTTGTATCCACTGTAACTACGACATGCGCCCAGATCCCTTGGACCAGGCGCATTATATAAATAAAGAAAATACGAAATACCACATAAACCATTGCCCCCTTAGCACTTGCATGCTGCTACAAAATGTCTGTGCTTTTACACTTTGTTATTCGACCTATGTGTGGTGCTAGGCTGGGGACAGTCTTGCCATGTAGCTATAGAGACGAGAACACATTTATTAGTCCGTCTTCTGTGCTTTGATCCTCTAATGTGAACAAGCGGTTTGTTACCGCAAAACGCGTTGTTGCCTGCATCTCGTTTTCCACTGCACACAGAAATAAAGGAAATCGTGCTGCTGTGGATACTCTGTGTGTTTTTTCTGGCAACTTGGATATTCGTCTATTTTGCTGCTCCTGGAGTGCTGTCCGCCCCTCTGCTTTTGTACAAGTTTTTGAAATATATATATATTTCATGGCAAGCGGCAGAGGCTGTGTAGTTATGGTTAAGTTGCTAAACCCATAGGAAGACCACATTTTGGACGGCTTATAACTTTGCTTCCCCTGGACGAATCCTCACCAAACTTTGCAAAAAAAAAGTATATGGCCCACTCTGAATTTTCCTGGTAAGTTTGGTGAGGTTTCGTCAATGGGGGGCAAAGTTATTGGCGGGTCCCAACTTTTTACCTCAAACCGCTGGACGGATTTCCATCAAATTTGCTGCAGGAGCAATGGTTTGGTCCCGGAAGCATGCTTTTGTAAATTTGGTGAAAATCTGGCAAAATATAGGTCAAAACAAATTAGTGATATCTGGGTCAGCTCCACGGACTCACTTCCCTGTTTGCTCCATGGACAGGGGTCCGATTGGCTAGGAGAGCACCATCATGTCTGCAGACGTATGACATGCTCGCCGATTGGCTAGGGGGAAGTGTGAGGTGCATCACATTTTCCAATGTGCCTGCCATGTTGGATTTGCGGATATCCGCAGTAGTCCGCGGACAGAAGCGCTACTGGCCAGATTGTTGGGTATTTTACTATGTTATGATGTATTGCTTTGGGGTAGTTATTAGAGTATTGGGTGGAGAGGGTATGCATTGAAGAGTTTGTAAATTGGTTGCAAGTACTGTAATAGTATGTCAAGTGAAGTGGATAGGGCTTGAGGTGGTTGTGTTATGTTTTTGGGTTGTAGTAAGTGAGCAGGTGTTTGCTTGCATTGCTGTGTTATGCTGCAGAGGTTGTGGTCAGGGCCTAGAGTCTTGGGTGCATGGCCAAAGGCTGGCTACAATTATTGTAGTATAATACAGGTATGCACTGCATGTTGTAACACCACTCATTGTATACTTACAGTTTGCATTGTTAAGGCTGTATGCAGTTCTTTGCATGGTATGGGAAAATGTATCAGAAATAGTTATTTCATTCTCTGTGATAAAAGAAAGGATCACATGTTAGGGTAGGTACTTTTTAATGTGTTATTGCATTGCATAGCAGACATTTGTGTACTTTGTGGACCCTCATAGTTAGTACTTTGCAAGTACTATGCTTCAAACCAGTGTACTGTACAATGTGCTCAGTTCCTATGTTTGTTCACATAATCATTGGGTCTGTGGGAAAACAAATCCAGGCAGGATTTAAAAAAACTTTCAACGTTTATTTCTTGAAATATGGCACAGTCTTTTTCAGTGGTTGATTGTAGTAGGAGGAATTGAAAAGGTGTATGGTTTTTGGTTTGGAAGTGGTGGTACTATTGCTGCAGTTAGATACCAGTTGGCATTTTCTTATTGTTTATTTTTTCGTGACTTTTAGCAGAATTCATTTATTGGTTTGGTTGTTGATCTTTTGTAAATACTGTTGTATTGCACAGTAATGTTGCAGAATTCTGGGGCAGTTAGATTCCTGTTGGCATATTCTAACTGTTGATAGTTTTGAAGTTGTTGTTGGTATGCTTATATGTAATAAGTTCTGTAGCGTTTCCTCAGAAAAACGTACATTGCAATATTATGGTTGCAGTTAGATACCCGTTGGCGTATTCTAACCGTTTACAGTTTTTCACTTCTGCAGGATATGTTTTCAAGCACGTTTTTTCTTGTGTGTGGGTGTACATTTTCACTGTTAGATAGCTGTTGCCTTATTCTACCAGTTTGTGGTTTTAAAGTTTATTGAGGAGATTTTGCAGATGCTTACACTCAGATTAGTGAATACATTTTGGCTTTAAGAATATTAAGTAAGCGTTTGCAAGATTTGTTTATCTTGCAAACTGTTTAAAAGTAATGGAATTATCATCACATTTAAACCATCCACTTTGCTTTTTAATGTATGCATTGGTTGTGCTCCTGCATGGTAGATTATGCCTACTGTTGTGAAGGTTTTCTTGCCAAGTGATACTTGTCCATGTGTGTAGCCAGTCAGCTTGCAGTTGTTTTTGGTACCATCTGCATTGTAACGCAAAGCCTTACTATTATGTATTCACTATGTGACTGTATCTATAAGGTGGAACGATTATCGGAATTGCAAGTTGTACATAATATGCCAGGGTTTACATTTTGTACGAGCTGCTGAAATGGAATGGATTCACAGTTAGGTATAGATACATATGCAAAGTGTTTGTTAGGGACTTGTTCCTGTCTCACATGGCTGCAGTGTATGAAATCTGGAAGATTCCATTTATAGGTATGTTTTTGTTTTCCAGTACTTGTAGTAAGTACATTAGAAATTCTTGTGGATCTTCTTCTGTGTTTATAGTGAATCTCACCATTCCTGCACACTAGTGCAATTCCTGCCTTATTCCAGAAACACTGTAAGTGTTGTCAGGATTTTTTGTTGCATACCTGTGAAGGACTAACATTTGCAAACACAATTGGTCTGTGCCGTTTAAGTAAATGTTTTCAGCAGTTAGTGGCAATTGGAATAGAACATTGATTGCTACATTTGCATAGCAATTTACACCAGTTGTATTGGAAAATGTCTGTGGCTGAGTCATTTGATTGAAGTGCAAGTAGTTTCTTTGAAGAGGTAGTTGGCTCTGCTTGTGCATTTCAGTGTGCATTATTCAGTAGATCCTTCTTTGGTTGTTGTAATTGATGAAGTACCAGCTGCTTTTAATTTCTTTGGAGGTACTGTTGTGAAATTATGTATAAGTTGAGTCTGCACTGGTTTTCTCTTAGAAAGTTTCCTGTTTTGAGGAACAGAGTACATTTTGAGATGGGGTGTGTAGAGTGCACGTAGTCTATTGTACTCTATAAGGCTATGAATATCTGCGTTGACTTTACATACATCAAAATTTACTAGAAATAGTCCTTCAAGTGTACTCAGGCATGACAGTGCTACGTAACTCATGCCTTCTTTAAAGACTGTGCTTGCAAGATCAATCAATGCTTGATCTAGGGTAAAAGACCTTGTGATTTATGAATGGTGACTGCGTATGCTAGAGACAGAGGAAATAGTTCTCTGTGTACATACATGTCTTTGAAAAGAAGGAATCTGGCTGCTGAGCGTCCTATTCTTTTAAATTCTGAAAGTTTGTCAACGTGAATATTGACAAACTGAATGTTGTTGTCACGTGGGTATGTTAGGTAGCCAACAAGTGTACCAAGTGTTCCATTAACTAATCCTTGCTCCACATCAAGCTTACTCTTTAGCATCACTCTACAGTTTTAACAGAATGTTAACATTTTCTCTATACCAGCTGGTTGAGTGATAGAGTTTTCTAAGGTATCTAGTCTTGCTGTGGTTTGTTGACACATGAGTAGTGTCATACCGTGCAACTCCAGTTTGTCTGTGGAGTAAATTTGCACTATTGGTTGCATTTCTTTTTTCAGGCTTGTTTCATTCAATTGTTCACAGCTTGAAAGAGTTGACATCAAGGACATACATTTAACATTTTTATGTGCTAATTGTTCCATGACATCAGTAGCACATGTGTTATGGCCGTAGAGCTCATGGATGCGTCAGGTATTTAATATAGACTGTACTTCTTTAGATGGTACACCAATCCGAAATACTTTTCAAAATGTTGGCATAGGTGAGGTCTGCAGACTGACGCATGTTTTCAGTTAGTTCTTTGTATTGGAAATGTTGCCAAAGATTTACATTTCCTATGCTGTCAAGAGTTTTACGGCACAGTTTGTGTCCTAAGGTTTTAAAAATAGGTTCACCTTTCACTGGTGTTAATTGAAGAAGATCTCGGAAAACAATAATATGTTTCCCCCAAAGAGTTCTTTGTAATCCGTTTTGAGGACCTCTTGCAATCTGAGGTGAATTAAAGCCAACATTAGGTTGGAGACCATGCTCACCTCATCTATTAGGAGCATTTTCATTTGTTTCTAAACTCTGCGTAGTTCCATGGCAGCTTCTGCTGAAAGTTTGTAGTAGTTTAATTTGTTTTGGTGTTCTACTGGAAGGAGTAGCAATCGGTGTAAAGTGACACCACCAATGTTGTAGGCAGCTAAACCTGGCGGGGGGGAATTACAACAGCTGAAAGTGTGTTGTTTGTCAATTGTTGGAGGAACTTGCTGATGATTTTTATTAAGAATGTGTTGCCTGAACAAGCTTGACCACTTACATACAGCAGTATAGGTTTGTATTCTTGACAGGTACAAGTTTTAGTTTTTTGCTGCACACCATGTTCAATTTGGTTAGTTACTTCTAGGAAAATGCAACACTGTTATTTGTGTGGGTCTTTCATCGTACCTTCCACTTTTTCCAGTAGGAAAAAGTAGAGGAAAGGCTTGTGCTTCTACACTTTTTTCCAATATGCTGATTAGAGATCCTTCGGCTTGCCGCATTTGGTATGTTTCCAGTGCATCGTCTATGGTGTCTTTGGAGTGCAGTGGGTGAATTATATAGTGAATTATATAGTGGGCTAAAATATTGGATGCTGTAGTAGGATCTAGAAGTTGAAATTGGGCATTTCCTGACAAGTCTTGAATTATTTTGGTGGTTTCCCTCGTATCTAATAACTGGGGACAGTAGAGTTCTGGCATATAGAATTCTTTCATTGTGTTATCTCTACCGAGACCCTAGATGCTAATTGATGACATAGTACAGGGTTCCATCTGAGAGGGATCGGGACTCGATCTGTTCCTAATATCTTCAATAACTCATTGGAACCCAGTTTGGTAAATGCAATATCTAATGATAGTTGAATGGGTGCATGGTCACTGACAATGACCTCCTGTACAACAACCGGCTCCACTATTAAATCGAATACACAGAAGTAGTCAATCATGGTACATTCTAAGCCATGTTTCCATGTAAATGGGGGTGATGATGCTGAACAACTAACACAAAACATTTCCCAATTCTCATAAAATAACCTCCATCTCTCACCTCTAATGTCACCCCTATTTTTTTTGGCCAATTTATCCCTTCGGTACTTACTAAACAAGTCGAATTTAAATCCCCTCGAATGACAATTTCAAAATTAGGATTCTGGATATAAGCATTTTCCACACATAGATCAATGTCATCAAATATTTCATCCATCTCATATTTTAAGGGATTCCAATAGATACTCAGTAGCAACAATGGCTCCTGTGTTCTACCCTCCAATATCATGGCAATGGCCAATGTATGTACAGATGTATACGTCAACATTGTTTGGCATTCAAGCTTATTATTTACAGCAATAGCAAGGCCTCCAGAAAGGCGACCCTCTCGTGCCTTTGTGGCATATGAACAATACATTTGAAAGCCTGGTAAAACCAGAGCATCTATTTTCATGGTTTCCTGAACCAGAAGAACATTTGGGATTTTGGAGGGTGGAATTAAGGAAAGCCATCTTAATGCATTCATATATTCAGAAGAATTCCATGAAACAACCACAATCTTCGATCCCTGCTGCTAGGCCATGCCCCTTTCTGGTCAAGCTGAAAAGATCGTTCGCAACAGTGGTTCAATCCATGATAACTCCTTGTTCTTTCCAGCAATAGAGAGTAGTTGTGAGATACATAGTTTCTCTTCTTGTGTATTAGCAATCTCTCCCAATGGAGTTTCCCCTCTCTGTACTTGACTAATTGGACTGTATTGCATAAATTTACTAGCAGCCTTCTCCTCATTAAAAGTGTAGAGTGTAAAACCCAACTCCAACAATTCCCTTCTATAAGATCAAATAGTCTTAAGAGTATTTACAGATGGTAAATGTCAAGTCATTCTATGGTTATTTTGTATTGGCAGGGAGATCATTTCAAAATCCTTAGTGGTCAATATTCGTAAAGATGAAAATCTGTAAATTTGTTGCAAGAGATAGCTACGATTAATTTGTGCCTTTCCTAATATGTCTGGTCTCCCTTACAACCCGATCATGTTGGTCCGACCCTTCTGAATTATTACTGATGATCTATCCGGCAACCAACGTAGAGGTTGCCAATACATGATCCATGGGGACATCATCCTGCATGGTAGAAGGGCTATGATTCCCCCCAGAACATTCACTGACACAACCAGTTGATATATCTCGCTCATCTAGGGTTGGCATCTTAGTTGAATTAGAGTTAATTGCTACTTTTTGTTTGTCAGCGATGGGAATGCCCCTCAATACAGAATGTTGTCATTTTGTTAACATTTCAGGCTTCAAAAATCCATCATCCATTGCTTTTTTCGAATCATCAAATTTATATCCTAGAGATTGATCTCTTAACGCACTGGATGATAGAAACAACCCATTTCCCATCATGGGTATAGTATCATGCATTTTATTAGCTCCATCGATCCCACCATCCTTAAATCTGGGAATTGGGTATTTCATCATACTCTGGTTTTCCATATCACTTTGAGGAGCCATTCATTTAAATACTGCAGAACTATCAGCGCCAATATACTGTGAGGGTATTTTAACGGCTTGGGTCCCACTTGATTTCCTGCATTTCCCTGAGGCAATAATCGTTACTGGATTGTCTGTTATTAATTGTTCAATTACAATAGTATGATGGTCCCAATTACGGCAAATCTTTGAGTACAAACATTTTTTATCACCATTCTTGCCAGTACTTCCAGTCCTATGTCTGATCATTTTGTCCCCACTAACAGTAGGCAGACCTTCATCTCCAATTTGGGAGGGCTTATCTGTATGTTTCCTGCCTTCGACTGGGAAGTAGTTCATGAGCATTTCTTGTTTCTTTTCCAACACCATCAAGGATCCAACAAGTGGACTCTTTTTTGATACTTCAATTTGTGCGGAACCCTCCGTAAAGATTAAATTGGGATCCCTCTTTATTAATGCTTCATCTACATTACCCTTTTCAGAATTCAGGACATTTCTCATCGAGCTACTGGGTTCTTCCATTTCTTTATGGCTACCCAGATGGGAGTGACTTTCTTTCGATAATAGCTCAATATCTATTATATCATCCTCCAAATTGCTCCTACAGATACTTTTATCATCTATTTAAGTATCTTTTATTTTCACTTCATTTGCATTACAATTATTTTTACGTTTTTCGTTTACAACTTTTCTTTTTTTTTGCCTTTTTAACTGCACGTGACTGGACTTTTTTTGTGCACCGTGACAGATGTCCGGACCATTCATTTTCGGGCTCCGTCATGGGGACCACGTTTTTTGTTGGTCTATTATGTTGGTAAGTGCAGATGGGCTATGCAAAGGCTCTTCCTGCTGCAAAGCAGCTTCCATTGTTGATTCAATAGACATTTGTCCAAGACTAGCTCTCAGGTCAGCAATGTTACAATTCAGTGCCTTTATTTCACCTATCAAACCTGTTAAAGATTGCATTGTTACATAACCTTTCCTTTCATTAAGATCCCTACTTGCAATTTCATACAGTCTTTTGCTTATTCCAACTTGAGTAGTCTCTTATGATGGAGAGCCCTGTTCATGGGTAATTTTTACTCTTGAGGCTACTCCGTTTTCATGATCACCATTAACTTTGTGGCAAGTTTCCCTAGCCATAACAAAGCCTTCCAACCAATTTAGTTTTGTAAGTATGGCATTTTTGGAGTATTTAATATCCGTATTTCCAAGTGAGTCACATCGTGCCCTTTGTCTAATAGGTCAAGGATGCAAATGATCACTGGACATGTGTATGGCCCTTGAGAGTCGGGGGTTGATGATAAATTAGAATTGGGCCCTCCGCCATAAGATTTGTTGGTAAGCGGTTCCTCTTCTAGCATTTGAAGTTTTTCAGCCTCCGCTATAGTCTGTTTCAAGGTAACCTCTGTTAGCCCTTTTTCTATATCATAGGTATTACTGCATGTATTCCTACTATCTTGATTGATGTTAGGTACATTAATTGCCATATTTCCTTGAAGACTTGGAATCAGTGGAGTTAAAAGGCCAATTGACAGACGCACGCGTTTGTCCAAATCCTCCATTGCACCCCAAACCTATCTTTGCTGTATCGTTCAACAAATCACCTTTATCATGTTGGTCAATTGGTAGTGCACATTTCATTGTAATGAAATGGTCCGCCAGGGCTAAATCCGGTATTTCCTGCATAGAAACCCGACAACCGCGACATTAGCAAGATCGTACACAGATTGATGTACTTGGGCAGTATGTGCAGTCTGTACTTTTACCGCCCCCTCCACCAATTCCTTGTCACTAATTAAAATAATTGTGGCAAAATTGGTCAATTGCATTACCCCCTCATTGATTTTACTACAGTAATTATTTTTTGAGTGGTTGTTCAGTTCCGTAACGCTCCTCACACCTTCCCCCTTGGAAGTTCCTGCTAGTTCGTCACTATTACTCTGTGTGATCATCGCCTCAGCACACATTCCGCTTGTCAGGCCACTGGCCATTTCCCCTTAGTGAAACAGAGAATGTATCTAAGCGTCTAAAAAAACACTCAATATTCCTTTGTTAGATTACACACTTCTGCCTTCGGTATTTACAATGACAAAAAACAGCAGAGAGTTGCCTACTCACCCACTCACCCAAACACCACAACACCACACTTCCAGGCACTTGGAATGCACTCGCGAAATGTGCGTGCATCAAAGTATATGTTGGCTTCTGGGAAGTTGGGGGGCAGGGCTGATGCACGCCGGGATTCTAAATGGGGAAGGGAGATAATGTATATGAAAGACGTAAATATGTGATTGTCCAATCCGTTTCCCACCGCTCAACCCAGCCCAGTGATGACAGCCGAGCCCCTTAATTATAACCCAGCCCAGCCCACACTCAATGCATGTTTCACGAATGCAAGCCAGCTAATAATTACTTTGGTAGCTCGAGTCCTGGCAGGCAGTGCTGTGCCTCTCCTCCTCCTTACAGCCTTGTTGGAAGTTAGTTAAAGTCCGTAAAAAAGAGTTCAACGCGAATCCTCCGTTGAGCAGAGTCCACACCACCATGAAAAGTAAATTCACATGTGATGTCATCAAAGACAATTGTGATGTCATATTTGTTGTCATGGGTGTTATTCCTTGCAATTCACAGTGGTGGCGCGAGTTAGGGTTCCTTAGCTGACCATAACTGGCAAATATCTGGGGGTTTTCGGTTTTACTTGTAACCATGATATGGATAGGTTGTTATTAGTGCAAAGTAACTATAATGTCCCTTTAAAAAAGTTTTTGGCACTGAATTTGATAGGTTTTTCTTAGGGCAACTGAACCATAACGTCCCTTTAACAAAAAATGTTCACTGAATTTGATAGGTTATTAGTAGCGCAACTTAACCATAACGTCCCTTTAACAACGTTTTTTCAGAATATATATATATATATATTTATATATATATATATATAGAGAGAGAGAGAGAGAGAGAGAGAGAGAGAGAAGAGAGAGAGAGAGAGAGAGAGAGAGAGAGAGAGAGAGAGAGATCACTGTACTCATGTGGCTTACTTTCTGAAGGGCCCAGCTTCCAAAATGTGCAGCAGTTAACATTCCACTGGTAAGAAACAAAGGCTGCAATCGAACTTGATGTGTTAATCCATCAAGGTTTGTTGTTACAAAAACATTTAACAATTTAATCATGCACAATGCAGTGCGCTCCATATCAACAATTTGCTGCCACACCATGGCTTAATCATGATAATTAACTCTGATTAATGCAACCTTTTAATGTCAGTTCCTCTCTGATAAGCTTTAGGAAAACGACATATCCTCCAATTAAATCACATGAGACCGTAGTTTCAATCAACAAACCTAAAAAATGTAATAATTTAATCTTTATTTTCTGTTTGTATAAGTTCACATGTTTAAACTATGAGCCTAAATATTACTTAATATCATGCTGACAATATAAAAATAAGGAATATCTTTACAAAAATATGCTGCATAGGGCAATACTCTTCCATCGTATGGGTATGCAGATTTTAACACCTACTATAAAGTGACAGTGCTTAAAAGTGCTAATGCCCATTCATACCCTTTTTCCCTTAGGAAGTACAACCCAAGTGAGTCTATCTTGCTTGCCCAGCTGCCATTCCTTTTACTAACACATAATCCTATTTTTTATGTTTTTTTCTAAACTTATTTTTTATTGCATATTCATAAACTATAGATTACACGGTTTGAACCAGGTGCACTCACATTGTATATCTAATTAAGTGTAATAGTGAAAATAGAAGGCATGCACAGATATCAAAGGCTAATACGGAATTATTCTCTCTATACTGCATAAAGGGCTACAGTCTAATCTCCCTCAGTAGAGTTAGACACTATTGTCTGAGTTCTAGGAAGTCACTCCAAGTCTCTTCAAATGACTGAAGGTCCCCTTGCACTTTATATATTATCTTCTCATAAGCAGCAAGTTTGAACATAGTGTTCAGCCATTCTTGATAGGTCGGTGGCATGGATGCTCTCCATCTTCTGTGCATACAAGTTTTTTGATTTAGCCAATGCAATCGCCCACCTTCTTCCTCGAATACTTTTCGAGGATACTTGCTGGGCAAGGCATGAAGTAAGATCACTTCTGATTCTCTTCATCCCACCTCCCCTTCAATTGTTTCAGCGTGGCATATAATTTGGTTCCAATATGTCTCCAACCTAGGGCAGGACCATAGGATGTGAACTATGGTCGCATTCGCCTCACTACATCGCTGCTTTAACATATGCCGGCTTTGTATAGTTTACTCGTCGACCAGTGCCATTCATGGATAATCTTGTATTGCCCCTGAGTATACTGTTTTAACATGGCTTCCCAGTGGTCATTGTTGAATGTTGTATGTAATAGTTTCTCCCATTTGCGTGTAAGGCCATCCGCAATTCTCCCGTGCAAGGTCAGTGACAGAAGCAAATTGTACGGGTTTGGCATAATCTGCTTGCGATCATTGCCCCTGGTCACATATTGGGCAATCAGTGAGTTACACCCTGCATGTTCAGTCAAATTCATTGCTTTATCCAGACATGCCTTCGGTTGTTTGTATTTCCATCACTGGTTCTTGGGTAGGGCACATCAATTCTGTAGTGCAGTGAAAGGAACCATTTTCCCGCCATCCCACACCTGTTGCATCTTGGTTATCCCTATGTCAATCCATTCTTTCCATCTGAACATTTTCTTCCCAATCTTCAGCTTCCAGTTGAACCATTTGGGTGCATCCAAATGAAGAAAAGGATTGATCTTTATTAGTTTATGTGCCTGTGACCAACTTTTAAGCATTGTCGCCACAATTGGGTGTCTAAGTAGTTATTTTGTGTCACCATCAAACAACTGAGTTTTGCTCTTGTCTTTGACACTTGACATGTCCAGGGGCAGCCACACTAAACCTCACTCATTCCCTGCCATTGCAACTGCCACTTCGGAAATGCAATGTGCGAGGTAGTATAATTCGACATGCAGCAGTTTTAGTCCTCCTGATTGGTGGTGTGCGTGCAGCTTATCATGCTTAACCTTGGCCTTGAAGGGCCCCAAAGAAAGTCCTTGATTCCCGTATTAACACCTTTGAAGAAGTCTCTTAGCGGACAGAGTGGGAAGATAGTTACATTTTGGGATTATCATCATTTTATCTATCTGAACCTTGCCCCATAACAAAAGATTCAAGCCCTGCCACCTTGCTATGTCTCACATTATACTGCTTCATGGCATGCTAGATTTCTTAGACTCATGTCATGTATATCACTAGACACCTGCACACCCAAGTATTTGGGTCCTAGTGGCTGCCACCTGAATTCCAACCTGTGTATGTCGGCCAGGGTTGTGTCTGGGGAAAGCGGTAGGGCTTCACATTTTGCTGTATTTATCTTGTAACCTGATATGTTACGAGAATCTATCTATGAGGTGTATTGTGTTAGTAAGGGAGGGCCTTGCATTGGAAAGGGTTAGCAGAATGTCATCAGCAAAAAGCATTATCTTGCTCACCCCTGTCGTGGTTGAAATGCTTTCTATGCCTGGATTGGCTCTAATGGCTATGGCTAGTGGTTCCGTTGCTAGTAAGATTAGTAGGGGGGATAATGGGCACCCTCGTCTGGTCCCTCTTTTAATGTGGAACAATGTTGATATATGGGCTGATATATATACACTAAATCCTTCTGATGGGTTTCGATAAAGGAGGGCGACACTCAGTATGTAGACCTGCCTAAACCAAATTTGTGTAGTGCATTGGAAAGGTACTCCCAATCCACCCTATCGAAGACCTTCTCTGCATCCAGTGAGAAGGCAATCCTTGTGTTTTTGGCCACCTCCCTTCCCAAATAATATGCAGACATTTTCCGATGTGTCTGCTGGGTGCCCACTTCGTGACATATCCCTCCTGCACCTAATGACCAAGTTGTATATGTTTCTGCAATCATGTGGGCAGCATCTTCACATCTTTACAGATCTCAGGTTAATCAGAGAGATGTGGCTGAAGTTTGCACAGCCAGCATGGTCTCTTCCTGGTTTAGGAATTACTGAAATGAGGGCTCTATTGTACTGCTCTGTTAATTTAACCACGCCTTCTGCCTCTCTGTATACGTTGGCCAGCAGTACTACAATGAGTTGGGCTTCCAGCATTCATATGGGAAGCCGTCATCCCCTGGTGACTTCCCCCTAGGCAGTTTGTGTATTGCTACATTGATCTCATCTTCTGTTACCTTTTCAAATCTAGATGTGCCTGATACACGTTACACACACTTGGCTGCATGTGCTGATTATTTGTGTTTGAAGCCTGTGGGCTACTGTTCAAATATTGGTGTGCTTTCTGCATTTTGCATGTGCTATAAGCCCCCTGGCCTGCATCTATCTCCGGATGTGCTAATCACATGTGTTTGAATCCCTTGGCGATCCATCAAACTGAGGTGTATTTTCTATATGTGCTTGGAACCCTTTTCAAATCTAGATGTGCCTGCTAAGTGTTACAGACACTTTGCCCATGTGCTGATTATTTGCGCTTGAAGCCGGGGGCTTCTGTTCAAATATTGGTGTGCTTTCTGCATTTTGCATGTGTTAGAAGCCCCCTGGCCAGTGTTTATCTCCAGTGTGCTAATCACATGTGTTTGAAGCCCTTGGCAACCCGTTAAACCTAGGCGTATTCGCTATATGTGCTTGAAACCCTTTTAGATAGTTGCGCTCAGTTCATGTCTCAGAGGCCATTGGCGACCTCTTCAATCTAGTTGTGCTTCAACACACATTTGAAGCCCAGGATACTGCTCAAACCTAGGTGTTCTCTCTACATAGGATAGAGACCCTTTCTAGCCACTCCCGTATCCCAGGCACAACACTAATTGCCTGTCCTGGTACTTCTCGGGTCTACCAAACTATGGCAGCCCTCTCCCATATCAGTGGCCTCAACTATCACCTCCCAAACCAAATCCCCCAACGTAAACACCTACACCCACTACAAATGGCACAGGTGCTCCCTAAATCACATGCCATACCAACCCCTATTCCTGCCCAAGGGGTGTCCTTTCCCCCTACCCACACACTCTACAACCACTACACACCTGCCTACCACGCGGCGGGACACGCCCGACCTTTCAGAACACAAGAATTAGTCATTTAAGCCATGCCTCTCCACACATATACACCTTTACTACCACATGCCACAAACCCACCCAACACTCAAATAAACCATTCCCCCTAGATCACAGAAACAAATGGCTAGCCTCCCGCATCATTATGCCTAAAAATAAAACTTCAACAACCACACCACCCATCACACAGACAAATGAATTACTCACCTCCAGATCCAGATCGAAAACCCTCCTACTGACCAGAAATCAACACTCTATGCGTAGTAGCTTACTTCCCACTTGTGTCATTCACGGGAGCCTTTCTGAAGCAACCAACCCACCTACAGAACTAAGCAATGCTACAAAAGTCACTCACTCCCAATCACTAAACTTAAATATGTGAAGAAAAACTTATCGAAACCTAACTTCCTGAAAGCCACCACCATGGACATAGTAAAGACAGACACCACAACTGGCATTAAGGGATTCCTTATCAGTGCTAGATCTCTCTTGGCACATGCCTTGGAGATTGCAGACCTCATCTCCAATAATGGCTTAGACATCCTGGTAATCACAGAAACTTGGTTGCACCCAACAGCTGGCCCTGCCCTCCCCATGGCCATCCCTGAAGGGTACACCATCCTCAGGAAAGACAGAACGATCTCTAATGGAGGCAGAGTAGCATTGATTTACAAAAATAACCTGCAACTGAGAGAATCCACCAACCAAGCCTTCCCATCAGCATAACTGATCTCAATCAAAATGTCCATTTTGGCCTTATCCACTATCACTATCCACCTTATCTATAGGCCCCTAGGCCCTGTAACTTCATTTGAGGAAGACATACCATCACTCCTCACCTAAAACACCAAGCCTAAGTCAAAAAGGGTCATCTTGGGTGATTTCAACTTAGGTCTGGAAGACCTCTTGCTAATACCAACGAAGCACAAGGTTTCACTCCGTGGATCTCCAGCCCCACACACAATAAAGGATGTATATTGGACTGGCTAGCTGACCTCAACTGCCTCATTAACCTATCAGCAAACCACCCATGCCTGTTGTCAGACCACAACATCATACTATTCTCAATCAGCGTCGCAACCCAGTCCAAAACTTCCCCTAAGCTCCCCCTGGAGGCTGTATCCAGAAATCATTGGAACATCATCCCAAACAACATACTCCCCAAACTACTACCAGCAACTACTCACCTAAATACCAACAACGATTCTACCTCTATGGTGACACTTTACAACCAAACTTTCCAATATGCCATTAACAAAGTAGCTTCTCTGGGTGACTGTAAAGCCAAACCCTTAGCCCACACAAACTCCTGGTACACTGCTAGCCTCAAAGACATATGCACCAAAAAAGAATGACTGAAAGTGTGTGGAATAAAACACCCTCCGTTGTAAACAAACAACACTTCTATACTCTTGCCACAGAATACAAGAAAGCCACCATCCAAACGAAGGGCAACTCATACAATACGAGAATAGAAAATTCTAACTCGAGCACAAGAGAGCTCTTTACCATACTACGTGAGCTGGAATAACCAGCACCATCTCCAGACCACTGCATCAAGGACCTAGCTTGGTGTAAAAACATCCAAACTTCTGTTAGTGACAAAATCTCAGTACTCCAAAACAAAATCCAAGCCAAAAAAGTCAAACTTGCCTCTGTCGCACAGCCATCACACCTGCCCCTCACGTCACCAACCTCCATTCCCAGATTCAAATTCACCCCTCTCACACCTGCCGATACTACTAAAATCATCAAAGGAGTGAAGCCATCCAGATGCCAAGGAGACATCTGCCCAGCCTCTTTGATCAAAGAATGCTCTGACAAGTTTGCCCCCTTAATTACAACCCTGATCAACAAATCCATTTCTACTAGTAATGTCCCACAAAATTTGAAAGAAGCATGAGTACTCCCACTGCTCAAAAAACTGACACTGGACTGAAATGTCCCTACCAATTATAGACCTATTACCACAGTACCCTTTCTCCTGAAAGAGTCGCATACATGCAAATTCAAAAATACCTGGAAACCCCCGACCTTCTAGGCCTCCGCCAGACGGCTTCCGCCCAGGTCATGGCACAAAATCTGCCCTCCTGGACCTCAAAATTCATATGGACCAAATCAAACACAAGGGAGACCTGGCCATTTGCCTCCTACTAGACCTCTTGGCAGCTTTTGACTTAGTCAACCACAATATACGTTGCCAACACCTTACCCTGGCGGCCCATTTCTCGACCAATGCATAAAATTGATTGAATCCTTCCTCTACAACCGCACTATGAGAGTCTTCCCCACATCTGTGGCAGCCCCACCTACCCCAGTATCCTGCAGGGTTCCCCAAGGCTCTTCCGTCTCCCCAACACTGTACAATGTTTTTCACTAAACCACTATTCGACCTCCTGGACAAATTGGGAGTCACATACACGAATTATGTGGACAACACTCAAAACACTCCTACCGATCACCGGAAACCACGACACTGACTCAAAATCTCTATACACAATCTACCTTACCATACAAGCTTGGATGGCGGAAAATGACCTCTGTCTTAACAACAAAAAAACCAAACTACTCATTATTGGTAATCAACATAGGTTAAACAACCTACCCCAATCCTACAAACTCTTCACTGTTGACGGCTTCTTGATCACGGTAGCAAAAGAGGGAAAAACACTAGTAGTTTACCTGGACTCATCTCTATCCCTAACAAGGCAAGTCAATGCCATTGCCTCGGCTGCAACATACACTGCCAAACGGATTACTGCCAGCAGACCATTCTTAACTCCCGACAATGCCATCACACTCGCCTTCACACTCATTCTGTCAAGGATTGATTACTGCAACTCCCTCTTTGCAGGCTCCAACACCAGCAACATCAACAAGCTACAAATAACCCACACCAATGCAGTAAGAACCCCCCTCAACATCCCTAAAAAAGATCATATCTCCTCAGCTAGATGGAACATCCATTGGCTACCGGTTCGGGACCTAATCAAATCAAAAATAATATTCTTAACGCGCACATGCCTCACGAACAGCGTTCCCATCTACCTGGCCAAACAAATATCCAAAGCCCAATCCAACAGAGCTACCTGCTCAGCCTACGCCAGCCACCTTGTCATCCCAAGGTTTAGATGGCAAAAAGCTGGAGGCTGCAGCTTCCTGGTGATTGCAGCCAAACAATGGAGCTCCATGCTCCCAGCCGTGAGATCAGACCCTCCCTCTGGTCCTTCCGCAAAGGCCTCAAAACGTGTATCTTCTCCCAAAACACCTAAATGCACCTCTACTATGCCCAACCTGTTCTGAGCACTAATGCATGATGTAATCAACATAACCAACTTCTGCAACCTTTGCAAACAACTTCTGTATGATGTAACCTACTTGATGTAAATAACGTAACCAACTTCCGTAATCTATGGTAGTAACTTCTGTATGACGTACCTTATGTAACAACTTATG
This sequence comes from Ambystoma mexicanum, assembly GCF_040938575.1. Classification (NCBI taxonomy): domain Eukaryota; kingdom Metazoa; phylum Chordata; class Amphibia; order Caudata; family Ambystomatidae; genus Ambystoma; species Ambystoma mexicanum. The sequence goes on from NC_090922.1 coordinate 1,079,585,774, forward strand.
TAACCCATGCAAACCAATTCGACTGTGGTGCTATTCAACCTAGCTCCTATGCAAGCAATCCTTCTTAAGAAAAAGCGCCTAGATGCCTACGGGTTAGGTGCGCTATACAAATGTCAAAATAAATCAAATAAATATATATATATATATTATATATTTTTTCTTTTTTTTCTTGTCAGTTTCTCTGCCACAGGCGCAGACTTTCCGGAGCACTGATTGATGGTCCGGTCATCACCATATCTCTGTTTAGCAAGCCGTTCACCAAGCTTACAGTTACCATTCCCCCACTCAGAATGCTTGGCGACTCTGTGCCAATTTGCGGGTCCATGGCACTTCTAACCATTCATGCGTGTTGCATGAGAGCCACTCCCCTCCAATAGGCTGCAGTTACGGGCTACAACCTCTACCAATGGATTTTTGCTGCATTTGCACTCAATCAGTGCTACACTGCACATCGTTTCAGTGCTAGGTAGGAAATTGCCAATTTATAATTTTTCACACCGTAAATCGGAATCGGCCCGTGTTATTTGTCACCAGCCCTCGCCAGTTGCGGCCATCTTGTCTGGCTGTTAACCACGCCCCCACATAATACCATGTTGTCCATATCAAAAATAAATGAAGGCTCTCATTGCTATTCAGTCCATTTGGAATCTCTGTCTGAAATCTCATGAAGAATTTAGCTTCTGGTTGCCTTAGCACTAGTTCTCTGTCACCCCTCCTGTTAGATTTCTTTTCCAGGCCCAGGCCTATCCATCTTAAAATGCTTAGGTCACTGCTGTGCTTGCCCACATAATGTACTGCCACAGGATAATTAATGTCTCTATATCTAATAGCCCTAATGTGTGCTAATATGCATCCCTTTCTCTTTATGTGAGTACTGCATATAGATTAAATCACATGGGCAAACAAGTGCGTATTCTACAAACTCAGGGTTCGCGCCAGGTTTATTCCTAATTTACATATCATGCGCATGTGGTTTACTTCTTAATACATTTACTAACAAACACTGTTATTCTCTGGGTTTAACTTTACACTCTTTGCACATTTGCTTTAATGCAGGTCAAACCGATGTTTCGCATGTCATGTTTAAATTAGCGTTATTGTTCTTGTATACTTGTAGGTTAACATCGCCGATTCAAGTAATCCCCTGATCTCGAGGTCAACAAAGGACATGGCACAAAGGATTTCATGATGTCTCCTAGAGTTTGCGCTGGAGTATCCCCCTTCACATCTCGTCATGGACGAGTCTTCGAAATTTCTGCAGTACTGGCAATAAATACCCCAGGTAATAGAATCCATAAATAGCAAGTTCCTTGCCAATCCCTGGGCAACCATGGAAATGCCACATTACCGAAAATGAAATAGACAGGTTCACCTACGTACAGAGGTCTGTTCTCACTTGTCAAATTTGCAACGTTCTAAAATTACCCATTGACCGTGTTCCATTCCTCTGTATGCAGAAGGAAACTGAATCAGGGCTATGGTTAACAGAATAAGATGGAGGCGTGGCATCCTTATTGCCTATAGGAGCCATTTTGAAAGAGATCAAAGTCTGAAAAGGACGAGACAATCTATCAGAGGGCCTAACATAAGCAACGTTTGGCTTACTCCTATTTGCAAAAAGCGAGCATCCCAGGTGCATCAAAATACGTTTTTCAAAACTATTCATATTTGTACCATCAAAGTTCCCTGAGATGCTGTCATTCCATCGGCCAAAGAATAGTGCTCTAAGAGAAGCATAACAAGCAGTTGTCAAAGGTAAAGGATGAATGTACCAACCTAGCCCCTTATCCCCATGTTGCGGTAAATGCAAGCAGATCCAGCAATTGGTCCTATTAAAAATTGCATGAGTGTCATTCATTATTAACAAAAGAGTATTATTCTGATAGTTCCGTCTATGCAAAGAATCTCTAGGTGACAAGGTATGCAATTGCACAGAAGGAGTGGGGAAAACAGATACATTTCAACAGGTAAAAAGTCCTCTAGCGCATATGCTTCCTCCAGGTACCATAACCCAAAACCAATAGTTACTAAAAACCCAGTTATTACTACAAAAAGGCAACAATACATTTTCGGGGTCCCCTTACACGCTTGATCATTGTCTCTGATAGTCACATATTTATCTAAAAGTTCGGTACGAGCAGTAGCGGGTGCAGGCATCGTAGTCTTCAATCGAAAAACACCAATTGTTTGTATGCTGGCGACTCCAGTCGAGCGTCTTCTTAATGTCTTTCCCAAAACCCTTAGCCAACAGAATCCTTTCGTACAGGGGCGTTGCTAGGGGGGGCTACGGGGGCTACAGCCCCTGATCTTTTGGTTGTAGCCCCGGATAGAATCTCAGGAGCTACAGCCAAAAGACTAGCTAGCCCCCAGTCCCAATGGTTCCAACATCAGCTAAGCCCCGGGTCTTTTCCAGACCTAGCAACTCCCCTGCTTTCGTACAGTCGGGCCAAAATGCAAGCCCTCAAATGATTTCCTCAATCGCACAGTCAAACCGTGCCGTACGTCTATCTTCTTGGACGTAAATTATATTTCACAATTTCCGGTGCCGAAGGATCGGAAAATAGTATGTCGTACTTCCCACTGGAGGTGGCGAGTGAACGGAAATGGGATCAGAAAATGGATGATCCAGAAGAACCACTGTTGGAGAGCGTGGAGACAAGACGGCCGTTTTGTCTGGCCTTACAAACTCTGGAACGGTCTCCGATACTATCGTGTCGGTTGTTGCTGTTTCGGGCACGTTGGTTACAGTATTGGAAAGGGATTCTGTGTCTTCTGTATCATATGGCACGGGCTGCGGGATCCGTTTGGTGTGTGTTGCATGTATCCAGTTCTTCCGCCCTGCTACCCGCACCACAGTCTGGGTGACTAGCAGGACCTGGTAGGGACCCCTCCACCGAAGTGCAAGGCAAGACGACCTTTTGAAAACTTTCATGAGGATCCAGTCCCCCGGTCGTAGACTGTGACCGGGACCCTCATACCGTACAGGTAATGCCTCTCGCACCAGGTGTTAAATTGAAAATAGATTACAGTAGTCTGAAAGAAGCACATTCTCTATATCCCGCAATGAGCGACTCTTTGGCATACCCCAAATATTAGCAGGCCTCCCCATTACCACCTCAAAGGGAGAGAGCCCAGTCTTAGTTTGAGGGGTTGTTCTCATCGACAGCAACACGATCGGTAAGGCGTCCGGCCATTTTAACTTGGTGCCAGCACACGTTTTAGCGAGCTTGTTCTTTATTTATTATATGGTTGTGCGTTAGCACTTCATTTCTATGTGCAATGTTGCACTGCATTATGCACCTTGAGATGGTTGGTAATTGGTCCATCTGGTAGCTCTGGGCTCGGGCACTTTACATTTTATGGCAGGCTGCCTGGGCGTTTGGCCAGCATGCGTGTGTTTATCCAACATGAGTGACTTATTCTTATGGTATATGCTAGGGACACTTTTATTATGTTTGGGATTTTTATTCTGTTTCCCATGCTGATATATGGATCCTCATTAACACTTTATTCCAAAGTTGTATGTTGCACTATTTCATGCACATTGAATCAGCTCCTTTTAAGTGACGTCAGCCAGTAGATGCTATAAATTGCTTTGTATTAGCACCTTACAATTCTGCCTGATATTGCACAGCATTATGCACTTTGCATGGGTATCCATCTGAGGCATCTTGCACTTTGTTAGCATGTGATGACCTGAACTGCACTAAGCGTTCAGGGTAATGTCTACTCAAGTATTGGATTAGCCCCTTTTTATGAACATTAGTTATTTGAGGGCATACATGGCTGTGCATTAGCACTTTACGTGTCTGTCTTATTTTGCACAGCACTATGCACTTCGTATGATTATCCAGTTGAAGCATGTTGCATCATGATAACATGTGATCATCTGCATTGCACCTCGCTTACAGACTATTGCCTACTTTTAATCTCGTAGATACACACGGTTTTGTATATGTATTCCCATCATCATGTTCCGTGTTGTTAAGCACTTTGCACCGCGTGTCACTTCCTATTCAGGAACCTCAGTGACACTGGTTTGAAAACGGTCGTGTTTTAACACTGGATCATATTTCCCTGTTTAGCACAGTAACTTGAACTTTGTACTGGCAGGCCATGTTGGAACATTTCAACCTTGTGTGATGATTTTGATGCATTTTGTATACCACCTAGATTCTGTAGATACACTCGAGCATGTTACCTGGCACGTGAGATACTCATTTGAAACTTACATATCCAGAAACCATCTGGGTTATGCTCTGCCGGGGCATTACCAACCAGGTATTGGTTGAGTAGTAGCATACACGTTACTCTGAGGCTGGGTTATATGGCTCAGCTTTGTCAATGGAATGCAACATGGCTGACAGCTGAAAACGATGTGTGAGAAGTCCTTTCATTATGTTTACTACCACTGTTATATGTTATTCCTCCTCTATATGCACTCTGGGTCCATGGGCAGCGGATGTGATCAAGTGACGTGTCTGCCGCCAAGCGCATTATGCTGCTGAACTTTCAGATTCCAATGCTGTTACGCTCACCTGGACCCCACAGGGGTGTCGATCGGACCCGGACAGCTGCGGTCTCCTTCAACGTGATGCGTAGTGCAGAGATGACTGTCTGGACTGGCCCACCTAGTCTTGTCTGCTGGACCCAAAGAAGTATTTTCCTGCAAGTGGAGACAGGGATTAACCACCTGTGGGTTTTAGTGATGGCCTCCCAACTGTTCTCGTTCTTCCCCACTAATCACCTCCGATATCCCCTTAGTAACCTCACCTTATGTTCGTAAAAGATGAGCTCTCCATCCTGCGTGTCTTGCAGGGGCGCGTAGATACCAGTTACTTCACTGGTTTGAAGGCGTTGGGAGAGTTCCGGTAAGTATTGACTCTGAAGTCCCTGGCGGGATTGGTAAGTATCAAGTTCAAAGAGTTCAATGTGCCCGATGTTCACTCTTGTCCCCTTCCTTCCTTAAGTTGCAACTGAGTTTGTGAGAAGAAGGTCCCGTAGCTGCTGCTGGCGTTCAGGTAAGAGTCTGTGTTACCCAACGCTGTCCGGTAACTATTGCATGCGTTAACGTGTTGTTTTTCTCCCTCTTTACAGGTGCGGCATATGAAAATGTGGAGAGTTATGGAATAATACCGCCGGTAGTAAATCAGGTAAGTCTATGGTGGTAAGAGGTTGTATTTGTTGATTCCCTTGGCTCACCTTGTTTTTTCTTGTGTCCCCTAGGTGCTGGATTACGGCGAAGAAATGATGGAGACAGTGCCGGATCGAAAGATGCTGTGAGAACTGGTGAGTATGGCGCCGTGCTGGAGCTGGCGAAGCGATGCCTGCAGGACTGATGTACTTTCCAGGTCCGGAGATGAAATGGTTCCGGAATTAGGTCAGGAATTTGAAATAAGTTTGTTTTCTAACCTTGTCCTTTTCTTCTTCTTTATTCTAGGAGCTCCGGATTCGAGGCAGGCCTGGCAGAAGACTGGATGCTGGCTGCAGGCACGCCGGCGTGGCAGAAGACTGGATGCTGGCCTCAGGTACGGTGAGCGTCACACTGCTGGATGCAGAATAACGCGAAGCATGTGCTGCTTTTCGGGTGTGGTTTAAATAGCCTCCAAAGTAGTTCCAGGTCAGAAGTTCCCTAGAGCCACGCCCGAGTAAAAAATAGTCCCTGTAAAAAATTAGTCCCATCCAGGCCTCATGTAGGCTTGGACTCTTTTGCAGCATGGTCTGCATCAGGTAAGTAAAGTCTATGAGCCTGGTGCCTATGGCACCAGGACTGATTTCTATGATGAGCCTGGCGCCTAAGGCGCCAGGACTGAACCCAGACAGCCCCTAGCCGGGGCTGCTGAGGTTTAAACAAATGTCTGGATGCCTGCTCCCGGTGCTGAGGGCCTTGGTCCTGATGCCCGGGGGTAGGAGGCATCATGACAAATGGTCGTGGGAATGCCATATGTTGATGGCTTTTAAATCTTTCTGGATGCACTAATAAAAGCAACTTTGCTACCCCTTATTTGGACTCAGTTTTCTGTTACAGTATCTATGTGACTCCAAAGAGTGCCACTCATCATCTGTTGCTGGAACAGCAATATCTTTGCATATATACATATACATACATATATTGCACGGCCTGCAGTAGCGGCAGTGTAGTTATGGTTAAATTGCTTAACCCATTGGAAGAGCACTTTTTGTGTGGCTTATAATTTTGCCCCCCCAGGACGAATCTTTACCAAACTTTGCAAAACAAGTATATGGCCTCCTCTGATTGATTCTGTGAAGTTTGATGAGGTTTTGTCAAGGAGGGGAAGTTATAGTGGGGTCCCAAAATGTGAGTTTTTTCTCATAGACGCAATGGAAAATAACTTTTGCTCACGCATACAGTCCAAACCGCTGGATGGGTTTTCACCAAATTTATGGCAGGAGCAGCAGCTTGGTCCCAAAAGCGTGTTTCTGTAAATTTGGTGTAAATCCATCCAGAAGTTTGTTTCGTAAACAGTGAAAAATTTGGTTAAAAAAAGTTGTGATATCTGCGTCCGGTGTGCGGACTCACTTCCCATTTGTCACGGTTTATTACACGCCACACGCAAACCAGGGTTCCCTTCCCCTGCAATGACTGTGGCGCACAATAAAAACACTTTACTTTTTTTAATACCTCAGATTCTTTTGCGAAGGCCTCCAACCTGTCTCGCACACACCCTCCACACCCTGTGTCACAATGGACTAGGAACCAGGACGGTGTGTATCAATAGGATATTTATTATTTTATTATTTAATGTCAAATTAGAATCAACCAATTACAACAGCCACAAATGTTGTGGCAACACGAAAATGCAATGACTTCTAGAAATTGACCAGGTTAAGATATACTGTCACAAATACTTACTTTTTTAATGACAAAACAGAAGAAGAACAATTCAACACACAAAGATAGCGCAAGAGTTAAGCACTCCCCCTGTGACACTCAACCCCTAAACAATTGGACTTGATTCCTTTAAATGGAAGGCAGTTGCAGGGAGTAGGAATACAGGGTGTTTGGGAAGGTGCTCACAGAAACAATATTGGAAGCTAGCAAAGAAGGCGGAAATTCATTTTTAGAGCACAATGGAAGAATTATTTCTCACAACTGCTGTGGGAAAGAAATAGAAAGACAGGGACCTCGCTTTCTTATACTTAGAAGGACAGGCAGGGCTTTTAGAGAATACTAGTCAGTACCCAAGGGGAAGATCATTTTTTGGATTATCAACACATAGGCAATGTGAAAGAAAATGCAAATGGAAATCCGTTTTATCTCACAATAGGAAAAGAGGAGCAGAAGGGGGAAATCGGTTATTGGGATGTTAAGCTCAATTTCAATGGGAAAGAAAATTCAAATGTGAATTCATTTATACTGAGGATGAAAATGACAGGTAGGCTCTGGGAAAGGGGGTAGCTCACAAAAGGAAAATCAATTTTCGGTTAGGATGACAGATACAATGGGAAAATACAGCTGCAGATGGAAATTCGTTTTTTCAGGGCACAATTTCAACACAGGGACAAATTCGTTTTTCAGATCACACTGAGGTTAATTCTTTTGGGTGACACTTTATGACACCAATTCACAAGGCACCGGGAAAAGATGGTTGGTTTCCAAATCCAACCATACAAATGGCAAAATTAATTGATTTGCTTACAAATACACTAAGGATTTACATGGGGGAAAGGGGATCATTCATAGGCACTGACTTAAATACAGAAAAATGGGGGTTTAAAATAGGGATTTGCTAATATACACAGGCAAACAGAAGAGTTCTTCAAATGCTAAAATGCACAGGCAATTGGGGTTTTTCAATGTGGAATTTTCAAGGGGGAAATATCAAATACAATGCTACAAGAATACAGGGCTTATGCAATCTATAGTTTCAGGGGTTTAGTTTACTTACAGGAGAGGTCTGGGCTAGACATCAGGGAGCGTCAGAGCACCACTGCTGTGACAGCCAATGGGGTCTGCCAAGGATTTACTCTCTCCTCCAAGGGGTCCCAAGTCAGCTAGTATGTCTCCTGGTTCCTCTGCAAGATTAGGCCTCACTGCTAGTGCTGGGATTGATCAGATTCCGGCAACAGCTCATCTTCAATGTTAATGGGCAGAAAAAAGTCTTGATGTGAGGCGGGATGACTTATTTATAAGGCAAATGACATCACTAATGTGTCATAGTTCCCGCAGAAGGGATTGGTCAATGCTTCGATACCCACTCCAACGTGTGTGCTGATAGGTGCAGAAATTGTTGGAGTGTTTTGGGACATCAGGGGAGGAGACCAATGTATAATTTTCCTTCAACAGGGGGGCTTGGTCTGCTTCAGGGGCATCGAAATCTCACTGCATGACAAGTGCCCGTAATCTCCATATTTTTCCAGATATGAATATATTTTTTAAACCTATATTTTACTGCGAGTCAAATAACACTTATCAGGAGTTTGTATGTCATTCCTGTGCAGAGCTACAGTTTTTTCTCATCTACTCCAGAATTATATCATTGAAAAATGGCGGCATATGAATCATATTTTACATGTTTTATCAAATTTGGATGGTGCTCACATTCATACAGAGGGCCACATTAAGTTTTCTTAATAAAATTTGGTATGTTGGTCTCACCTAAATCATTTTTAGATGGTGAGAAGCGGTTGACTGACACCTTTTCAGAAATCCAACCATGATTATTGTGCAACAAATATTACCGATTTTAGGAGATGAAAACCATTTCTCCTCTTTTACAGAATGGACAGTCAAACCTTTCATTAAACCTGGGCCTTGCCATTGCCATGTGCCTGTTCCTGGCTGTGACATCAAGAGGGGTCCTGTGTTGAGATTTGCTTGCACATTCCAAGAGCTAATTGCCAGCTAAGGCAAGTTTTACTGCAGCCTAAGTGACCTGGGTCATATAAGCTGGGAAACAGAGCTGCCTTTATCTCGTCCACACTGCAAATTGGATCTCTACAGTTATTTAGTTTGCATCTTTAAAGGAAGCCCCATTTGTCTGCAGTGAACCAGGCCTAAATCCCCATGACACCATGGGCTTTGGAATTTATTTTAACATCTGAGGAAGTCACAAGCAGTGAGAAACGAAACCAATGGCAAGCAACCCACTTAGCAAATATTAGCTTTCAACTCACATTTTCACTTTAAAATGACTCTTGAAAGGGACACACTTTTAACCTGGATAAATGTCATTGAAAAGTTGTTTCCTGTATACAGGGATTACATGAGGGCATCATAATTACATTTTTAAAGGCGTTGGTGTAATTCTGGCTTTGCAAAGTGTCACTTGGAACCAACATTGAAATGACATTGTGATGCTGTTAGGCTATACCTCAGATTTAACAGTCATGCATTCAGTCTTGCACTCAGCCAGAGGCCATGACTCGGACAATCTGGATACTGGCCATGACCACGAGGGACCGGCAATGGAGACAAAGTAGGCATGGCCACCAGGGACCAGCTATGTCGTAAAGTTTTTCAAAAATTGGGATAGGTTTGAATGGGAAAATAATTCTATAGCTCAAAGTGCTGGATCAGATTGCAGCAAACATTTTCGAGGAGCATCAGCAAGTACCTCAAAGCATGTGTTTTATTTTTTCTAAAGTGTCAAAATGTAAGTACAAAAAATGGTGATATAGCTTTGGTGCCTGGGCAATGGGCCTAGTCCTGAGAAAGGACAAATGTGTACTCTGGTTTGCTTATTGGGGCATGTGGCATTCTGCTTGCGGCTTGTACTGCATTACAACAAACCTGCACAAGGAGCATCAGCAAGGACCTGAAAGCATGCTTTCGCAAATCTGTTTTGTGTTTTATTTTGCCAAAGTCTCCAAATGTAAGTTCAAAAATTGTGATATATCTTTGGTGCATGGACAGTGGACCTTGCCCTCTGCAAGGATTAATGCCTACTCTGATTTACTTGTTGGAGCATGCAGCATGGCCGAAGCTCTAGGTTTGAATGGGAAAACAAATTCTTCTTGTGGCTGCAGCCCAGAGTGCTGGACGGGATTGCAGCAAACCAGTGCAAGGAGCATCAGCAAAGACCTGAAAGCATGCTTTTGCAAATTTGTCCTATGTTTTTCTTTTTTGAAACTGTCAAAAAGGAAGAACAAAAAATAGTGATATGACTTTGCTGCCTGGTCAGTGAACCTAGCCCTCGGCAAAGACTAATGTCTATTTTGATTTGGCTATTGGGGAATGTTGCATGGCCAAAGCCCATGCCTCATGGATTGTGGGGACTGGCCATGCAGGCAATGAGTACTGGCCATTGGTCACATTATGAGGGTAGAGTGAACACTGAACTAGGATGCAGGGTAGGTGCAGGGAATAGCGGGGGTGATTTGGTGGGCTGGGGTCATGGTTGAGTCTCATGCACTAGGCAATTCAACTATGACGTGCATCCCCAGCATGCACTATCAACTTTGATGTCCTGGGTGTTACTCTTAGCAGTGCACAGTGGTGGCGCGAGTTATGCTTCCTTAGTTTACCATAACTGCTAAATTTCTGGGGGTTTTGATTTTACTTGTAACCATAACGTCCCTTTAACAAAGTTCTTCTCACTGAATATATATATATATATGTGTAAAAAAACAAACACACTTCTGCTATGATTGTAGCACTACAAAAAACCATAGAGAGCGTGTGTACAACTGCCCAAGCACTCAGGATCCTGCTACCTCTTTGTTAAAATCAAATCATCTTTATTTTAACTTAAGCGTGCAACACACGATATAATACAACAGGGGCAAATCATGCTATTACTCACATGACAGACAAGTCTTCAAAAGACACTCACCCTCCTGGGTGGACTAGTGTCACACGTTCCGCCCAATTCCTGGGCTTTGTCAGGCGATTCTCAATCCACATAAACATTAAACACTCACAGGTATATATGAACAAGCACCGGCATGCGGCAGGCTCCTCCCTTAGGCTTTGAAAATTGCAATCAAGTGATCGCTAGATATCGGCTAGTTGCCTACTCAGGCTGCTGCCATATTGGAATGTGTATGTAAGCTTTGTAACAGTGCTAACATATTCTCTATTTGTATGAATATCGCCAGTGCGATTACCATGAGATAAGCTAATAAGTTCCGGTTGAGCATGCCAGTTTACAGTGGCTTGTTCTTCACCTGTTGCAAAATTATATTTTATTTGTGTTTCATGCGCACATGCGCTATTATTGTTATCAATGGATGTGTTCTGCAAACAAATTACAGTTCACAACCCTACTCCCCAGCGGAGGTGCCTTATCAAGCTAAGCGGGTGGCATTCAAATCCTTATTTTCATGCTCCTATATTTGTAACTGTGTATGGTGAAATTTGGGGTCTCAAAATGTATTTTTTTCCCTTAGACATAATGGGAAAAATCTTTGCTCACGCCTACAGCACAAACCGCTGGACGGATTTTCACCAAATTTGCGGCAGGAGTGGCGGTTTTGTCCCAGAAAGTGTGCTTTTGTTAATTTGGTGTAAATCGGTCCATTAGTTTTTTTTTTAAATGACTAAAACGTAAGGCAAAGAAATTAGTGATATTTATGTCCGGTCCACAAACTCACTTCCCTGTTCAGTCCGCGGACTGGCCTCTAATTGGCCCAGAAAATGGGGACGTGTGGGGGGATGAGGATGGGATATCGTCATAAGAAGCAAAAAAATTGGTTATTTCACCCCCGACAGTCCGCAAACACTCCAGATGTCCTGGGACAGTCCTGTGGTGTCCTAGGACATCTATACATATTTCTGCATTCGTCATCATGCTGCGTGCGAGCGCATGGTCATCTTTGATGTCCCAGCTGTTAGTCTTAGCAGTGCACGGTGGTGGTGCGAGTTATGGTGGCATAGCTTACCATAATCCGCAAATTTCTGAGGTTTTTCGGTTTTACTTGTAACCATAATGTCCCTTTGACAAAGTTTTTTCATTGTATTTCATAGGTTTTTATTAGTGCAACTTAACCATAACGTCCCTTTAGCAAAGTTTTTTCATTGAATATATATATATATATATATATATATATATATATATATATATATATATATATATATTGTGGGACACAGCAGAGAAAAAAACCGCACTCCACACATGAGGTACTGCCAATCCCAAAGATGACAAATTCGGATCAAAGTCAAGAAACAAGTTTAATGGTGGTAAGAAAATGGGGCAAAACACACACAGCAAACAAAGCAGGACGCCAAGGGGAAGTCCTGAACGATGCATTTCGTGCTTCCCTGAGCGCTTGATCACGTTAGAGGAACAGAGTGAAAAATCACCATACATATTGCAGTATAGTCCCTCTCCTGTTTTGCCCATCTCCACATGTCAGCCGCTATGCCGTAAAACCAGGGCGGCCATATTGGACTGGAGTATAAACCGAATCTATACCAATGGTAGAGTGAATTAGGTTTAGCGGTTTAGCAAATTGCACAATAAAACCATTCAGGAAACATGTTTAAAATTTCACAAGGTAAAAGGTAAGTACAATGGAAACGATTAAAGGTTATGGATTACAAGTGCAAATCCACACACAGAGTTGCATTATAGGTATAGAGCCTATGTTGACACTTAGAGATAAATACATCACTGTCAAAATTGCAATCATACAATTAAAACATGTTTCAAAAAAGGACCATAAACTGCAGGTGCAATAATGAAGGATCTCATACATATGGCAACCCATAGCTGCAACATAAAGTGCAAGTGCATTTCTGTGCAAACATATCGACATAGCAGCAATATACAATCAGAAAGGTTGGTAGTCATAAAGTGCAAGTGCATATGTACACCGATGTCTTCCTATCATAAAATTCCATATTAAAAAACATAAGCCAGCGGGCTAGAGTGCAAATCGAAGCAATATACATCCTAAGGTATAAAATAAAGATTTTTTTTGGTGAATGCCCAAACGCTGAAGTGCAAATATATGAAAACAGAAAATCTAGGCAGTACTGAACCTTATAGAATAACAAAGACGGAGAGAGGACAAAAATAGGGAGAGGATAACAATATCTACAGAAAAGTAAAGAAGACAAGTTCAAAATAAACATGTCATGTCATAATCATAAAGTCGCGTTCCCCAAATACATCAGAAAGGCAAGGCAGCTGTGAAACTGAAAAGAAAATATCTCAGGTTGAATAGCACAGATAATAAAATTAAAATACATAGGGCATTACCGGGCCAGGGCAGTGTACCAAATTGATACCTGAGAGAAACAGTATTAGGTAGTCAGAATAAAAAATCAAACATACAAGAAGGAGAAAAGATGAAGCATGAGGGACAAAGCTGTCAAATTCCCATAAAAGTATGTAGCTCCTCATCCACGTTGTGACCATTGGGGTATTTGATATCAAAATCTAAAATGAACCTGGTTTCCAATTGCCTCAGTTTCAAGGTTCGGTCACATCCTCTAAGGTGAGTCGGGACATGGGCCACAGCAAAAAATGTAAGTAAATGAAAGTCACTGTCATGCTCTTGCCTGAAATGCTTGGCCATAAGTTCTTGATAGGTCTAAGGTGCTGCAGAATTCTGAGCTTCAATATTCATGTGGTGGACCCTACGTACCATTTCAGACAGGGACATGCAAGGACATACACTACAAATGGAGTGTCACAATTGATAAAATGTTTTATCCTAATTTCAGTTCCTGTAATAGGATGTATAAATGATTTGCTGGCAGTAGCCTTACATTTTTGGCACTTAGTAAAACCTTTAGGTAAACCTGGTAGCCAATTGGTCATAGTAGAATTTCTTTGAACAGGGGATAGATAACTCGAGACCAGTCTGTCCTTTAATGACGGTGCTTGTTTGTACGTCAATATAGGGCATTTAGGCAGTACAGGACCAAGATGTTTGTCAAGCCTGAGGATGTGTCAGTGTCTCATAATAATCTTCCGGACATCATATGAAGCATTGTTGAATATGACAATAAGGCGGGGATCCTCATGGTCCTTATTTTTCTTACTGGTAGGACCATGCAATAGTTTTTCCCTTGAAAATGCACATTCTCTAAGAAAGGCAGTCTCTATAATCTTTTTTCGATAACCCTGTTGTAAAAAGCCAGCCGCAGCCAAACTGCAACACCGGTCAAATTCAAGAATGTCAGTGCAGTTGCGCCAAAAGTGAATAAATTCACCATAAGGGATACTGTTTTTACAGGATGGCAGATGACAGCTCGTGGCATGCAGAAGGAGGCCTGTGTTTGTGGTTTTTTTGTATAGGGATGTATGAATGCCTAGGTTGTTGAGCCTCACATTGACATCCAAGTATACAATCTCAGTAGAGCTGTGACATTTAGTAAATCTCAGATTCACAGCATTGTTGTTAATACTGTCCACAAAAGATCCCCACTCTCTTTCATTTCCTCTCCAAATTATAAAAAACATCGTCAATATAACGCCACCAACCAATAATTTGTGTGGGAAAACTAACTGAACGTAAATCAGACAGAAAAGTAGCCTCCCACCACTCCATGGTCAAATTTGCGCAGGACGGCGCAAAGGTACTGCCCATAGCAGTACCTCTAACTTGATGATAAAAGGAGCCATCAAACAGAAAAACATTGTTGGTTAAGCAAAGCAAAAGCATGTCCAAAATCATACCACTGTCCCCTAGAAAATTCCGAGATCGAGTGTCCAAAAAATATTTGCAAGCTGTCAACCCCGTCCTTTGATCAATAGAAGTATAGAGAGAAACAATATCAAGGGTTGCCAACATTAATCCCTCCTCCCAAGGTATACCAGTAATGTAACTTTGGTATCCCGTAGATATGAAGGTAAAACCGAAACTAGCTGAAACAGGGTCTCATCGATGAACTGGGCCATATGTTCTAAAAGGGAACCACATAGAGTGACCATAGGCCTGCCTGGGGCTTGAGTCAGAGACTTATGTGTCCTAGGCAGAAAGTATATAGTAGGGATGGTATGGCTGGCAGGAATGAGAAATTTAGCCACCTAGTCCTCAATGAGGCCTTTATCGGCCCACTTGGCACATAGAGAAGTGAGCTCCGACAATATTTGACCGAAAGGATTTTTTGAAAGCATGGAATAGCAGCAACCATCCCGCAGTTGACAATTTGCTTCAGCCACATAACAGTCCCTGTCCTGGATGACAATATTGGAGCCTTTGTCGGCTGATTTCATCACAATATTGGACAAATTCTGTAGTTCACTCAGGGCCAAACGTTGTGAGATGGTCAAATTCTGTTTATGGTTGAAGGGTTTCTTCCGCAATTTACGAAAATCACTGCAACCCATCACAGAGAATTGAGGATTGAACCTGGACTTGTTTTTCAGTTTAGTACGAATATCCCAGTTGGGATCAATGTCAAAGTCATTAGGGTCGAAGGAGGAGGGATCAAATAGTTCATTATTGAGACAAGCCAGATCGGTCAACATAGGGATATCAGATATACAAAGGCCAGTTCGGCCAGTACGAGGCACAGATGGTCTGGCCAGCGGTGGATTAATAGAAAATAACTTTTTGAGCCTGACCTTACGTAGGAATTTGTTAAAGTCCAAACGTAACTCAACATAGTCAACCGTCGTGGTGGGGCAGAAATTCAAGCCCAGTGAGAGTAGCAATAATTGCGGGCCTGTGAGTATGTGGGAAGACATATTAACAATTTGATGTATCTTCATATTTTCCGTTGTTACTGTTTTGCACCAGAGCGCGTTGACCTGCCCTGTTGATGTACATCGGAGCCGTTGCCCACGATAGCCTCGATGTTTTTTTCCTTTTGGCAATTTCTGTTCATTTCCTCTCCCTCTTCCTCTTCTTTTGCTCTTGCCACGGCCCCTGCCTCTCTTTTGTTTTTTTCTGTCTTGGCACAAGAGTCTCATTTCGTCCCAAAAATGTAATTTAACTGGTATTTCGTCATTTTCTGAGACAGAGACATCAGACTCTGAAGAAATAGCCTCAGCATCGCCCAGTTGTTTTGGCAATAGTTGTGTTGCTGAGCTTCTGTGCAATGAGTCAAATCGTTTTGCAAAGGTGAAAATCTGTCCTGATTCATAGTCTGTTTTGTCTCTAATAAACTTTCTATGTTTACACTGTTTAATTTCCTCTTCATAGGCAAGCAGACCCTCTTTGATTTTCGTCTGCAGTTTCGTTCCCTCTTCAGTGCTTGGGACATTAAGTAATTCAGATTCTAATTTTTCAAGATGTGAAAGCACTGCAGTACGGTCTGAATTGGCATATTTCACCAAAATCTTCAAAAACTGCACAGAACAGTGGCTACCAGCACCACCCAACTCTTGAATGAAGGTGTTGTCATGGTACGTAGGCCACAAGGAATGCGGCCCACATCAAGATAATTTTGCAGGGAGTGCTCCTCCCACCACTTTGAGATCTATTTCTTGCGAGATTTTTCTATTTCTCGAAGTAAAGTTAATTCAATACAAGTATTGGTAACAATCTTCTTAGTCCTACTGTTGGGTAGGGCTGCTGGTAGATCCTGTTTCTCATTAAATAAATCCCTGGCCTGGAGTAGCCGGGCTGCAAACCTGGCGTCAAGTCAAGAAACAAGTTTAATGGTGGTAAAAAATGAGGCAAAACACACATAGCAAACAAAGCAGGACGCCAAGGGGGGGTCCTGAACGATGCATTTCAGAATCTATCATCGTGGATCTTACTGACCAGTTCTTGCCCCCGTAGAACACCCGAAGCGGCCCTTTTGCTTATTGAGAAGCTTATTGCAGTGTAAGTAGCAGGAACCCATATATATATATATATATATATATATATATATATATATATATATATATATATATATATATATATATATATATATAAAATGATGGATCCTTTCACCAAGTAACACTACGTGGCCCATTGGATAAATGGGCCTACCCAAAATCTACCCCCCAGCATTCCTCGGCAAGGTTGAACCCCAGAAGTGAGCCACTTACCCTGGACCTTAATGATGGCTTAGCCAACCAAACAAAAGGTTGGCTTAAACCATGACTACCACCATCAGCAAACAGTAAGCAAGGGACACAGAGGGTTGGAAAAAGAGGCCTCTGATTATACCAGTGATGGGCCCTGCAATACCCCGGATACATATGTGCCCCCCGACTCCCATTGGGTTGGCTGTCCCCCTGCTGATAGAGTCATATTGGGAACTATTGTAAAACTGGAGGAACTGCACCCAACTGCCATCAGCCCATTTTTTAATCTATATACCTTGCTGCGTATCTGGAGGAGTGACCCCTGCCTTTCAATGATTACCAGCAGAGACATGTCCCAAATTGAACTTACGCTGTGGGACAGTCAGACAAATTGGGCTGTGGTTGACTTTGCATCCCCTGTGATGGTCTCTTTGTTATACATGAGTTCTGATTCCCTTTGAGGTATGGGGTATAAGTTGACAGTATGCTATGGTCGGTATTCTCATACAAATAAAGATTCCTGGGTATTACGGCCAAGGATATTAGAGGGTTTGGCTAGGCACTATGGGTTCCCTAGTGGGTGGTCTTCTACCCTATAATCACTGATTGGGAAAGGAGCAGCCCTCTGGCCACCCTGCCGAGTAGACAGGGCTGCACAGAGAAGCTAAGGGAGAGAGGGGCGGGTCGGTTGTTATCGTACTATGACCTGGCCTCCCCAGGTACCTACTGGACACCTGACCCCTGAAGATGCACTGTGGCAAGTTGAAATACCTGGGGGCACAGGCACCTAATGGGTAAAGACAAGTCTGCCCTTATACTTGGAGAATATGATATCTTCCTACCACAGGAAACTTGGTTCGAGGCATTTATGTATTTTGAGGGGTTTTGTGTTTACCAAACTAAGGCCAATCAGGGCCCTAGGGGAAGACCATTTGGGTGACTGGTGATAGGTGTTACTCAAGCCCTTACATCGTGACAAATAGCTCTTACATCTGTATGTAATGTATTAATGATGGTAGAGGTAAATTGGGTCAGTGTGGGATTGCAAGTAAAAATGTTAATAGTTAATTTGTACATCCCCCCTAACACTACCAGCCTGAATGAAACCTTTGACCTACTGGGTGAGACTCTGGCTGATTGGGCTGGAACCAGTGACAAGGGAGACTAACGACAATAATAAGCTTGCCATGCTCCTGCTGCTAGACCTGTTGGCAGCTTTTGACCTGGTCGACCATCAAATCTTTACTGATCATCTGTCTACAGCAGGTGCCATCTCCAGCAACACCTCTACCTGGATACAATCTTTCCTGTCCAACCGCACCACCAGGTTCTTTCCACCCTCTGTGGATCCGATCCCCATCCACTGCGGCGTACCACAAGGCTCGTGCATTTCTACAACACTCTACAACATCTTCACTAAGCTCCTCTTTGACCGCCTTGACAACTTGGATGTCACATATACCAATTATGTGGATGGGCTACGTAGTGTTACTTGGTGAAGGGATCCATCATCTTGGATCTTACTGACCAGTTCTTGCCCCCGTAGAACACCCGAAGGGGCCCTTATGCTTATTGAGAAGCTTATTTCAGGGTAAGTAGCAGGAACCCTTTATACCTGTGATCAATCGCTCAGTGTAGCGTGAAACGCGTTATGTTGCAGGTCTTGCCCCATGGCGTCCTGCCTCTGTCTGTTTGTTGCTGTCCTTGTGCTCTATAATTAAAATACTCATATCTACTGATGTGAGCTCGCCTTTTTGTCTTTTTTCATCCCAGAGACTGTTTTAGGCCTGCGTGAGTGCGGTTCCCTTTTCCTCCTTTCTTGGATATGTATATATATATATTTTCAATGAAAAAACATTGTTAAAGGGACGTTACGGTTAAGTTGCACTAATAAAAACCTATGAAATTCAATGAAAAAAGTTTGTTAAACGGACGTCCTAGTTACAAGTAAAACCGAAAACTATACAAACAGTTTTAGTGACCATGTTATATTGGCCCTAAACTGGGGATGCCATATGGCTGTTGCCTCTACCCAAGTCCTTAGGAGGGCTATACCAAGGCATGCAGGAAATCATATTTGTTGGACAGCAAGGAATGTACACAATGCCGACCAACTATTCACACGTACCTTTACCAGAGACTTTGGTGGTCTTGTTCAGTGGAAAGGTAACGAAATAGAAGACTGGCTAAGATCACTAAGAGTAACTACTGGGGTGGTACAAGGTGGAGATTTGGCTGTGTTTGATACACATACACATAAATTCGACTATGAGGAGTAAGTTGAAGAAAATTAGGGGGTCAGGTGGATGCAGTTCTGTTAAGAGTAGGGTGGTAAGGACAATACATTTGGAGTACAGGCAATGGCTTAAGCGGTGGTGATCTTCTAATAAAAATACTCACTGGCAGCATATGATTGAAGCTCTGCGAAATGGAAATGCTGCTAAAATATGGCAGATTTGTTCTGCAGCCAAGGGTGAAAGAATGAAGGCGATCTTGAACCCCATTCTAGAAAAAAAGTGGTTACACCACCTTAAACACAGAGAAGGGGGGGGTCCGAAAATTGAGTGGGTGGAACCTCAGCCAGGTGAATGGCCTTTGATTACATCCACTGAGAGTATTGAGGGAATTATAAGAAACCTAAAGAGCACTAGGACCTCAGGCCCTAATGGGCTGGCTAACATAGTCTTAAAGCAAGACCCAGTGGGTTGGGCTAGACTTCTAAAAATCCTATTCACCAGGGTATGCTCTGACCAGAATGCTCCAAATTCATGGCGCCAGTCTATACCTTAACCATCTATAAGGGAGGAGACAAACTATTGCCATGTAATTATAGATGACTGTCCCTCTTGGACGTTACCGGAAAGGTTTTTTCCATGCTAGTTCTAAGAGAGCTACAGTCCTGGGCATACGAAAATTACCTTCTTCATTTCACACAAACTGGTTTTTGCCCAGATAACTCTACTACCCACAACTTAAGAACCCTGGACATACTAGCCCGAGATGCTGCATCTAAAGGCAGCTCACCTCTTTACGTTATCTTTGTTGATTTGCGCACAGCCTTTGATGGTGTTAGTCAGCCTAAACTGTGGGCTAAACTGGAGCGGTGCGGCTGCCTGCGGTGGTTACTTGATATTTTGATAAATCTACACACACACACACGACAGGCCAGGTAATACTGGATAATAGGGCTAGTATGTCCTCCTCATTTCCCCTTAATAGGGGTGTTACGCAGGGGTGTACCCTTGCCCCTCTGTTGTACAATGTATCCTTGGCCGACCTACCCACATGCTTTAATAATGTGGTGGGGTGCTGCCCAAGAATTGGGGGGGGCGGCGCCAATTCTTGGCCTTTTTTATGCTGATAACTTGGGCATTCTGAACCATACTTTCAGTGGCATAAAAGACATGTTTGAAATTCTAGTTGCATATGCCACTGAGAATGAATTGGTGGTTAATATGATCAAGACAGAGATTTTGTTAGTCTCGGCCTCCAGGGTAAACCATCCTTGCTCTAGATACCAGCTTGGGTAATTCACCATATGTCAATAAGTACCCAGATTGTGGTCTACATATGAGCCAGAGTCTGTTTTATATACATATTATAGAGTCCAAGACAGTAAAAGGCTGAGGGCTGACAAGTCAGATAGTCAAGTTTTCATTACGGATGTTAAACAAGTGAAAACGACAGGCTCTCATGCAAAAGAGAAAAAAGGTTGATGGAAAATATTTATAGTGCACTTTTAAATGGCAATTGGTGTGTAGTTTAATATGTTAGGAGTATATGTATACTTGCCAACATGATGCAATGGATCATGTTGCAAAATGCTCCTAAACCCAACCATTTTTAATCGGCCACCAATTTTATTAACTTTTTCCCCACCACTCCTCCTTCCATTCTAAATATGAACATTGCTTCCTAAAAGTACTTTGCCATTACCACATACCCCACTAACATTCTTTTACAATTACAGGAAAGAAGCACATCACTGCAATCAACAACCAAAAAACAAATACCGTTCACATCCGATAAAGTAAGTACATTAATGTACCACGTATATGTATGTAATTATTGCAGCACAGTTGCACTATATACATCACCCTAGACTACTCTTTTCAAACCAACATTTACTTCACTGCAGCCCATTATATTCCACAATGGAACTACACTGAGAATCACTGCAGGAGAGATTGTCTAATCCTTATTATAGACAAAGCGAAAGATACGACACACAAGATAAAACAAATCTAAAAAAAAGAAGATATTAAAAAACTTGTCTCATTGGATAATTATAAAAAAAGAATTGATGAAATACATAAATAAATGAAAGAGTTCAAACAAACGCATGCAGGAAAGGATACAACGACTGAAAAAAATTCAGACATGAAGATGCATTCCCTTACACTAAGGATGGCTATAGTAATAGCTCCCTTCACCATAACGGTCCAAATAACAAGAATAGAAGAGTTATATTCAGAGCAACTGCATATAGCACTAGCAACGACAGTAACGAAAATGACGACTAACAAGATTATCCCACAACCAGTCGGAATAGCAATAGAGGAAGAGGACAATCTGCTAGACGATCTGGAAGAGGGGGTAGGAATACATCGGCCAGGCCTTTTTTATACAGAGGTCCAAACAGGGGAGGCTGGGAAGACGAATGGAGGCAAACACGCGGTGGGTATTGCTCATAGTCAATCTATCTGACTATTGTCTCAGCCCCATAGAGGAACAAACCTTAAATAAAGGTTTAGGCTTTGTTTATGTTAATGTTAATGTTAAAGGATATTAGTACGGTGCACTATCACCACCGGAGTGGTCGCCTGGCGCTCTGGCAGATCTGAAAAGGAAAGGGGGTGGAGGGTAAAGTTAGTGGGAATGAGCGAGATAAGTGCAAGAGAGCAGTGATGTGCTGTTGGCAGCTTCAGTTCGGTTTAACACAGTTCGCTGAGCTTGGGGTTGGTTTCCGGTCGGTAGCCGTCGTGTGCTGTTGTGCAAAGCTATTTGTGGTTTGTTTTGTTGTTGCAGTGTAGTAAAGTTTGTGTAGTTTGTTGTACTTTAGGGTTGTGGTTGTGTTTGGTCAGAGTTTGAGAGGTGAATGCAGAGGGGGGAAATTGTTAGTGGGTTGGTTATTGGCCTAGCTATCTAGAAGTGATATGCGCTAAGTTTTCCACATTCTTTCTAGATGTGGCGCATGACTATCTCTGAATTTCTATCTAGATCCGGCACTAGCGAATATTCACAATCCTGTCTATACTAAACGACCCGTTTGAGTTTCAGAGTGAATTTTATGAATTCATGAGAAAAAAACATATCAAAGAATTCTTTATGAATTCTAACATCCCTGATTCGACTAATCATGCAGGGTTATGAGGACCATCAAGTTTCTACCCTCCCAGTAATACATACTCTCCAGAATCAATTGTGTTTCAACAAAAAGTTCTAGATGATGTCGAAAAACTTGAATCTAAAAACATCATAGCTTTTCAAAATCTTAGCAATGCTGGAAACACAACCATCAAGTCCCTCGGAATTAATAATGATAAAATCCTGATTAAAAGAGTGGGTAAAGGAGGAGGTATAGTCATCCTAAATAAGCAAGACTATATAGATGAATTCCTGAGTCACCTACAGAAGACAGACTTCTTTACAACTCTTACTACAGATCCAACTCAAGAACTGCTTAAAACTATAGAAATAAAAATTACCAAAGCAGAGGAAAGGGGATGGATAAGCAACAGGAGCCAACTTTCTCATCAATAAAAAGTCCACCATCTCTACATTCTAATGCCTGCCCAAAATACACAAAACTCTTATAAAGCCACCTGGCCACCCTAAAGTGGCAGGAATACATTTGGTATTGAAACCACTTTCCAAATGTATGGATCACTATGTTAAAGGCTTAGTCACCAATATGGCATCATATTTAAAAAACACTACCGATGCTATTAGAAAATTCAAACATGAAAATTTCAACCCAGAAGTTAATCTACTGATAGGGTTAGAAATTGGGCCTCATCACCGGTTCTGGCGGTAACCGTGGCAGTGATACCGGCTGGTTGCTGTCAAACCCATAAACATTTACCGGTGCCTGACTTGCCGGTAACACCGGGGGTTTACAACCTCGGCAGCCGGGATGTTACGTACCGGTAAAATGTTGTTCCCCATTCCCATAGAGTCCGACAGGACTCTATGGGAGTGGGGACCACAGAAACACTGGCACTGGTAATAACGGTGCTGATTCTTCAGTGAAACTCTGTAAGCAGGTGCCAGTCCACCCGGCAGGTCAGACCTTCCGGGCAGGAGGGACCCGCCAGGCACAGTCGTAGTGTGCCGACCAGAAACAATGATGCCGGTAAGCTTACCGGCACAGTTGTTTACAGACTGGCATGCTTGTAATCAGGGCCATAGTGTCACTCTACACTAATATCCCCCAACAAACCACACTAGAGACAATCAAAGAAATACTATAACAGAACTGATCAAGACCCTGTCCCAAACCCATTTATTTTATGGTGCATTGAAACGGCCCTTACAAAAAATTCTTTTCAATTTAAGGAGGCAAATATTATCAACAAATACAGCTCTGGGGTCCACTATGCCCCCTAGCCTTGCCAATCTATATGCCAAAGTGTTCGAGAAAGCGACTGTATATACTCCTACAAATGCAACATAATTAAATAGACAATATCCTTATCATCCATCCACATTATCCATCGTTATATGATCCATATCCTTATCATCTGGGAAGGTACAAATGAGACAGCAGACCAATTCTTTGAATGGCTCAATAACAGAACTGCCACCTTACATTTTCAATGGTTAATCTTCAAACTTCCTGGATATCACTATCTTTCATCTTTCTTCACCTTAAGAGAAACAGCAGTCAAAAAGAAGCTTTTGAAGAAGAAGCTCATACACTTACTAAGAAACTGAGAAACAGAGGATACCCTAGAAAATTGGTAAAATAAAGAGCAGCCAAAAGAACTACAGTAATAATAGAATGCCCTACTGGAAGGAAGTATATCAAAACAAAAAGATGGGCACTTGGTCTGCTTGTCGACTTTTACCAATCAGAGTTTACCCATCAAAAATATCATTAACAAACATTGGAAAGTATTTCCTCCCACTGAACAGAATATGGTATGACCAATTTTTGCATATAAACAAAGAACCTCCTTAGGAAACTGTGTGAGTAAAAGCCAACTTCTAACAAAAGCTATTAACATTGAAAACTTGACTTCCACATGGGGCTTTTATCCCATAATAGGACACTGCCCATGTGGTAAATGTACAATATGCAAACTCACCACAAAGGTAGATATAGTACTTACCAAAGCATGGAAACAGAATACCCTTTCCAACTGCAACAGAGATCATGTCATGTATATGATCACCTGTCCCTGCGATCTAATCTGTATAGGCAAAACCAACAGAAAAATCAAAACCAGAATTATTGAACACAGCAGTTGCCTCAGCAATAAAATAGAGCAGGCATCCATGGTGAAACACTTTATCAAAAAGAATCATGGACGAGAAGATTTCAAATGGACTATATTGCAAGTCATTAAAGGCACTAACCAAACCATGAAGGAAGAAAAGCTGTTTAAAAGGGAACAAGAACTTATTTTCCTCAGTAAAAGCGACAAGAAAGGCCTCAAGGAGGCGATGGAATGGCACAAAATTCAATAGGCACATGCATTGTATATCTATGTATAGTGATGATTTATTAGCCCTATATAGATTCCTCCACCAAGGGACCTACTTTGTGGCCTATTGTTGAATAGCATTGTTGATGCTTTTACCTTTAAAGCAAATATGTCCTATCCTTCAAAATGACCAGAAAAGGAGAGTGTGGAGTCGAAGATGACCCTGAGGTTCTTAGCCTCACAGGTAGGAGCAGGAAGAGGGCCAAGGGAGGCTGGCCAAAGAGTGACAGGAAAGAAGGGTGCAGGTGTGTGGATGATGAGAATCTCTGTCTTACTGGAATTAAGTCAAAGATCGTTGGTGGCACACCACAAACAGTGCACCCATTTCAAGCTCTAATACGCCCTCAACCAAAATCAGCCGAATTACCTCATCTGAGTTGCTATAGAGTATCCGTGCGAAAGTAGTATATTTACCATTGGACCTACAGGAAAATGTTCAAACTCTAGGACTGCAACGGCCAATAGATCAATCTTTGATTGTACTAGTTAATGGTGTGCCAACAAAAGACACAACAATTTGGCAACAATTAGTTGGCTTAAACAAAGTTAGACAAGCCTTGCAATATCTAAAAGAAAACAATCAATACTACAAAGAAATAAACATAGAGTAAATCTAAAGCAAAGCCATCCACATTATTCAAGAGTCACCAGAAACTAGCCAATTTGAACATGTAGATCGTGTTACAGCAGCCAACATTTTAGGCCAGTATACCATTCACCCACTGCACTCCAAAGAAACAATTGATGAAGCATTAGAAGCATATCAAATGCATCAAGCCAAATGATCTCCAATGAGTTTATGGGAAAAAAGTGTAGAAGCTCATTCTTTTCCTCTGCACTTTCCTACAGGAACAGGAGGAAGATATGATGAAAGTTCCACACAAATTAGTGCATCAGAATATCGCTCTTTATGAATGTATTCTGAAGACCCCAGTTTGAGGCAAAATGTCATATACAAAATTTTCCACCTCCTATTAGAAAGTGAACTAGCAAATCTATGTTATGGAGTTGCACACACGTTTAAAACAGGCTCTAACTTTTTTAACATATCCACTACTCAACTGCTTCAAAAAATAAAAGACAAAGATTAAGTTTTGCAGTCAAGTATCACAAATCTCTTGGCAAACATGCATGGTACAAATTAATACTGGTTCTGATGTCACGCTGATGTACATTGTATGCAAAGGAACCTAAGCCCACCCACATGGTTTGTTACCTTAAGTTGTACATAGTATGCATTGGATGACTTGCATGACATCTTAGGCACTGCAAACCAAAATAAAGATGGAAACGATGGAATAGACATAAAAACACCAGGAGAACTCTGTTCTCTTGACCCTGTAAATGTATCAAGGTACTTTATTGCCATGATGCATTTTATCTGCAATAAAACTACTCATACGCTCGAAGTGCAACACTTCTTTTGGAGAAAATAATATCAATCCAGAGGAGCTTTTGTGGATAAAATATGCTCCAAAGTAAGCCATGATAGTTATGCCACTGTTTTATAGTTTATTGAAAAATAAATTACCTGTGACATCCCTTCAGAAACCACAGATAGTGACCTGCATACACAAGTGTTACGCTTCCAAAAACATAAATGTGGCAAATACTGCTGATGTAGATATAAAACAAAGGGAAATGCTATACCAAATGTCACTTTTGGATTCCCTATACCAGTTGCAAAAAAGGACAAGTAAATAGCTTGATGTCTTCTGTTAGACACAGTGTAACAGCCAAATCCCCTAGAAACACATTCATTAAAAGGGATGAAGCATCCAAGTATGTCAATGATTACAATGCAGTAATTGCCCTCTTGTGGAATGCAAACGTAGACATACAATACATTGCAGACAATTCCACTGCAGTTGCAAGATATGTCACAGCCCATCTCATTAAAGATGTCGAAAACAGAGCTAAAGGAGCTCTGCGATGACAAATCATCTGACAAAACACTATCAAAGAAATTGTACAGCTTTGGTATAAAAATAATGCTCTCCCATAGAGAATGCGCGTCCTACGAAGCTGCAGACAGTTTAACAGGTACAGCCTTATATGGCAAATCTGAGCACATTGTCTGGCTGAACCTTGGACTAGCTTCATCCCCAAAAAGAGTACTGAAATCCTACCAAGAGATAGAAAACATAGCCACAAATTATCCCATCAGCCAGGACGTTTTAAAAAACAATGTACTTGATGCATACTACCCAAACAGAAGTACTGCTTTGGAAAACATGTCTCTTTCTGGCACTACCCAAAGCTACACCTACAAAAACAATGTTACACCAAATGAGACAACTGGGAAATATTCAGTTCCAACTTGTGAAGGAAGACTAGTGAAACTCACCAAACCCAGTCTAATTAATCATGTAAAGTTATCATTTAAATCTCCACAACATAGAGAACTGTATTACATGGCCCTACTCCAACTTTTTAAACCTTGGAGAATAATTATTAGGTAACATGAGCATCATTATAACTGTGCTGTCCGGGTAACAATGGTGCCAGTAAGCCTACCGGCACTGTTGTTACCAGACCGGCACAGTACGGGTTTGCCTGCCAGAGGCGCTATGCCTGATAGGGCAGACCCTGCTAGACACAGTGGCCATGGTAAGCAAGCCATAATGGTAGCTCCGGCACCGTTATTAATGGTGCCAGTGCTTCCATCTTCCCCATTCCAATTGAGTTCTATGGGACTCAATCGGAAGGGGGATTACAATTTACTGGTGCCTGACTTTCTGGAACGCTGGAGTTGCAAGCCAAGCACCGGTAAAACGTACAAGTCCAGCGGCAACCTGTCGGCAACACCAGCAGGGTTACCGCCGGACTTGTAATGAGGCCCTATGACTCATTTAAAGCTGCATTAAAAGCAAATGAAAGCATTATAACAAATTACAATTTCAAACAATACAAACAAATGTTGGACAACGAACGTCAGCAAGAGGAAGAAACTGAAGCTCAACTAGACAAAGACACTCCTGAGGGCAATCATACCTTCCCTTACAGGAAGCCAAGCCCCACTTGGAGAACCACTCATTCTAAAAGAAGCAGAAATGACTGAGATAGAAAATAACATGTATCGAAATAAACAATATGAGGAAGACATGTCAGTTCTGGAATCAAAGCTAAATGAGCAACAACTTCCCATTCATCTACAAGTCACTCAAGAATAGTCACTGTATAAATTATAAACCTATAAAATTATATACCCCTGCTCCTGTATGTTACTGGTGAAGCTAGTTCTGGTAAAACATTCTTAATTAAAATAATCAGCAAATGTCTACAAAACTTAACAAACAACAACCTTTCAGCTGTAGTAACAGCCCAAACAGGTTTAGCTGCCTACAACATAGGTGGTGTAACCTTACACCAACTACTACTCCTCCCTGTAAAAAAACAAAACAAATTAGAATACTACAAATTGTCAGCAGAAGCTGCTACTGAAGTACGCAGAATTCTAAAACAAATGAAAGTGCTCCTGATAGATGACGTAAGCATGGTTTCCAACCTCATGTTGGCTTTAATTAATCTCAGAATGCAAGTCCTAAAAACCAACTACGAAGAACGGTTTGGAGGAAAACATGTTATTGGTTTTGGAGACATCTTAAAGTTAACACCAGCGGAAAGGCAACCTATTTTTAAAACATTAGGACACAAAGAATGCTGCAATACCCTCAGGAGCATTGCAAATGAAATTCTCTGGCAACATTCTCACTACAGAGAACTAACTCAAGCCTGTGCCAGTCTGCAGACCTCACAGATGCTAAGCATTTTAAGCATCAGAACTGGGCTGCTTACTAAAGATGCTAAATCCATCCTAAATGGTAGACTAATCCATGAGCCAATTGGATGAAACATATCTGCTCCTGATATCATGGAACAATTACCTCAACAAAATCTAAAATGTATGTCCTTAATGCCAACACTTGCAAGCTGTAGTCAGTTCAATGAGACAATGTTAAAAAAAGAAGTGCAACCCGTACTGTATATCAACTCCACAGACAAACTAAAAGTGCACAACATGGCACTTGCTATGTGTCAACAAGCACCAGCACAACTAAATACCTTAGAAAAATGTATCTCCAACACATCCAGATTGGAGAAAATATTGACTTTGTGTCTAAATGGTACAGTGATTATAAATCGTAACCTTGATGTAGAGCAACGTATAGTCAAGGGAGCAATTGGTACAGTTCTTGGCTTCCAAACATATCCACATGACAACAGCATTCAGTTTGTGAACATCCACATTGACAAACTTGCAGAAGTTAAAAAAATTGGCCAGACAATGGGATGTTTTCCTTCTTTTTAAAGACATGCACCCAAGAATCTATGCCCTGGCAACAACCACCGCAGCATATCACATTCATATTTGCTTATAACTTTGGGTGAAAAACAAATGTATAAGGAAGAAAGGTATTAGATACTATGGATGTGATATGCTGCTATGGTTGTCCTTATTATTGTATACTTACTGTTTGGTCTAGTAATGGGAGTCCATGTTTTTCTTCTTCATTTCTGTGATAAAAGAAAATAGCATGTTAGTATTAGTATTTTGTAATGACTTATTACATTGTATAAGCAATATACTTTTATTTTTTTTCGACCCTCATATTTAGTAGAGTACAAATCAGAGTACTGTGCAATTTGCTCAGTTTCTGTATTTGTTGCTAAAATCATTGGGTCTGTGGGAGAAAAAAAAATCCATGTTGGATTAAAAAAAAAACCTTTTTCTGTTATGCTACAGTTTATTTGTTTGTTTGTTTTCAGTGTTCACTTGTTTCTGGCTAATGCTTTATACTTTGTTTTGTTTTTTTGGAGCAGTAACAGATTCTTCATTTGTTTTGATATTATAAAATTTTGGAGCAGTTAGATACCAATTGGCGTATTCTAACTGTCTATTTTTTTTATATATTTTAGTGGTTTTGATTTATCTATTTGGATATTGTTAAATTTTGGGACAGTTAGATACCAATTGGCGTATTCTAACTGTGCATTTTTTTTGGCCTAATTTAGTGGTATTCATTTATCTGATTAGTTGTTGTAGAATCTTTGAGCTGTTAGATAGCTTTTGGAGTATTCCAACAGTTTAAATTATTTTAACACAAATTTATAATTTTAGGACAGTTAGATACCAATTGGCGTATTCTAACTGTGTATTTTTTGGTCTAATTTAGTGGTATTCATTTATCTGATTAGTTGTTGTAGAATATTTCAGCAGTTAGATAGCTTTTGGAGTATTCTAACAGTTTATATTTTTTTAACACAAATTTAATTAAAGGTTTAAATACAGTTTATTTATCAAATTTTGGTTTTAAGAACATCAAATAAGCGTTTGTAAGATTTGCTGGTAATCTCTGCTTTAGAGTAATGGTACTATCATTACATTCAAACCATCCACATTTCTTTTTTATATATGCAGTGTAGTGCCCTGAATTGGCTGTGGCTCCTGCGTGGTAGATTATACCTATTGTTGTGAAGGTTTTCTTACCAAGTGATATTTGACCATGTGTGAATCCAGTCAGCTTGCAGTTGTTTTTGGTACCATCTGCATTGTAACGTAGAAGCATTAGTATTACGTATTTACTATGTGTTTGTATTACTAAGGTGGAGCGATTATATGAATTGCAGGTAGAGCATAATCTACCAGGGTTTGCATTTTGTACAAGTGGCTGAAATGGAATGGATTCACAATTTGGTATTGATATATATATGAAGCGTTCATTGGGGATTTCTTCTTGTGTCACATTGTTGCAGAGAGTGCATGTATGTTTCCACATGTATGAAATCTGAAAGATTTCATTTATAGGTATGTTTTTGTTTTCCAGTACTTGTAGTAAGTACATTAGAAATTCTTGTGGATCTTCCTGTGAGTTTATAGTGAATTTCACCATTCCAGCACAGTAGTCCAATTGTCGTCTTATTCCAAAAACACTACATGTGTTGTCAGGATTGTTTGCTGCATTTCTGTGAAGTACTAACATTTGCAAACACAATGGGTCTGTACTGTGTAAGTAAATGTTGTCAACAATTGGTGGTAATTGAAATAGAATATTCATTGCTACATTTGCATAGCAACTTACAGCAACTGTATTTGAGAATTTAAATGGTCCAGGTAGTTCTGTATCTAACTGCTTTTTTTGGAGTTTGTCTTCCTTCTTTAAAGAAGTACCTGGTTTACTTTCTCTAATTGATTCTTTTTTGTTTGTGGTACTTGATGAAGTATTAGTTTCTTTTACTCTCTTTGGAGGATTTGCAGTGACGTCCTGTTGCATTTCTGTTTGATTTAGTTTTCTTTTACAACGTTTTAGTTTTTGTGGAACAGAATATGTGTTTAGATGGGGAGTGTATAGTGAGCGAAGTCTATTATATTCTAAAATGCAAGGAATATCAGCGTTTACTTTACTTGCATCAAAGTTGATTAGAAATAGGCCGTCATGTGTACGTAAGTGTGATAGTGCTACGTAGCTGATGCCTTCTTTAAAGAAAGTGTTACCAATATCTGTCATTGCTTTGTCTAGGGTAAGACCTTGTGATTTATGAATCGTGACTGCGTATGCAAGAGTTAGAGAAAATTGTTCTCTGCTTACATACATATCTTTGAAGAGAAGGAATCTAGCTGTTGAGTGTCCTATCCGTTTTACTTCTGAAAGTTTGTCAAAGAGTATATTGACAAACTGAATTTTGTTGTCACGTGGGTATGTTTGAAAGCCAACAACTGTGCCCAGTGCTCCATTAACTAGTCCTTGGTCCATGTCAAGGTTACGTTTAAGCATTACTCTGCAATTTAAGGATAATTTTATCATCTTTTCTAAGCCTGCTGTGTTTGAGATTGATTTTTCTAAATTATTTAGTCTTGTTGTGGCTTGGTCACACATGGGTAGTGTCATACCATGTACATCTAGTTTGTCTGTGGCGCTAATTTCCATTATTGGTTACATTTCTTTACTTAACATTATTTCATTGAATTTGAGACAGCTTGCAAGAGTTGGCATTAAGGCCATACAATTGACATTTTTGTGGGCTAATTGTTCCATAACATCTGTAGCACATGCATTATCGCCATAAAGTGCATTAATGTGCCGGGTTTTCAATGTTGCTTCTGCTTCTTTAGAAAGTATACCAACTCTCAAACTTTTTAAAATGTTGGCATAAGTTAGATCTGCAGATTGGCGCATGTTTTCTGTTAATTCTCTGTATTGGAAATGTTGCCAAAGGTTGACATTTCCAATGCTGCCAACAGTTTTACGGCAGAGTTTGTGCCCTAATGTTTTAAAAATAGGTTCACCTTTTACTGGTGTTAATTGAAGAAGATCTCCAAAAACAATAATGTGTTTTCCTGCAAAGAGCTCTTCATAGTCTGTTTTGAGTACTTCTTGTAATCTGAGGTGAATCAAAGCTAACATCAGGTTGGAGACCATGCTCACTTCATCTATTAGTAGAATTTTCATTTGTTTCAATACTCTGCGTAATTCCATTGCAGCTTCTGCAGAAAGTTTGTAATAGTCTAATTTGTTCTGGTGTTCTACTGGTAATAGTAGCAATCGGTGTAATGTAACACCACCTATGTAACTCCTACTGTGGAGGCAGTGACAACAGCTGACAGTTTGTTGTTTGTCAATTGTTGAAGGAACTTACTAATGATTTTGATTAGGAATGTTTTGCCAGAACCAGCTTCACCACTGATGTGCAGTAGTATAGGTTTATAATTATGGCAGGAACATTCTTTATTTTCATGTTTTACACCATGTGCAATTTGTTTTGTTACTTCTTGAAAAATCCTACTTTGCTCATTGTTTAGTTTTGATTGTAGTATAGTTAAGTCTTCCTTACAGACACATGTGTTTTCTACTTCTATCATAGCTAATTCTGCCTCATTTGTTATTAGTGGTTCTCCCAGTGGTTCTTGGCTTCCTGTTACAGAAGGTTGACTACTGTCAGAGTGTCCTTATCTAGTTGGGCTTGGAGTTCTTCTTCATGTTGCTGTTCATTGTGCAACATTGTTTTGTACTGTGTAAAGTTTACATCAGTTATACATCAGTTATAGTGCTTTCATTTGCTTTGAAAGCATCCTCATATGAGTCATAGTTATCTAGTAATTGTTCTTTTCTGCATGGTTTGAAGAGTTGTTGCAGGGACATGTAATATACTTCTTTATGTTGAGGAGTCTTCAATGACAATTTGATATGATTAATTAAATTTGGTTTAGTGAGTTTAACTAAGCTGCCTTCACAGTCTGTCACTCTATATTTACCTTTTTTTTCATCAGGTTTCATATTATTTTTGTATGTGTAGTTTTGGGCTATTTGGTATAGACACATGTTTTCCAAAGTATTACTTCTGTTTGGGTAGTATGTGTCCAATACATTGTTTTTTAAAATGTCTTGGCTGTTGGGATCATGTTTGGCTATTGTTTCTATATCTTCATATGATTTTAGAACTCTTTTTCTAGATTTAACTGAACCAAGACTTAGCCATACTATATTTTCAGATTTACCATACAATGAAGTACCAGTTAAACGATCAGCTGCTTCATAAGATCCACATTCTCTATGGGTGAGCATTTTTATGCCCAAGCTGTATAATTTCTGAGTTACTGTTTTATCTGATGACAGGTCATTCCAGAGGTCTTGGAGCTCTGTCTTTTCTGCTTTAGTTAAGTATGCTGTGACATATCGTGCAACTGCAGTAGAATTGTCTGCAATGTACTGCACATCTATGTTTGCATTCCATAAGTGGGCAATGATTGCATTATAATCATTGATATATTTTTCTTCTTCTTTTCTTTTTATGTAATATGTATTTTTAGGTGACTTACCTTTAACACTATGTCTAACTGAAGACATGAGGTTGTTTACTTGACTTGTATTTGTAACTGGTCTAGGGAAACCAAATCGGCATTTGGTGTAGTATTTGCCTTTGTTTTTGTATTTGCGACGACAATATTTTCCACATTTGTGTCTTTGAAATTGTAAAATTTGTGCACGAAGATCACTATTTGTGGCTTCTTATGGAATTTCACAAGTTACATATTTTTCAATAAACTGTAAAACAGTGGCATCACTGTCTTGACCAAATTTAGGAGCATCTTTAATCCATAAAAGCATGTGGATATGTGGTGCTCCTCTGGGTTGGTATTCTTTTCTCCAAAATAAGTGTTGCACTTCTCCAAGGGGAGGAACAGTTTTATTACAAATAAAATGTATCATAGCAATGAAGCGATGGTGAAAATATCTTGAAACATTAACAGGATCCAAAGAACAAAGTTCTCCAGGTGTTAGAATATCTATGTTTGTTTTGTTTTTATTTGATATGCGTAGGAAATCATGTAAATCTTCCCATGCATATTCTGCACAACTTAATGTAACAAATGAAGTGGGTGGGCCAAGGTTTCTGATCATACAACGTACATCTCCATGACGTCGAAACCAGTACTCTTTAGTACCACGCATATTTGCTAATAGATTTGTAATATTTGATTGTAAAACCTCATCCTTTTGTAGCACTTTCTCTAATAATTGTGTAGCTGTCATATTTTGAAAGTGTGTTCCTGATTTTAATATGTGTGCAACTCCGTAACATAAAGTTGCTAGTTCACTTTCAAAGAGTAGGTGGAATATGTATTCCACATTTTGTCTAAATCTGGGATCTTCAGAATACATCCGCAATGAGTGGTATCCTGAAGCTGATATTTGAATAGGTCTATCATCATACCTTCCTCCTTTGCCAGTAGGAAAGAGTAGAGGAAAAGCATGTGCTTCTATACTTTTTTCCCATATACTGATTGGCGATCCTTTTGTTTGACGCATTTGGTAAGTTTCCAGTACATCTTGTACGGTGTCATTACAGTGCAAAGGATGAATTGTATAATGGTCTAAAGTATTTGATATTGTAGGAGGACCTAGTAGCTCAAATTGACCAGCTTCTTGTGTTTCTTGAATTATTTCAGTTGTATCTTTCAAGTTTTCTTCAATATTAATTTCTTTGTAATATTCATTATTCTCTTTAAGATATTGGAAGGCTTGTCTAACTTTATATAAATCTACCAGCTGTTGCCATATTTTTTTGTCTTTTGTAGGTACTCCATTTACTAATATAATTAAAGATTGCTGCATTGGACGTTGCACTCCTAGAGTATGCACATTTTCTTTTAGATTTAATGGTAAATAAACTACTTTTCCACGAATGCCTTTTACCAATTCAGAGGGAGGTAATTTTGCTGTTTTTGGTTGAAGGCGTATTATTGCTTGAAATGGGTGTACTGTTTGAATTATGATGCTCTCATATAAATTAAGTTGTTGTAGAGGTTTTGGTACTGGGTATAATTCCAAATTATTTGTGATAGAACGTGAAGGAGTTTGGTTGTTGTCAAGTTTTGTAGTGCAATAACTGCAAAGTATTAAGGGCTCAGTTATTTCATATTTGTTTTCTGCTACAAGGTAGAGAGCTAATTCAAACCATTTAGGGGCCGATTCATGGAACAAACGTGCGCCGAAAATCTTCGTGCAAGCATGCGCAAGCGGAAAAAAACAGCGTGCGATTCATGGAAGTCCCTGCGCGTGTTCACCGCGGGATGTGCGCCAAACCCGTGCATGGCGCACAAGTCACTGCAACATCGCGAAAGGCGTGCGCAACGCGCACAGTGAAAGCGCACAACCTCAGCGCACACACCAGAAAGTGGGCGGGACATGGGGCGTAACACGCGGAATGGGGAACAACACGCGAAAATAAGGGCGTAACTGGGGATGTACTGCAGGGAAGCAGACGGAACGCCCACACGCACTCGAACCACACGTATTCATGGAATCGAATAGGGCAAAGCCACGCACAGCCAAAGACACGCACAAGCTGAAACACGGCCGCCACACGAAGGCAGGCGGTAGAGTCCCAGCACATCAAAAAAGTGGCGCGCGGGAAGTTAAATACGCGATTGAGCGGGGTACGTGGATTTCAGGGGTGCGCGAGAAATTCTACACGCGATTGGCCTGGGTACGTGTATTAAAGGGGTGCGCGAGAAAATGTACACGCGATTGGGCTGGGTACGTGGATTTCAAGGGTGCGCGAGAAATGCTACACGCGATTGGCCTGGGTACGTGGATTTCAGGGGTATGCGAGAAATTCTACACGCGATTGGCCTGGGTACGTGTATTACAGGGGTGCGCGAGAAAATCTACACGCGATTGGCTGGGTGGCTGGATACGTGGATTTCAGGGGTGCGCGAGAAATTCTACACGCGATTGGCCTGGGTACGTGTATTAAAGGGGTGCGCGAGAAAATGTACACGCGATTGGGCTGGGTACGTGGATTTCAAGGGTGCGCGAGAAATGCTACACGCGATTGGCCTGGGTACGTGGATTTCAGGGGTATGCGAGAAATTCTACACGCGATTGGCCTGGGTACGTGTATTACAGGGGTGCGCGAGAAAATCTACACGCGATTGGCTGGGTGGCTGGATACGTGGATTTCAGGGGTGCGCGAGAAATGCTACACGCGATTGGCCTGGGTACGTGTATTCTGGGGGTGCGCGAGAAATTCTACACGCGATTGGCCTGGGTACGTGTATACAGGGGTGCGCGAGAAATCCTACACGCGATTGGGCCTGTGCGAGTGGGGCAGTGTATTACGTGGGTGTGCGGGAAGTTGAAGAGGTGAATTGCCAGTGTGGGTCCTCCCAGGTCTCCCCTCTACCCCCTCCACGACCTCTGCAGGCAGCCCACACCACAGGGGACTACCCTGCACCCCTGGTCATGTCCCGCAGGCAGCCCATCCACCATGGGCATGCCCCCCAGCCAAGCCACATGTCCCCTTGCACCCCCACCCCCCAGCACCGTGGGGCACCTGCCAGCAGGCCCCCAACCATGTCCCACTCATGTCCCCTTGCACCCCCACCCCCCAGCACTGTGGGGCACCTGCCAGCAGGCCCCCAACCATGTCCCCTTGCACCCCCACCCCCCAGCACTGTGGGGCACCTGCCAGCAGGCCCCCAACCATGTCCCCTTGCACCCCCACCCCCCAGCAGGCCCCCACTCATGTCCCCCTGCACCCCCACCCCCCAGCACTGTGGGGCACCTGCCAGCAGGCCCCCAACCATGTCCCACTCATGTCCCCTTGCACCCCCACCCCCCAGCAGGCCCCCACTCATGTCCCCTTGCACCCCCACCCCCCAGCACTGTGGGGAACCTGCCAGCAGGCCCCCAACCATGTCCCACTCATGTCCCCTTGCACCCCCACCCCCCAGCAGGCCCCCACTCATGTCCCCTTGCACCCCCACCCCCCAGCACTGTGGGGCACCTGCCAGCAGGCCCCCAACCATGTCCCCTTGCACCGCCACCCCCCAGCAGGGCCCCACTCATGTCCCCCTGCACCCCCACCCCCCAGCACTGTGGGGCACCTGCCAGCAGGCCCCCAACCATGTCCCCTTGCACCCCCACCCCCCAGCAGGCCCCCACTCATGTCCCCCTGCACCCCCAGCCCCCAGCACTGTGGGGCACCTGCCAGCAGGCCCCCAACCATGTCCCACTCATGTCCCCTTGCACCCCCACCCCCCAGCAGGCCCCCACTCATGTCCCCTTGCACCCCCACCCCCCCAGCACTGTGGGGCACCTGCCAGCAGGCCCCCAACCATGTCCCACTCATGTCCCCTTGCACCCCCACCCCCCAGCAGGCCCCCACTCATGTCCCCTTGCACCCCCACCCCCCAGCACTGTGGGGCACCTGCCAGCAGGCCCCCAACCATGTCCCACTCATGTCCCCTTGCACCCCCACCCCCCAGTCACCAGGGGCAGCCTCCACAAGGCCCCCACCCATGTCTCACACCACCCCCACCCCCCAGTCACCAGGGGCAGCCTCCACCAGGCCCCCACCCATGTCTCCCACCACCCCCACCCCTCCAGTCACCAGGGGCAGCCTCCACCAGGCCCCCACCCATGTCTCCCACCACCCCCACCCCTCCAGTCACCAGGGGCAGCCTCAACAAGGCCCCCACCCATGTCTCCCACCACTCCCACCCCCCAGCAGGCCCCGACTCATGTCCCCTTGCACCCCCACCCCCCAGCACTGTGGGGCACCTGCCAGCAGGCCCCCAACCATGTCCCACTCATGTCCCCTTGCACCCCCACCCCTCCAGTCACCAGGGGCAGCCTCCACAAGGCCCCCACCCATGTCTCACACCACCCCCACCCCCCAGTCACCAGGGGCAGCCTCCAACAGGCCCCCACCCATGTCTCCCACCACCCCCACCCCTCCAGTCACCAGGGGCAGCCTCCACCAGGCCCCCACCCATGTCTCACACCACCCCCACCCCTCCAGTCACCAGGGGCAGCCTCCACAAGGCCCCCACCCATGTCTCCCACCACCCCCCAGCAGGCCCCCACTCATGTCCCCTTGCACCCCCACCCCCCAGCACTGTGGGGCACCTGCCAGCAGGCCCCCAACCATGTCCCACTCATGTCCCCTTGAACCCCCACCCCTCCAGTCACCAGGGGCAGCCTCCACCAGGCCCCCACCCATGTCTCCCACCACCTCCACCCCTCCAGTCACCAGGGGCAGCCTCCACCAGGCCCCCACCCATGTCTCCCACCACCCCCACCCCTCCAGTCACCAGGGGCAGCCTCCACCAGGCCCCCACCCATGTCTCCCACCACCCCCACCCCTCCAGTCACCAGGGGCAGCCTCAACAAGGCCCCCACCCATGTCTCCCACCACTCCCACCCCCCAGCAGGCCCCCACTCATGTCTCCTTGCACCCCCACCCCCCAGCACTGTGGGGCACCTGCCAGCAGGCCCCCAACCATGTCCCACTCATGTCCCCTTGCACCCCCACCCCTCCAGTCACCAGGGGCAGCCTCCACAAGGCCCCCACCCATGTCTCACACCACCCCCACCCCCCAGTCACCAGGGGCAGCCTCCAACAGGCCCCCACCCATGTCTCCCACCACCCCCACCCCTCCAGTCACCAGGGGCAGCCTCCACCAGGCCCCCACCCATGTCTCACACCACCCCCACCCCTCCAGTCACCAGGGGCAGCCTCCACAAGGCCCCCACCCATGTCTCCCACCACCCCCACCCCCCAGCAGGCCCCCACTCATGTCCCCTTGCACCCCCACCCCCCAGCACTGTGGGGCACCTGCCAGCAGGCCCCCAACCATGTCCCACTCATGTCCCCTTGCACCCCCACCCCTCCAGTCACCAGGGGCAGCCTCCACCAGGCCCCCACCCATGTCTCCCACCACCTCCACCCCTCCAGTCACCAGGGGCAGCCTCCACCAGGCCCCCACCCATGTCTCCCACCACCCCCACCCCTCCAGTCACCAGGGGCAGCCTCCACCAGGCGCCCACCCATGTCTCCCACCACCCCCACCCCCCAGTCACCAGGGGGCGCCTCCACCAGGCCCCCACCCATGTCTCCCACCACCCCCACCCCTCCAGTCACCAGGGGCAGCCTCTACCAGGCCCCCACCCATGTCTCCCACCACCCCCACCCCTCCAGTCACCAGGGGCAGCCTCCACCAGGCCCCCACCCATGTCTCCCACCACCCCCACCCCCAGTCACCAGGGGCAGCCTCCACCAGGCCCCCACCCATGCCTCCCACCACCCCCACCCCCCAGTCACCAGGGGCAGCCTCCACAAGGCCCCCACCCATGTCTCACACCACCCCCACCCCCCAGCACTGTGGTGCACCTGCCAGCAGGCCCCCACTCATGTCCCACTCATGTCCCCTTGCACCCCCACCCCCCAGCAGGCCCCCACTCATGTCCCCTTGCACCCCCACCCCCCTGCAGGCCCCCACTCATGTCCCCCTGCCCCCAGGACCTGACGAAACGCAATCATGGCAGTAATGGGCAGCATACCCAGCACAAACACCCAGCCAAGGATTGCATCCACCCACATAGTAGATGCAATTACATGATACAACCCCAATGGCAAGTATGTAAATGAACACATGTCCGTCACACACACATACACAATGGGTGCAAGTGAATGTCAAAACCCATATCATGACATCCATGAAACCAATGAGAAAATACCACAAATGTAAGTAATAAATATATGTATTAAAGATGAAAATGAAGTAAAGAAATAAAACACACAACAATGGGGATGACAAAACAAATGGTCCATGTCCGAGAACTAATAGAAAAAATCAAAAAACAAAGGAATCCAAAAACTAATGTAGTCCAAAGAAAAATAATGGGGGGAAAAAATAAGGAAAAACCATTGCCTCATGGTGAACACAAATATAAATCCAACAAATGTTTTCCAAACATCAAACTATGTACAAGAATATCCCAGGGTCCATGAGCCCAACACCATAAATGAAACCTACTACTACAAACTAATAAAAAAAATATATACAGAAAAGTGGCCATTGTCCGAGCGGTCCAAAAAAAACTTAAAAAATAAAGGAAACCTAACACTAACTAACTAAAGAACTATATACAATGGCAGCGGGCAAGTCCTGCGGCTCACTCTGTGATGTTGCCGGCCAGGGCATCATCGAACTCCATGTCGATGTCCCGGAGGCGGGACTCTGTCCTGGCCCCGAGGTCTCGCAGGGACAACCCCGTGTCCACCTCAAACTCCCTGCGAGCTTCCTCGAGGCACTCAGCCCGCCTCAACGCCCGACGCATGGAGAACTCCGCCCTGACCATGGTGAGCCGCTCCTCTTCCGCCCGCTGCCGCTCCGCACCTATCCGCTGGACCAACTGCTCCCACACGGAAGACACTGCCATCCCAGGGTTCTCCTGCCCTCCGGCCGATGCCTGCCCCTCTGATCTTGATGGCCCCGAGCCATGATGCCTCCCACGTCGAGCCTGCTGCTGCCTCCGACGCCACTGCCTCTGCCAGCACGACGGCATCCAGGCTGATGGAATCCACCGATGCCGTCGTGCACGTGCCCTGCCAGATGATGCCGGCACATCCTCCATCTGCAGGGGGACAGTTGCTGGTGTGTCCACCCCTGCTGGACCTTCGACTCCCGACTGTGGCAGGGATGGGGTCCCCACCGAGCTGGCTGCGTTGGTCGGGGCAGGTCCACAGGGGGCTCTGGTGGCATCTGGGCCGGAAGACGGCATGGAGCACGACTGGCGCATAGCCTCCACAGAGGAGGAGAGGGTCGCCAGAAGGCCACACACATGTAGGAAACCCCCGACCATGGCGGCTCCCAAATGGTTCACGTACGCACGGTGCTCTTCGTGATGATGTGCATGCTCCTCCCGGGAAGCATGCACCTCATCACGAATGCCAGCCGTGCGCAACGTGACACCAATCAGGACCCTCTCCACACGGCCAGGGGTCCCCTCGTTCGCAGGTAGAGGAGTGTCAGATGACATGGACATCTCCCCTACCTGCGGACGGGCTTGGGATGGGGCATCCCTGCTGGTGCATGGTGGTGCAGTCACAGTGTCAGGGACAGTGACATGCACAGGCACCTCCACGGCGACCTGTGCTGCCTCCTGCCCCTGGCCCTGGACTGCACCACTTGCACCAGCGGGGATGCCCCCACCAGGCCCCATGTGTGGCTCAGTAGCGGCCTCCTCCCCCTCTGTGGAAACCACCAACCTGGATGTCTCCACGCCGTCTTCCGCCGGTGCAAGCCCCTGTGGGGGCTCACCCACCCCTTCCGCTGCAGCCGTGGCGGCATCCCTGCCGCTCTGCTCTACAGCGCCTTCTCCGCCCTCTTCTTCACTAGCCACTGTGTAGAGGGAGACATAGAACACAAGCATCAGGGTACTGTACAATGGTCCCCTAGACAGGAAGCAACAGCAGATGAGTGGCACTGTCATACATCACTTCCATCATGTCCCTCCACAACACATGGGTCAGTGCAGGCAAAACACATATAGTAACACGCATGGCGCATGCCATGGACATTGGCATACATGACCAAGGGACTCATGATTCATACAATGTTGGTTTTAAACTCACATGCATCATGGGTCTTGCCATCACATGCACACACCTCACCGTAGTTCCATCCATCTGGCCTCGTACACCACAGACGCAGTGGATACAAGGATGACTAGGCTGCATCAGTGAATCTGAACATTGTCACAGACATGTGTCATGCATCCATGGCAGTTACAAGTCACAGACACGCAGGTCAGACACACACACATGGACACCATACGTGTACATGGGACCAGCACCCATCCCTCACCCCCACCCATGTCCAGGAACAGAGACTGCCATGCTTCCATGTGTCCATTCCGCACAGAGCCCCCCTGTTGCAATAGAACACATGCACCAACCATGTGGTTCACACATCACTGTACTCACATGCCTGACCATGATGTCCCTGCACACACACATACGTACATGGCCTATGTCACACATACAGGCAGGTATCAGACAACCAGCACACTGCAACATGCCCTGTCTCACACAGTAATGCTTGGCCACTTACCGGCCAACTCCAGATGGGTCTGCCTCCGAAGGATCTGGGCGTGGAGCGCTGGGTTTACGCGTTCCAGGACCCTCATCTGGATGTCACTCAGGCGTGCCCGGCCCCCCTCCGCGAGGCGCCAGGCCTTATTGAGGGTCCTGGACCTCAAGTCCTCCCAGCGCTTCTTGATGTGCTTGATGTCGCGGGTTGCCACCCCCTCCGCGTTGATGGCAACCACTACATCGTCCCAGATCCTCTCCCGTCCTTCCTTGTTGGCGCGTGGTCTTCCGAAGAGGGCATCATAATGCCCCAGGACATGCTCCACCAGGACACCAACTTCCTTCTCACTGAAGCTGGTGGCCCTCTGCCTCTCTGGCTGGGGGTTGCCACTGGTCTCAGATGGTGCTTGCCCCGACATGGCGACCCCCGAGGCAGGCGTGGGTGGGCAACTGGGTGCTGGGGCTGGGCTGTGGAGCGATGGTATCCCAGTCGGGAGTCTACTGTTCCAGCAGGGGTGGACACAGCAACTGGACCCCTGCAGATGGCTGATGTGCAGGCACCAAATGGCAGGGCACGGTGGCAGCAGGCAGGCAGGCAGGCAGGCAGCAGCAGATGGCACGTGGGAGGCTGCTCGGGGCACTGGGGGGCAGTGATTCGGCCTTCTGGGCAGGAGCGTGGTCTTCCGTGTGTATTCGCGTGGCCAGCTTGATACGGAGTGAT
Organism: Ambystoma mexicanum; assembly: GCF_040938575.1. Taxonomy (NCBI): domain Eukaryota; kingdom Metazoa; phylum Chordata; class Amphibia; order Caudata; family Ambystomatidae; genus Ambystoma; species Ambystoma mexicanum. Next base: position 1,079,628,463 of record NC_090922.1, read on the forward strand.
TTGGCACGTGAAAAATCTGCACGTCAGCGTGTAATTCGAGGAAAGGCCCTTAGCGCGTAAGCGCGTCTGCACGCATACGCATTTTCATTGGACCAAAGGCCCTCAGCGCGTGAGCGCGTCTGTGACGTGTCGTGCGAGGGTGTATCCCTCATTGCACGTGATGACAGAACACACGTGGATTTCAACCAATCGCGTGTGAAAGTTCACGGCACCCCGGAACACACGTACCCAGGCTAATCGCGTGTGGAACTACCCGCGCACCCGGAAACACACGTACCCAGGCTAATCGCGTGTGGAAAACTGCACGTCCGCGTGTAATGCGCGTAATCACACGTGAAAAACTGCACGTCCGCGTGTAATGCGCGTAATCGCGCTTGAAAAACTGCACGTCCGCATGTGACGTGACGCGCGCGTGCGTTTCCCTCAGCACGGGTTAAAGGTGAGCGGGCCCAGCAGTTCGCTGTACGTGCCTTACGTGGAGACCGACGTGTGTTGCTGCTTCCAGTTGTTTCGCGCGCCATCTACTTCACAGCTCTCAAGGACGTATCTCTTCTTTTGGCGGGGGTATTGGCTACGCGTGTTTTTCTGCATCGCGCTAGTCAGACGGTGAGTCGCAAACGCTCCTTTTCCCACTGCGGGTGCCCCTGTGTATTGCACCCATTTTCGATGTCATCGTAGCCTGCGTGTCCCACGCGTACGCGTTATTCGTGTTACTGGGTGCCACCGCGTACTGCGGGAGGTTAAATCCACGCACGTAGGCTGCAGGGTTGCGTGCACGGTTTTACTGCAGTTTTGGGGTGCCTGAGCCTTGCGTGACCCGTCACCACATCACCCGGGTCACATACAGCCTTGCAGGTGCAGGGGGGCTGTTAACATCTTGCTTCCCACCCCCTTCACTCCAATTGCCCAGGTAAATTGTGCTGTACACCTCCCATTGGCACCACTCCATCTGTGCCAGCACTATTACATCTGTGCCATGGTTGGGAGGCCACCAAAGGTGAGGGGCGCCTCAGCTGGGCGTACTCCTCGTGGCGGGCGTGGTCGGGGACGTGGCCGTGGTGACCAGGGAGTAGGGGGACTCCAGGGTGTCCAGGGCAGCCACAGAGGGGGAAGAGGCAGGGGTGCGCCACTTGAGCACAATGTTGTGCCATGTGTTGGTGCAGCCATGCCACCACCCCCTGTGGTTCCGGGGGATGCAGCTCCTGCATCTGGCACTGGCACCCGTATGACCCGGCAGTCCGTTCCATCGACTGCCACGGGCCCAAGGGTAGCAGTAGCTGCAGGTGCAGCTGTGGACACCGCCACCCAGGCTCAGGGTCTGCCAGCGCAGGCTGCGTTGGCACTTGAAGAGCCCTTGGTAGATCTCCAACAGGCCAGGGGGGAAACCATAGGAGCACGCCGGGCTGCTCAGACCAAGACACGTGTCCCTGGGGCAGTCATGTCATCTGCTGCCCCGAACAGCCGGGTGTTGGCAAGTGCAGGGGCAGATGCACCCAACAGCACCCCGGTTGTGAGTCTGCCAACCAGGACCGTTGCGGTCAATGACCCTGCCACAGCTGATGTTGCTGCGCAGGGTCCATTAGTGGGCACCCAGCTGCCACTGACACAAGTCAGGCCTTTGGTCATCCCTCCACCTGCCACTCCCTCGGCTCAATCCACCAAACCCACTGGCCATACTGGTCAGGGCGGCATTAGCCAGCCAGGGTCTGCGCCACAGTCCAAGAGGAGGAAGGTTGCACCTGCAGCACAGGCTGGGACCCCACACACAGCCACGACCTCCTGCACGTCGAGGAAGAAGCCTTTCTGTAAGCAGGAACTGGACTTCCTCGTGGACTACGTGCGGGGACACAGCCGTGACATGCTAGTGGGTGCCAATAGTCAGACTACGGCTGCCCAACGTGACACCCACTCGAAGCATGTTGCGGAACATGTCAGTTCATTCGGCCATGAGGTGCGCACGGCGCAGGAGTGCAAAAAGCGCTGGAATGACATCAAGCGCAGCACTAAGGCTAAGCGTGCCTCAAATTACAACTTGACTCTGGTGACTGGCGGTGGGCCTGCACCAGAGGAGGAAGAACTCACTCCGCATGAGGCTCTCGTTGCGGAGTTCATACCACCAGAATTGGTCGAAGGTGTGGGAGAGATGCTGGACTTTGATGCCCAGTCCAGTGAGTGTTGATGCGTAGTTGTTGAGGACGTGTGTGTTTCACTTGTGGGATGTGTTGTGCATGATTGCTGCTACATGTGACGTGTACATGGTTCTGATGTGTAAGTAATGCAATGCTACCGTCATGCATGTCTCCTCTGCCTGCATGCGGGACTCCATGTGGGCATGCTCCCTTGCCCCTCCTCCGCCACTCTGCACCCCAGTTCCACCTTTGCACTGGTCTGCTACATTCTTGCCAATGTGTAGTTTCTTGTTCATGTGTCCTGTGTAGATGCTAACTTCCAGCTTAGAAACTGCCAGACATATGCCGTGTGGTACAGCCTTAGTACTCGATGCAGGGTATCCCACTTGTACTGTGCATGGGCCAGATGTCCCGCAGGGACATGAGTGCCCATTCATGCTCCATGTGCATTGCACGCATGCCCCTATGTGTCCTTGACTGGATGATCACTGTAATATGAGTCCTTGGTTACATACATTGCCTGCCATATTATCGGCCTCCCCATGTCAACTGTGGCTCAGTCCTGTGTTGCACACATGTTTAGGCTCTGACAATCTGTGTGGCTCACAGGCCTCAGCCTGTTCAATGGCCAATGACTCTGTCCAACTCTTGTCGTGTCTTCTTCACACGTGGCTGGCCTCCGGATCTTCCATCATGTGTCCTGCCCACTGTCCCAGCATCATTTGCAGTGTTGTAATTTGAATCACATTAAGCTGTTGATGCCAGTCAACACTGCTTGTCAATACACAGGTGTATGGGCAGCCTTTTGATACCATGCTAGGCATCCCTGCTTTGGTACTGGGGTGGAGGGGTGCTTGGCTGCTAGACATGGTACACATTGAATACACAATGCACGTGATGTCTGATTTTGACATTGCACTGCCTTCACATTTCCTGGCACACACCATGGAGTGCTTGTACATGTAGGTAGTGAGTGGCGTACACATTTTCAGCACTGCATAGACCCACTTCCATGCAAACTGCCACCTTTCAACAGGTCTGATCACAGTAGCTATTCAAAGTATACCCAGCATGCATGCCAGGTCATATGTTGTGTGTCACATGTCTGCCGGATGCCTTTGCTGTCGGTGTGTGTGTGTGTGTTGTGTGCTTCTGACATGTGTAGTGACCTTTTCCTCTCTATTTTTCAGGTGATGACGCAATGGATGCAGAGGATGGTGTTGTCATGCCAGACACAGGGTTGGTAAGACCACATCAACCCGGCACTAGTGGGGGTCGTGGGGTGGTAGGCCACGAAAACCCCCAAGTGCTGCAGTCCATCCTGTCTCTGGCTGCATATGAGTCCAGCCTTGATGACGACTCTGACGTCCATGTTGAGTTGGATGAGCATCAAGTCCATGTGTCAGGGGTGAGTGATTCTGATGTGGACACTCCTCTGTCTGCGACACCTGCACTGAGGGATCAGACAGTCTTGGTTCCACCGCCCGTGGTGGATCGGGACGCAGGGTCACCCTCCACACCAGTCACTGATGTGCCTGGGACATCACGTCGACGGGGGCATGTAGTCGTGCAGCCACAGGCGGTGCCAACACAGCGAGGACCCCCGGTCCTTGGGTCCCGCAGGGGTCAAGCCCGGCAACGCGGTCGCCGCGCGCAACCGCTGTATACTGAGTGGGAGCAAGACATGACTGCCAATTCCGAACGGCAGGGGGCAGCAATGGAGAACATCGCTGACAGCATGGAGCGTGTGGCCCGATCTGTGCTCCCCCCTGCTAGGCAGGTGCTTCTCCAGCAGCAGGCGGCACGGTCCACGGCCCGCTCGCTCAGGCTGGGCATGGCGGCCTCAGACAGGGCACGCCAGGCTGAAATGTCGTCTCTGCGTCAAGCAATTGCTGCTCACGCAGAGGCGCACATGGATGCCCTGAGGGAGGAGTATGCCTCCCTCAGATCCACTCTGGGTGTCCTTATGATGTCCCAGAGGCAGCAGGCAGAGGAGAAGTTTGCACAGCTTGAGCGCACCATCTCGGCTGAGCTACAGGCTTGCCGGGAGGTGCAGTGGTTGTCCAGCCAGGCCTTGCAGGAGGAACTCCGTGTTACACGTGCTACCTTGCAAGAGGAAGCACGTGTATCACGTGAGGTTCTGCATGCAGACCTATGTAACATCGCCACACAGAACCAGGCTCACCTGTCCGGCAGACTTGCTGCCGACGAGGGGCAAGCTGCGGCTAGGCGTGGCCAGGCTACTGTGCCACGTCCTCCTTTCCAGGATGAGCCAGACTCGGACGACCATCTATCTCCCACATAGGTCGTGCTGTGCAGGCGTTGAGCCCATGGAGGTATTTTTTTTTGGCTCAGCATCATCGCATATGGATGTTGAGCAGCACCCTGTACCTCCCCCCTCCTGGGTGCCTCACCTCCCCCCCGGGTCGTATGTGGCCATTTTTGATTTTTCTTTTAGTTTAGTTAGTTAAGTTTCTGTTTGATAGTTAGTTTAAATAGGTAATGTAGGTTTTCCATAGTTAGTGTAATTAGTTAATAGTTGAGTTAGTTTAAAATTTGTAGTCTATTGTGCTTTCATGTGACAGTGCGGTGCCTTGTGGTTTTTGAAGGCATCCACTGTCTGTTCCAGCTGGGCCCTTCATGGTTGTCTTGTGTATGTGTTTGCTGCTTGGGTTTCTTGACTCACATATGCCACTCCTGCCTCCCTTATCCATGGGCTCGCAAGGATGGTTCGGTGTTACAGAATTTTACACAAGGGCTTTGGACTGTCATATCTGTGGCATGTCTGGTGCTTTGTGACTTGTGTTGACACCCCTAGTGGGGATGATTTAGGTGTAATTGTCCACTGTTCAGCTTTTGCTAGATGGGGTGTGTCATGATTAATGTGGACATTGATTGCTATGCATTGTGTATTATGTCTCATATCTTTACTGTACACGTGCCTGTTGCAATTCATGCTGTAGATAGTGTTCCACACTTTGGAAGTCAAAGACGGACTGATGGTGTGATTTGTGATGTGACTCTCTGACATGGTCAAGTAATGAGATGCCTGATGAGACACACACAGATCACTTTGATGCATTAATCATTTGTTTCATGCACTTTCTGCAGGGGGATGAGGCACCAGAGCACCTTTGCCAGCAGACATGGCCCATTGGACGACGGAATTCCTGACCCGTTTGTTGGTGCCCACATGCACATGTGTGCACGAGCAGAGCCACAGTGATTGCAGACCCACATCCTAGAACTGCTGACATGTTCCAAGGAACTCCAGGCAAGGTGAGCATCACAGGGGGGCCACGACACAGCAAAGCTTGCACCAGGCGAGTTGCACATGCAGGCTTAGTCACAGCACTGAGGGTGAGCTTAGACGAATATTGGTGTTGAAGCACACAATGCAGCTCAGATGTGTTTGTGGACTGATGGCTGTTGATAGTAGGGTTGTCTGGGACACATGCAGGGGCAGTGGCACATACCCTGCGGTACACCAAGGTTCATTGAGGCACTTGTATCAACCATGTAGCCTTCCGAGACATGGAAAGGGGCAGCTCACAGGGACATACAGCAAGGGACATACTTGGGTGCAGTGCATGTCTATTCCACGTACTTCATGATAAATGCACTGCCAACTTTGTTTTGGTCATGGTGGTACGCCACTTGCTCTGTAGTCATGGCTTGCCATATGGGTCTGTCTGCTTACCCAGGGAACATTGCATGTTGTGTGAATTGTGACACATTGGTGTTCCATTTGCCACGCACCCACCAGCGCCTGACTTACTGCATTGACTGTGTATGACCCATCACAGGGGTGATGTTATATATGGGTACGAAGCATCGAGCACTGATTGTCTGTTTGTAGAGTAGTTTGTTGCTATGGGGCATGTTTTGTGTTGTGTTTCTGTGTAATTGGCACATACAGGTTGTTGACTGTGTCTCTCTTTGCAGCATTGCAGTGCTCCTGTAACCGGCCCTGAGAGTGCGCAGGCAGGAGGCCAGCACTCAAAACCAGAGCTAAGTGTCTTGTTGTTTTCCTTACAAACTGCCCTGCATAGGCTTGCTGGGGAGTGTACTGATGCATGGATGTATGTGTGGTCCTATTTGGTATGTTTTTTTCCCTAATCACCCGTGATCCTATGCAATTATGAAACCTGTACCCTCTACCCGGTGTTCCTGCTTCCCGTGCCTATCCAAGCAACGTTCCCTGACCCTCTTTCCCCACTGGGGTTGCGGATGCCTGTGTAAGCCCCAAACTTGCAGGCGCCAAAACCCTAGAGGGGGTGGTTGGTTCGTACCACTCCTGAGCCTGTACTACAGAAGGCCATGACAATGATGTCCAAGTTTGTTTGGATAGTGTATGTGTTCATGCAGGTTGTACATTTTCGTGCATTCCCTAGTTTCATGTGTCATTCCTCCTCCCCTCGCCTGCCACTCATTCCAGTCATCCAGTGTGTCTACACCTGTCCCGACTGCATATCCCTGAACCTCATTCCCCACCATGATCTCAGGGGCCTGTGTGAGTTTGACCTTGCAGGCACCCGGGACATGGTGTGGGTGGTTGTTTCATGAGACTCCCGCGCCTGTACAGGGGACCTGTGACAGTACACATCCATTCATGGTGCATCATCCTATGTCATGTACCACACATGTCTCACATCCTGTCGTGACATTGTTCTGCTGTGCTACCTTGGTTGTTGCATCATTGTGGTAGTACTTGGCGTTTGTGAGGTACTGCTACGTCAAGTCATCTACTGGAGGGTGTTTGGGTTCGTTTTCATGCCTTGGATTTTGTGATTTTGGAAATGAGTGTGGATTCTGAGGGTTCAGGCATCTTTTTACACACAAGGTGGGAGATGGACACGAAGGGTAAAGGTGATCCTGTGGCCAGGTGGAAATGAGGGTTGGAGGCTCCATGACCCAGGTGCAGTTGTTCAGTGGGTCATGGTCATTTGCGCGGGAGGGGCGTTGTTGTTGATAGTTGCATTGCCCTGCAGTGTGATGGGAACTCTGACATTGTAATGTTGTTGTCCTATGTACATGTTGTGTTCTGCTGATCAATGCCTGTTCATGTGTTGTGTTTTCCTTTCAGGTGCGAGGGGATAGTTGTGGTTTGACATGCTGGGGTGTACACATGGTGGATGTTCACATGTGATGTGTAGGGAACACTGATGGTCACTTGAGTGCACATGCATATGTGGAGTGCATGTCCCTGCAGAACCACACACTTGCACTCGGATGCACTCCATGTACTCCCACCCTTGCATATCCACGTGTACACTGTTTGCCTTCTGGTGCCCACTGTGTCCCGGCAGCACATGTTCTGTGACCGATTATGCTTCCAGTACATGCCTAATTTGATGTTTGATGTAGTCTGTCACTTAGATGTGATGCTCAGGGTGTGCATCACACGCAATGGCTGTTCACTGTGCTGTGCGCTGAGCAGTGTGATGCAGGAGTGGGACACTGCACACATGAGCTGCAGTGTTGATTTTGCAATGCATAATGTGCATATAGACAGGCATTCATTGTGATGTTACGTCTACGACTGTTGCAATGCATTTGGAAACAACTTATTTTGGGTGGGACATTTTGTTGGTCTGTCATTTCATCTGATTCCGGGTCAGGCATCATTGTCCGATGCCACTGTACATTTAGGACATGGCAATGTGTACCTTATCGTTACTGCGTCGGTGTATGGGTATTGCTTGCCATGTCATGTTGATGTTTGGGAGGGTTTGACTGACATGACAGTGATGGCCATGTCCTGTTTTGCAGGTGTGTGTGATGCACACCTTGCATGTCCAGGTCATCCGCTTCTCAGAGCAACTAGCTGGGGGTAGGTTTCTCTCCGCAGCAGGGCCCTCCCCCTGGAACAGACTTCCTGCCTGACTTGAACTTGAGGGGAACCATCTCCAGTTCTGGAAGCACCTCAAGACCTTCCTCTTTGCTTCTGCTTACTCTCTGCCTCTCCCTTGCAGAATTCTTCACTGGAACTGCACAGGAGCTGCTACTGGGACACTCTCACCAACCTCGGTCCCTGGCCCAGCCACTGTCCACTTGCACTGCCACCCTGGCAACCCCTGCACTGCAGTACTGTCTCTCTATCCCTACAGCCCTCCCTTCCCAGCACTTGTCTGCACTTACCTTTGCAGTTGCCACCAGGCGACCTATGTATTATTTTTTTGGCCTACTTCCCCTGTACTGGACACCCCCCCACCCTTCCCCTTGCACTTTTCCCTTCCCCCTACCCCTGCACTTGCACAATCTCAATGACACCTGGCCTAGTAGTACCGTTCTCTGTGTTCCCTTGTTCCCCCCCCGCCTCATTGCGCCTTGGAATACTTGTGTATGGCCCATGTCATGTCACATGTCATATGTGTGCATTTTGGTTGCACAGGATAGCTTGTGTTTAAGTAGCTAGGGATGCAGACGATGTGGCACTTCCATGGCAACTATCTCAGGGTGGTAGGGTTGTGACAGTTGACTGTCACTTTGTCATCATCGATTGTCACCTGGTATGTGCCAGGCCTGTGTGCACTCCGCAGGGGTGGGAGTTTAGGTGAAAAATGTGGCCACAAGCTGGGTCCGGGCTTCCTCGCCACGTGCCCTGTCCCCTCCCATGGGCAGCGCCTGTGCCTGTGGTTGGGGATGTGGGGGCACCACAATGTCCACCCGGACGCCCTGCCGTGTTGCAACATTGTGCAGGACACATGCTGCCACAATGATCCTGCACACTACTGGTGGTGCATAGAGTAGTTGCCCACCAGAGCGATCAAGGGAGCGGAAACGTGACTTGAGCACTCCGAATGTGCGCTCCACTATGCCCCTGGTTGCAATATGGGCGGCGTTGTATCTTACCTGGGGTGGTGTGGTGGGGTTCCGGATTGGCGTCATCATGTGGTTGCTCAGAGGGTAGGCACTGTCCCCTGGGGAGGTGATAATAATTGAGATTATTAGGGTTGGGATATTTGTCTGTGTGTGACTTGCATGCATGTGCAAGGGCATTTGTACTGACCTAGGAGCCATGTGTCGCCATGCTGCCCAGCTTCCAGGGCCCGGCTCAGGGCGGACATTCTGTATATGAAACTGTCATGGGTGGAGCCAGGGTAGTTTGCATAGACAGAGGTGATGATTCCCTTTGCATCGCATACCACCTGTACATTGATGGAATGCCAGTGCTTGCGGTTTCGGTGGATGTGCTCAGTGGCCCTAGGTGGACGTAGGGCCACATGGGTGCAATCTATGGCACCGAGCACTTTGGGGAAGTGTGCCACCCTGAAAAAATCCAGGACAACGGCCTGCCTTTCTGCGGGTGTTCTGGGCATGTATATGTGCCTGCGGACTGAGGGGCGCGCTGTCATGATTGCCAGTACCTGGTGTAGGCAGCGTGACTGCGTGGCCTGTGAGACCCCCCCCACTATGGCAGTGGTCCGCTGAAACGACCCAGTGGCCAAAAAATGCAAGACATTGAGCAGCTTCTCCAAGGGGCTCAATGCTTGGGAGCAAAGGGTGGGGGATGTGAGGTCATCTTCCCACTCCCTGACCAGGTCTAGGATTATATGGGGTGGAAACCTATACCTGCCGTAGACCTGGTCGTCAGGCATCCCAAAAAGGCTTGTCCGTGGTGCAAAAATGCGTGCCCTGGCTATTCTCCTCCTCCTGCGGTGTCCCACGATCAGTGCAGCAACAAATGGGGCATTCATCGTCGCTGTATATACGCGTTTGTTGTTTGCGCGCACTTTATGCTGTCCGCGGGACGCCTCCGTGTGGGCGGACTCGTTGACGCCTGTGCACGTATTTTGCCGTGCACGTGTTTCCCGTATTCGGGTGTCATCGCGTGCGATCGGAGGGGGGAGCGAGCGTACACGCGATTGGCCTGGGTACGTGTGTTTCCGGGTGCGCGGGTAGTTCCACACGCGATTAGCCTGGGTACGTGTGTTTCCGGGTGCGCGGGTAGTTCCACACGCGATTAGCCTGGGTACGTGTGTTTCCGTGTGCGCGGGTAGTTCCACACGCGATTAGCCTGGGTACGTGTGTTCCGGGGTGCCGTGAACTTTCACACGCGATTGGTTGAAATCCACGTGTGTTCTGTCATCACGTGCAATGAGGGATACACCCTCGCACGACACGTCACAGACGCGCTCATGCGCTGAGGGCCTTTGGTCCAATGAAAATGCGTATGCGTGCAGACGCGCTTACGCGCTAAGGGCCTTTCCTCGAATTACACGCTGACGTGCAGATTTTTCACGTGCCAAATCACTCCGTATCAAGCTGGCCACGCGAATACACACGGAAGACCACGCTCCTGCCCAGAAGGCCGAATCACTGCCCCCCAGTGCCCCGAGCAGCCTCCCACGTGCCATCTGCTGCTGCCTGCCTGCCTGCCTGCTGCCACCGTGCCCTGCCATTTGGTGCCTGCACATCAACCATCTGCAGGGGTCCAGTTGCTGTGTCCACCCCTGCTGGAACAGTAGACTCCCGACTGGGATACCATCGCTCCACAGCCCAGCCCCGGGACCCAGTTGCCCACCCACGCCTGCCTCGGGGGTCGCCATGTCGGGGCAAGCACCATCTGAGACCAGTGGCGACCCCCAGCCAGAGAGGCAGAGGGCCACCAGCTTCAGTGAGAAGGAAGTTGGTGTCCTGGTGGAGCATGTCCTGGGGCATTATGATCCCCTCTTCGGAAGACCACGCGCCAACAAGGAAGGACGGGAGAGGATCTGGGACGATGTAGTGGTTGCCATCAACGCGGAGGGGGTGGCAACCCGCGACATCAAGCACATCAAGAAGCGCTGGGAGGACTTGAGGTCCAGGACCCTCAATAAGGCCCGGCGCCTCGCGGAGGGGGGCCGGGCACGCCTGAGTGACATCCAGATGAGGGTCCTGGAACGCGTAGACCCAGCGCTCCACGCCCAGATCCTTCGGAGGCAGACCCATCTGGAGTTGGCCGGTAAGTGGCCAAGCATTACTGTGTGAGACAGGGCATGTTGCAGTGTGCTGGTTGTCTGATACCTGCCTGTATGTGTGACATAGGCCATGTACCTATGTGTGTGTGCAGGGACATCATGGTCAGGCATGTGAGTACAGTGATGTGTGAACCACATGGTTGGTGCATGTGTTCTATTGCAACATGGGGTGCTCTGTGCGGAATGGACACATGGAAGCATGGCAGTCTCTGTTCCTGGACATGGGTGGGGGTGAGGGATGGGTGCTGGTCCCATGTACACGTATGGTGTCCATGTGTGTGTGTCTGACCTGCGTGTCTGTGACTTGTAACTGCCATGGATGCATGACACATGTCTGTGACAATGTTCAGATTCACTGATGCAGCCTAGTCATCCTTGTATGCACTGCGTCTGTGGTGTACGAGGCCAGATGGATGGAACTACGGTGAGGTGTGTGCATGTGATGGCAAGACCCATGATGCATGTGAGTTTAAAACCAACATTGTATGAATCATGAGTCCCTTGGTCATGTATGCCAATGTCCATGGCATGCGCCATGCCTGTTACTGTATGTGTTTTGCCTGCACTGACCCATGTGTTGTGGAGGGACATGATGGAAGTGATGTATGACAGTGCCACTCATCTGCTGTTGCTTCCTGTCTAGGGGACCATTGTACAGTACCCTGATGCTTGTGTTCTATGTCTCCCTCTACACAGTGGCAAGTGAAGAAGAGGGCGGAGAAGGCGCTGTGGAGCAGAGCGGCGGGTATGCCGCCACGGCTGCAGCGGAAGGGGTGGGTGAGCCCCCACAGGGGCTTGCAACGGCGGAAGACGGCGTGGAGACATCCAGGTTGGTGGTTTCCACAGAGGGGGAGGAGGCCGCTACTGAGCCACACATGGGGCCTGGTGGGGGCATCCCCGCTGGTGCAAGTGGTGCAGTCCAGGGCCAGGGGCAGGAGGCAGCACAGGTCGCCGTGGAGGTGCCTGTGCATGTCACTGTCCCTGACACTGTGACTGCACCACCATGCACCAGCAGGGATGCCCCATCCCAGGCCCGTCCGCAGGTAGGGGAGATGTCCATGTCATCTGACACTCCTCTACCTGCGGACGAGGGGACCCCTGGCCGTGTGGAGAGGGTCCTGATTGGTGTCGCGTTGCGCACGGCTGGCATTCGTGATGAGGTGCATGCTTCCCGGGAGGAGCATGCACATCATCACGAAGAGCACCGTGAGTACGTGAACCAATTGGGAGCCGCCATGGTCGGGGGTTTCCTACATGTGTGTGGCCTTCTGGCGACCCTCTCCTCCTCTGTGGAGGCTATGCGCCAGTCGTGCTCCATGCCGTCTTCCGGCCCAGATGCCACCAGGGCCCCCTGTGGACCTGCCCCGACCAACGCAGCCAGCTCGGTGGGGACCCCATCCCTGCCACAGTCGGGAGTCGAAGGTCCAGCAGGAGTGGACACACCAGCAACTGTCCCCCTGCAGATGGAGGATGTGCCCGCATCATCTGGCAGGGCACGTGCACGACGGCATCGGTGGATTCCATCAGCCTGGATGCCGTCGTGCTGGCAGAGGCAGTGGCGTCGGAGGCAGCAGCAGGCTCGACGTGGGAGGCATCATGGCTCGGGGCCATCAAGATCAGAGGGGCAGGCATCGGCCGGAGGGCAGGAGAACTCTGGGATGGCAGTGTCTTCCGTGTGGGAGCAGTTGGTCCAGCGGATAGGTGCGGAGCGGGCGGAAGAGGAGCGGCTCACCATGGTCAGGGCGGAGTTCTCCATGCGTCGGGCGTTGAGGCGGGCTGAGTGCCTCGAGGAAGCTCGCAGGGAGTTTGAGGTGGACACGGGGTTGTCCCTGCGAGACCTCGGGGCCAGGACAGAGTCCCGCCTCCGGGACATCGACATGGAGTTCGATGATGCCCTGGCCGGCAACATCACAGAGTGAGCCGCAGGACTTGCCCGCTGCCATTGTATATAGTTCTTTAGTTAGTTAGTGTTAGGTTTCCTTTATTTTTTAAGTTTTTTTTGGACCGCTCGGACAATGGCCACTTTTCTGTATATATTTTTTTTATTAGTTAGTAGTAGTAGGTTTCATTTATGGTGTTGGGCTCATGGACCCTGGGATATTCTTGTACATAGTTTGATGTTTGGAAAACATTTGTTGGATTTATATTTGTGTTCACCATGAGGCAATGGTTTTTCCTTATTTTTCCCCCCATTATTTTTCGTTGGACTACATTAGTTTTTGGATTCCTTTGTTTTTTGATTTTTTTCTATTAGTTCTCAGACATGGACCATTTGTTTTGTCATCCCCATTGTTGTGTGTTTTATTTCTTTACTTCATTTTCATCTTTAATACATATATTTATTACTTACATTTGTGGTATTTTCTCATTGGTTTCATGCATGTCATGATATGGGTTTTGACATTCACTTGTACCCATTGTGTATGTGTGTGTGACGGACATGTGTTCATTTACATACTTGCCATTGGGGTTGTATCATGTAATTGCATCTACTATGTGGGTGGATGCAATCCTTGGCTGGGTGTTTGTGCTGGGTATGCTGCCCATTACTGCCATGATTGCGTTTCGTCAGGTCCTGGGGGCAGGGGGACATGAGTGGGGGCCTGCAGGGTGGTGGGGGTGCAAGGAGACATGAGTGGGGGCCTGCTGGGGGGTGGGGGTGCAAGGGGACATGAGTGGGACATGAGTGGGGGCCTGCTGGCAGGTGCACCACAGTGCTGGGGGGTGGGGGTGGTGTGAGACATGGGTGGGGGCCTTGTGGAGGCTGCCCCTGGTGACTTTGGGGTGGGGGTGGTGGGAGACATGGGTGGGGGCCTGGTGGAGGCTGCCCCTGGTGACTGGGGTGTGGGGGTGGTGGGAGACATGGGTGGGGGCCTGGTGGAGGCTGCCCCTGGTGACTGGAGGGGTGGGGGTGGTGGGAGACATGGGTGGGGGCCTGGTGGAGGCTGCCCCTGGTGACTGGAGGGGTGGGGGTGGTGGGAGACATGGGTGGGGGCCTGGTGGAGGCTGCCCCTGGTGACTGGGGGGTGGGGGTGGTGTGAGACATGGGTGGGGGCCTTGTGGAGGCTGCCCCTGGTGACTGGGGGGTGGGGGTGGTGGGAGACATGAGTGGGGGTCTGGTGGAGGCTGCCCCTGGTGACTGGAGGGGTGGGGGTGCAAGGGGACATGAGTGGGACATGGTTGGGGGCCTGCTGGCAGGTGCCCCACAGTGCTGGGGGGTGGGGGTTCAAGGGGACATGAGTGGGGGCCTGCTGGGGGGTGGGGGTGCAAGGGGACATGAGTGGGACATGGTTGGGGGCCTGCTGGCAGGTGCCCCACAGTGCTGGGGGGTGGGGGTGCAAGGGGACATGAGTGGGGGCCTGCTGGGGGGTGGGGGTGCAAGGGGACATGAGTGGGACATGGTTGGGGGCCTGCTGGCAGGTGCCCCACAGTGCTGGGGGGTGGGGGTGCAAGGGGACATGAGTGGGGGCCTGCTGGGGGGTGGGGGTGGTGGGAGACATGGGTGGGGGCCTTGTGGAGGCTGCCCCTGGTGACTGGAGGGGTGGGGGTGGTGGGAGACATGGGTGGGGGCCTGGTGGAGGCTGCCCCTGGTGACTGGAGGGGTGGGGGTGGTGGGAGACATGGGTGGGGGCCTGCTGGTGACTGGGGGGTGGGGGTGGTGTGAGACATGGGTGGGGGCCTTGTGGAGGCTGCCCCTGGTGACTGGAGGGGTGGGGGTGCAAGGGGACATGAGTGGGACATGGTTGGGGGCCTGCTGGCAGGTGCCCCACAGTGCTGGGGGGTAGGGGTGCAAGGGGACATGAGTGGGGGCCTGCTGGGGGGTGGGGGTGCAAGGGGACATGAGTGGGACATGGTTGGGGGCCTGCTGGCAGGTTCCCCACAGTGCTGGGGGGTGGGGGTGCAGGGGGACATGGGTGGGGGCCTTGTGGAGGCTGCCCCTGGTGACTGGAGGGGTGGGGGTGGTGGGAGACATGGGTGGGGGCCTGTTGGAGGCTGCCCCTGGTGACTGGGGGTGGGGGTGCTGGGAGACATGGTTGGGGGCCTGCTGGCAGGTGCCCCACAGTGCTGGGGGGTGGGGGTGGTGGGAGACATGGGTGGGGGCCTTGTGGAGGCTGCCCCTGGTGACTGGAGGGGTGGGGGTGGTGGGAGACATGGGTGGGGGCCTGGTGGAGGCTGCCCCTGGTGACTGGAGGGGTGGGGGTGCAAGGGGACATGAGTGGGACATGGTTGGGGGCCTGCTGGCAGGTGCCCCACAGTGCTGGGGGGTGGGGGTGCAAGGGGACATGAGTGGGGGCCTACTGGGGGGGTGGGGGTGCAAGGGGACATGAGTGGGACATGGTTGGGGGCCTGCTGGCAGGTGCCCCACAGTGCTGGGGGGTGGGGGTGCAAGGGGACATGAGTGGGGGCCTGCTGGGGGGTGGGGGTGGTGGGAGACATGGGTGGGGGCCTTGTGGAGGCTGCCCCTGGTGAATGGAGGGGTGGGGGTGGTGGGAGACATGGGTGGGGCCTGGTGGAGGCTGCCCCTGGTGACTGGAGGGGTGGGGGTGGTGGGAGACATGGGTGGGGGCCTAGTGGAGGCTGCCCCTGGTGACTGGGCGTGAGGGTGCTGGGAGACATGGTTGGGGGCCTGCTGGCAGGTGCCCCACAGTGATGGGGGGTGGGGGTGGTGGGAGACATGGGTGGGGGCCTTGTGGAGGCTGCCCCTGGTGACTGGAGGGGTGGGGGTGGTGGGAGACATGGGTGGGGGCCTGGTGGAGGCTGCCCCTGGTGACTGGAGGGGTGGGGGTGCAAGGGGACATGAGCGGGACATGGTTAGGGGCCTGCTGGCAGGTGCCCCACAGTGCTGGGGGGTGGGGGTGCAAGGGGACATGAGTGGGGGCCTGCTGGGGGGTGGGGGTGCAAGGGGACATGAGTGGGACATGGTTGGGGGCCTGCTGGCAGGTGCCCCACAGTGCTGGGGGGTGGGGGTGCAGCGGGACATGGGTGGGGGCCTTGTGGAGGCTGCCCCTGGTGACTGGAGGGGTGGGGGTGGTGGGAGACATGGGTGGGGGCCTGTTGGAGGCTGCCCCTGGTGACTGGGGGTGGGGGTGCTGGGAGACATGGTTGGGGGCCTGCTGGCAGGTGCCCCACAGTGCTGGGGGGTGGGGGTGGTGGGAGACATGGGTGGGGGCCTTGTGGAGGCTGCCCCTGGTGACTGGAGGGGTGGGGGTGGTGGGAGACATGGGTGGGGGCCTGGTGGAGGCTGCCCCTGGTGACTGGAGGGGTGGGGGTGCAAGGGGACATGAGTGGGACATGGTTGGGGGCCTGCTGGCAGGTGCCCCACAGTGCTGGGGGGTGGGGGTGCAAGGGGACATGAGTGGGGGCCTGCTGGGGGGTGGGGGTGCAAGGGGACATGAGTGGGACATGGTTGGGGGCCTGCTCGCAGGTGTCCCACAGTGCTGGGGGGTGGGGGTACAAGGGGACATGAGTGGGGACCTGCTGGGGGGTGGGGGTGGTGGGAGACATGGGTGGGGGCCTTCTGGAGGCTGCCCCTGGTGACTGGAGGGGTGGGGGTCGTGGGAGACATGGGTGGGGGCCTGGTGGAGGCTGCCCCTGGTGACTAGGGGGTGGGGGCGGTGGGAGACATGGGTGGGGGCCTTGTGGAGGCTGCCCCTGGTGACTGGAGGGGTGGGGGTGGTGGGAGACATGGGTGGGGGCCTGGTGGAGGCTGCCCCTGGTGACTGGGGGTGGGGGTGCTGGGAGACATGGTTGGGGGCCTGCTGGCAGGTGCCCCACAGTGCTGGGGTGTGGGGGTGGTGGGAGACATGGGTGGGGGCCTTGTGGAGGCTGCCCCTGGTGACTGGAGGGGTGGGGGTGGTGGGAGACATGGGTGGGAGCCTGGTGGAGGCTGCCCCTGGTGACTGGAGGGGTGGGGGTGCAAGGGGACATGAGTGGGACATGGTTGGGGGCCTGCTGGCAGGTGCCCCACAGTGCTGGGGGTTGGGGGTGCAAGGGGACATGAGTGGGGGCCTTCTGGGGGGTGGGGGTGCAAGGGGACATGAGTGGGACATGGTTGGGGGCCTGCTGGCAGGTGCCCCACAGTGCTGGGGGGTGGGGGTGCAAGGGGACATGAGTGGGGGCCTGCTGGGGGGTGGGGGTGCAAGGGGACATGAGTGGGACATGGTTGGGGGCCTGCTGGCAGGTGCCCCACAGTGCTGGGGGGTGCGGGTGCAGGGGGACATGAGTGGGGGCCTGCTGGGGGGTGGGGGTGCAAGGGGACATGGTTGGGGGCCTGCTGGCAGGTGCCCCACAGTGCTGGGGGTGGGGGTGAAAGGGGACATGGTTGGGGGCCTGCTGGCAGGTGCCCCACAGTGCTGGGGGGTGGGGGTGCAAGGGGACATGAGTGGGACATGGTTGGGGGCCTGCTGGCAGGTGCCCCACGGTGCTGGGGGGTGGGGGTGCAAGGGGACATGTGGCTTGGCTGGGGGGCATGCCCATGGTGGATGGGCTGCCTGCTGGACATGACCAGGGGTGCAGGGTAGTCCCCTGTGGTGTGGGCTGCCTTCAGAGGTCGTGGAGGGGGTAGAGGGGAGACCTGGGAGGACCCACACTGGCAATTCACCTCTTCAACTTCCCGCACACCCACGTAATACACTGCCCCACTCGCACAGGCCCAATCGCGTGTAGGATTTCTCGCGCACCCCTGTAATACACGTACCCAGGCCAATCGCGTGTAGAATTTCTCGCGCACCCCCGGAATACACGTACCCAGGCCAATCGCGTGTAGATTTTCTCGCGCACCCCTGAAATCCACGTACCCAGGCCAATCGTGTGTAGAATTTCTCGCGCACCCCTGAAATCCACGTACCCAGCACAGTCGCGTGTAGATTTTCTCGCGCACCCCTGAAATCCACGTACCCAGGCCAATCGCGTGTAGAATTTCTCACGCACCCCTGAAATCCACGTACCCAGGCCAATCGCGTGTAGATTTTCTCGCGCACCCCTGTAATACACGTACCCAGGCCAATCGCGTGTAGAATTTCTCGCGCACCCCTGAAATCCACGTACCCAGGCCAATCGCGTGTAGAATTTCTCGCGCACCCCTGTAATACACGTACCCAGGCCTATCGCGTGTGGGAACACCCGCACACCCCTGAAATACACGCTCCCCGCTCTGCGTTTGCTGCTGCCCTTTGCGCTGGATTGGGGATTTTGATGGCTTTTCCCTGCGCGAGGGGCGTTCTTGGGGGCGTAACTGACGCTGCTGCAGGGTCGCTGCACCACTCTGCGCCACGGCTGGTTGTGGATGTTGGAATCCATGAATACGCTGTGCGCCTGAATGTGTTTCGGCGCACGCGGCTGGCGCAGACTACCGCACGCGCACACTGTGCGCCAGCCGCGTGCGCCATTTGTGCGCCGAATTCTATGAATTGGCCCCTTAGAATCTTCATTGTCTTCTATTTTGTATGATAGGTCCACAGTTTTTGTGTTACTTTTATAAAAAATTCTACGGCAACATACACATACATGGTTTGGTACTTCAGCTGATGTACTTTTAAGTTTTAGTATTTCTTTTTTGTATGTGTTTAGCAAAAGGTTGCCATGTGTAGAATTGTTGCTTAATTGGTTTAAAGCTATTTCATTCTGTAAATGGCTTTCACTTCCAAAATATGTTTTCTGAATATAGTGAATTTCTTCAAGTAGGTCTTTTGCTGTACCATGTAGAAGGATGTTATTTAACTTTGCTAGTGCTAAAGCAGGACTTTTAGCATAGTACAGTTTATAGACTAGATTTCTTATAGTTGAATGATGTGTTGATATCCTTTTGATATCATGGAAAGTGGTTTTACAAGTAGGTCCTGTAATGCAGGCCAATGAATGTCCTTGTAGTCCTGTGTACTTGCGCACTGGACAGGTATCTATATTTTGCAGTAATTTAATTTTGATTTTGTCTTTGCTTTTTACATATTTATTGAGGAATTGGCGTAAAGATTTGAAACATTGTTTGGGAATGTTACACATTGACGTGCATGGCCATTTGTACACTAGACGTTCTGATTCAGTTGAATGGAGGGGTAATTCTAAGCTTTCAGGGCATATTTTTGTAAGAAGTACTTCTTGTTCCATTATGGTATTATTCACTTTTTCATAACCTCGACCACAGCTATGTATGGCAATTGTATAAGTTTGCTTTTGTTTGTACGCTTCTTCATTAAAATATGGTTCTGTGCTTGTAGTGTGATTCCATTCACCTCCGCTGATACTTAAGAAGTTCTTTCTGTTGATATTTCGCTTATTGAGAAGTCTTTTTTGTAATTTAGTTATTAGTTTTGTTAGTGGTTTCATTTTGTTTAACAGTAAAATAAATACATTTCTTTTGAGAAGAATTGCACTGTCCATCAATGCTTCTAAGATTAATTTCCTACGATAGATTTTAAGCTTTGAACCTGATTTCTCTCCTGTTTTTATAAGATTTTGAAGGACTTTGTGACGGTATATTTTGGCTAAAATACTTTTCTTGGTATGCTTACTTTGCACTATATTAAAATTTGAAGAAGTAGTTTTATCTGTACTGATAGCTGATTTTCGGTTAATTGTTTTTTGGTTTGTTTTACATTTTGATAGAGGAAGCAAAGTTGTTGTACTTGAAACTTCTTGTGTTTCACTAAATGATTGTATTAGCTGTTTTGTTTCAACTTTTTTTTACAAATTCTGCTAGAGATGGATGCTTATGTTGGACACCTTTATTTTCATTTGCTCTACTTTTGCGTTGTTTTCTACGGACTTGACTTTTGGTAGGCATTCTTTAGGGTCTGTTGAAAACAATAAAGAAGATATGGGTTGGGGTGTTCTGGAATGTATGTGTGCTGTGTGCATGAGTGTTTCAGTAAGATGACAAAGATGTATGTAATGGTGTGTGATTGTGCATTGGGAACTAAAACTAGTAGGGATAGGTATTCTTGAATTTATGTGTTAATAAACTGGGGTTCAGATGACAAAAAACAAGTAAGCTAGTGGTGTGGAAAAGTACAAATAGTAAATCTAATGTATACAATTAAAACAGTTGTTTGTTGTATAATATGAAAATTGTAGTGGTTCAGTTGGGTAATTTGTGTGTCCAAAAATAGAAATTTGTTGGCCATTCTGGCTGTAAATCGCTGTTTAAGACATGGACATTTGTGGACAAAATGTTACAAAATCTCTATTTTTTTAAACTGAAATAGCTTGTATTAATGTTATAGTATATTTGATTAATAATACAAATATTATGGTGATATTTTACTT
Source organism: Ambystoma mexicanum (assembly GCF_040938575.1). Taxonomy (NCBI): domain Eukaryota; kingdom Metazoa; phylum Chordata; class Amphibia; order Caudata; family Ambystomatidae; genus Ambystoma; species Ambystoma mexicanum. The sequence continues at coordinate 1,079,648,819 of NC_090922.1, forward strand.
ACTTTTTTTTAAAATGAACAGGTAACTTCTTAGTTTTTCTTTCTTCTTCGAATTCGGCTGCTTCTTTTCAGGAAACTGGTCTTCACTTCAATTGTAAAAGCTTCAAATTAGTAACTTTGTTTGTATATAGCACTGTTTTTAATTTAGATACTGATTTTTTTAATTGAAATCCTCAGTGCCTTCTGTAAAACCATTAAACTAGTTTATTTACATAAGATACAATGCATCAGTTCAGTACATATGATATGTTCTTAATGAACAAATTGTATTGAATGACTAACTGTAGCAAAAAAAAAAAATATCTTTACTCTGTCTTGTGAAATTTATAATATATTAGTGAATACCACTATTTCTGTAAGTAAACTGTTCTAGGTAATAGCGCCTCAATGTCATGTCTAATTTAAAGTAATTAAGTAAATAAATAAATAAAAACAAAAAATATGAAATTGTATAAGTGTTTTTATAAAGGTTTAAACATAGATTGTGTTTGCATGCAATTTTGTTTGATTATATGTAGTCTATATATTTCATTTAAAAAATGTTAGTTTAACATGATTTGAGTGTGTGTGTATAAAGAAAGTAAAAAGTATAAAGGTTTATAAGTGATAGTTGATTTTAGGAAATTGAAAAAAGTACAGTAAATTCATTTTACAGATTTCACAAGGTAAAAGTCTGTTTGAAAATGTGTTCATCTACTATACAGAAAATATGCATACCTGAAGTTTGTGTTCATGCATATGGATATGCATGGAGCTGCAAGTAGAAATCTTGAAGACTTGTACAGTATTTCTGGTAGATGCTGCTTGCCAATGATATGACAATTGTACTCAGAGAGATTCAGAGTACATTTGCAGTGATGATCTATGATGATGCAGTTAGATGTAGAGGTCTTGAATGTGATTGGTGCATGGTCATGTGATTTTTGAGTTACATCCAATGAGGGAATGGCAGAGAGAGTGTAGTGGAAATGGTAAAAGGGCTGTTCATGTTACGATATGTCCGCGGACATGGCGGTAGTTCGGGAGTTACATCCGGGGATTTTTGGGTTCAGAAGTCATGCAAATGAGAATAAGCACTGAAAGGGATTGGTCAGGAAAGTTTGGTGGGTGTGTTGTGCCAGGAGAGATTTTCTCAGATACTCTTTTTGCTGAGAGAACAAAAGATAGCTATGGCTGTGTGTTTCAGAAAACAGATTGTTTGGATTTTAGGATATTCGTGGATACATTGGTTGAAGTTGCATGCAGGAAGCTGTGGAGTAGCTGTAGATCTTGGATTCCCACACGTGGAAGTACACTGGCATGGAGTACATGGAATGAAGTGGTTGTACTTGCTACCTCTCTGTGTTACTTTGGAGACAGAGCAACATCCAGACATAATTGTAATTCATTGTGGAGGGAACAGTTTAGGACATGTGACTGGAATTTTTTTGCAATTTGCTATGAAAGAAGGACTTAGGAAGGTTATGAACATGTTTCCTAATTGTCAAGTGATATTTTCACGGATTGCGCAGAGATAAATGTGGCTTCGTTCTTCTTCATTTGGTCCACAAATGGAAAAAGCAAGGCGCAATGTTAATAAGGCTGTTTGTGGCTTTCTAAGAGATTTTGGCATGTCTTCTTTTCACAATGAAAATATTATGTTTTGTAGCACATACATTTTTCGCAGAGATGGAGTCCATCTTACTTATGCTGGCAATCAGATTTTTCTGAGAAATGTACAAAATGCATTGCAACCTTTTTTGGAATTACAACAACGATTTTGAAGTAGATGTTAAGCATTTACAATTTTTGACTTACAAACACCACTCAAAGGCTCTTTTCAGAGCCACCACTTCTTTCCAGAGAAAATTCCAATGTTTGTGATGGAGTAGCAACCCAATTTTTTTTATGTTCGCGAACTGTCCGCGGACTTCTAAAAAATACAAAGAGCCCTGCTTCATTTATTTTCACTTCTATTTTTCAACTGGGAAAGGCGGCTCTGAAAAGAGCCTTATTTTTTTTTGATTTTTGTAATTTTGTATTTTTTTTGGTTTTTCAGACACGACACACTAGGAGAGGAGGGTAAAGGAGGGTAAAGGGGGGGACACCAACCACAGGGATAAGAAAGGGCGAGCTGTGAGAGGAAGATGTAGAGTGGGTTTTATTTGGGTAGTGAGCAGGTCTTCTCGTGCTCTGAGACGATAGTCCCCCCTGCAGAGTACTGTGTCACAGTACATACATACAACTGTGACCCTCGAAAGGTAAGGGTCATCAGCATTCTGTATGGCCTGTGAGGCAGCTTGAGAAAGACGCTGTCCCACAGAGGTGGTCCTTGTGGTGACAGGATCAGAAACAGAGGATGAAGTAGAGGAAATCAACCTGCTACGTTCTTCGCAAGGTACAACCCTGCGAATAGCCCCAGAGTGAAATGACCTCAGGTGTCGCTTCATAGTAGTGGTCCCAAAGCTGTACTTACCATGCTTCCCTCGACTGAGTATCATTTTGCACTCATTGCAGGTAACACGGTTCGCACAAGCCTTAGGACCATTCCCATGAATGGTAAATAACCGCCACAACCAAGACTCATGCCTAGTGAGGATAGTAGGGATTTCCTCTACCTCATTCTCATCATCCTCTTCTTCCTCCTCTGCATCCTCACTCTTGTTCCCCTCTTCAGGCCCTTGGGGAGGTGGTGGTGGTGGAGGGGGTGGGGGTGGTGTTGAAGCAGGTGCAGCACCAAGTGGCAGTTCAGCAGCCAAGGATGCCATCTCGATGATGGTGTAGTCTGCAGGTGGCAGCAAAAATCACTGTGTTCTGAAGAATAGCCAGAAACACAATGGGAATAAGCTCTTGGGCGTGGTCTTTTATAGGGGTGCTTGTGCGCGGTCAGCGGACATGCGCACTGTCCGCGGACAGATCGAACACAAAAAAAGGATCGGAAAGTTTCAAAAGATATATAGAAACTCAAGATTGCTATGTGGGACTTGTGCCATGGTGAGATTTTATTGAAAAATATTATGGATTAACTGAAAATGTACTTTTAAATTGTTCGGGGACACGAACAGTGTCCGCATTTCAGGACACACGATGAGCGTGGGCGCGGTCATATGATCCGTTTGCGAACTAGTCCGCGAAGGAAGCGCCTGTCCGCAGGACACCAAGTGCACTGAGATTGGTTAGCACATGCGCATTGATGTCCTATGGACACTGTTCGGGTTCTGAAGTAATTAAAAGTGCGTCACACGTGAAACGAACATTTCAGGACACCGCGTGTGTTCTTAGAACAGTTTAAACTTGGTAGCGAACAGTAAGGACAGATATAGTGTTCTTCAGAACACGTGTAATTTAGTTTATGTACGAACATTTCAGGACACCAATTGTGTTCTTAAAACAGTTTCAATTGGGTAGCGAACACTACGAACAGGTATAGTGTTCTTCAGGACACCTCCATTTTCGTTTACGTACGAACATTTCAGGACACCAATAGCGTTCTTAGAACAGTTTGAACTTGCTAGCGAACAGTACTGGACAGGTATAGTGTTCTTTAGGACACTTTAATTTTTGTTTGTTTACGAACAATTCAGGACACCACGTGTGTTCTTAGTACAGTTTCATGTTGCTAGCGAACACTACGAACAGTTGTACTGTTGTTCAGGACACATCATTTTCGTTTATTTACGAACATTTCAGGACACTAATTGTGTTCTTAGGAAAGTTTTAAGTTGATAGCGAACATTACGGACAGATATACTGTTCTTTAGAACACTTTAATTTTTGTTTCTTTACGAACATTTCAGGACACCACGTGTGTTCTTAGAACAGTTTCAACTTGCTAGCGAACAGTACGAACAGGTGTGGTGTTCTTCAGGACACCTCCATTTTCGTTTATGTACGAACATTTCAGAACACTCGCACTGTCCGCGGACACTTTTATTGTTTTTTAAAAAAGAAAAACGGAAACTATTCACAATACAATATAAAAATTAAACTTTATTTAACATATATTAATAATTTATGACAGAGAAGGTGAGACAGAAACAGAAACAAAAACAGGAGAATTTGGGGTTTCAACATGATTGGTATTAGGTGAAGAAGGGATGGAAATCTCATCAAAACGTTTTGGATTATGGAGAGGGTTTGGGGATAATTGACTGGGATATGGTGAGGAGGGAAAAGTACATGTGGGGCAATGGTACGAGGTTTTTGGTTTGAAATGATTTTCTACAAAAGTTTTTAAATTATTAAAATTAGCCAACAATGCATCCATTTTTTCTTCTATATTGTGAAGACTGTTATCCATAACAGGGTTTTCTGAAGTTTTTTTCTATTCTGGTATGCTCTGTACAAAAAAATAATATATATGTTAAATGTATATAAAAAAAAATAATAAATAAATGGTTTATATTATAAAGTGTTTACTATTAGTTTCACTATCTTGTGACATTTCTTCATGTGGGAAATTGTCCTCTAGCCATTCCAGAGTACTAGACATTTCTGTGAGAAAAAAAAAGATAATATATTTTTTAATCTAATACAGAAAGTTTATAAATATATGAGTAAAATGAAGTACACTTACTATTTCTGGTAAGATAAGTCCTATGTATTCAGTGGGTCTGGTCTTGTTCTCAGTTCTGTTGTGTCTGTGAGGTAATTATGTTGGAAGCCAATTTATCTTCTTGTGGTATATTCCATTTCAGAACATATTGTATTTAAATGAATGGTTAGTGTGTTACATATATGGGTTACATTTCTTATGTATTACTATATATAATGTGTTTGTGTGCTGCTTTTTGAATTTGTTAAATGTTCCTATATTATGATATAACAATCAAACATACCCCACCCCCCCACAGTTTTTAGGTAGTGGTACTGTTCTCCGAAAATGTCCGCGAACATTAAATAAGTTCGCGGACATCAAGTTCATAAGAAGAGATCTAGTCAGTTCCATATGACATGTATATAAAGTCAAAGTCATTATTGTTAAGTTGTGCTACTAAAAAACTATGAAATTCAGTGAAAAAACTTTGTTAAAGGGACGTTATGGTTAAGTTGCGCTACTAAAAACCTATGAAATTCAGTGGAAAAACTTTGTTAAAGGGACATTATGGTTAAGTTGCGCTACTAAAAACCTATGAAATTCAATGAAAAAACTTTGTTAAAGGGTCGTTATGGTTCCAAGTAAAACCGAAAAACCCTTGAAATTCGCCAGTTATGGTAAGCTAAGCAACCATAACTCACGCCACCACCGTGCACTGCTAAGACTAACACCCAGGACATCAAAGATGACATCACAAATGTCATTGATGACATCACTGATGACATCACATGTGTATGTACTTCTCATGAAATATGTGTAGAAGGGATTCTTATTATGTTGCGAAAAAAGTGTCAAGAATCATTGCAAGAAATATACCCTAATAAGTGCATTGAACAATGCATTGATATAAATAGCATCCTATTATGGGGTTCTATCTAGTATACTAAGCTACTCATACAGAAACATAACATTGTTTGCAGCGTACAAGATGAAGGTATGATATTCGTAATGTTAATATGTTGAATAATGAAATGATAATTGTTTTCTTAATAGATTTTTGTGTACTGTGAAATATGTAATAAGTAGCTAATAAAACCCATGTATTACATAATTGCATTACTATAGACAAAACACAAAGACACAAGAACACATACCAATATGGGTATATACAGGGAAAGTGAAGTTAGCAAAAAAGCACAAGTAGTAGCAGAAACAATTCATAACTTAACTGATTAGTTTCATGCAAATAAATGATTGCTCTGTTTCAAAGCTGCTATTTACCCTATGTATATGTATCACTTGATGTGATTGGACCCTAAGGAAAGTAGTGTGAGTACAATGTATACAAATATGACCATATACAGGGAAAGTACAGCCATAAAAAAAACAACAGAACTGTCAGAAAGTGCTCATAAGTCTAGTGATTATCTTTATGCACAAAAAGGATTGCTGTCTTTCAAGCTTGTGTTTTCCCATATGTCTACAAATAAAATAAAATTCTTAGTTTCTGACTGTTACTGAAGAAAACCATGTGGCCTAGATATGTCAGCAAAAGAAAAAATGGTGAGCCAGACATGTGATGTCATCGGTAATGTCATCAATGACATTTGTGATGTCATCTTTGATGTCCTGGGTGTTAGTCTTAGCAGTGCACGGTGGTGGCGCGAGTTATGGTTGCTTAGCTTACCATAACTGGCAAATTTCAAGGGTTTTTCGGTTTTACTTGGAACCATAACGTCCCTTTAACAAAGTTTTTTCACTGAATTTCATAGGTTTTTAGTAGCGCAACTTAACCATAACATCCCTTTAACAAAGTTTTTTTCACTGAATATATATATATATATATTCTGGGGGAAAAACTTTAGTTGCAGGTACTTTAAGGTGAGTAAGACATAGTAACAAAACCTTTGAAATTCAGGGGGAAAAAACTTTAGTTGCAGGGACGTTCAGGTGAAAATTGAAGGCAACAAAAACCCTGAAATTCAGTTAAAGTCCCCTTAACTTCCATCTCCCTGTTGTGCAGCCTATGACTACAATAATGACATCAGAGAGTACATCAGTGATGACATATATGACATCACTGATGACATTACTGATGACATCACTAACAACATCATATATCCCCGAATTTCAAAGGTTTTGTCACTATGGGCCTCATCACGAGTTCGGTGGTAATGCAGCAGTTTTCCCGTTGAACGTAAATAGCGCTAACGCCAAGCCCCCCGGTGGATAATTTGCCAAATCATGAGTTTTCGTGCACGTGCACCGGGACATGGCGTTAGCACAAATAGCGCGCAACGGGTAGAACCCTCAAATCCGGCACACCGTGCGCTACCGAAATATCGCGCTAATAGCGTCTGCCATGAGCGCGCGCTATTAGCGCGCGGAAACGCGTCACCACCGGAATAGGAAACAAGGCGGCGGCCATCTTAGAAATCACAATCCGTCACATATCACAGCCCCTGGAAGCCATCCACTACATCTAAAACCAAAACATGTCACAGGAGTGCACTAGAGTCAGGACTGCCCTGGACAGGATGAGAAAGCCCAAATTCAAGACCCACTTGGAGAACCACTCGTTCTAAAAGAAGCAGAAATGACTAAGGTAGAAAATACCATGTATCGAAATAAACAATATGAGGAAGACATGTCAGTTCTGGAATCACAGCTAAATGAGCAACAACTTCCCATTTATCTACAAGTCACTCAAGAATAGTCACTGTATAAATTATAAACCTATAAAATTATAAACCCCTGCTCCTGTATGTAAGTGGTGAAGCTAGTTCTGGTAAAACATTCTTAATTAAAATAATCAGCAAATGTCTACAAAACTTAACAAACAACAACCTTTCAGCTGTAGTAACAGCCCAAACAGGTTTAGCTGCCTACAACATAGGTGGTGTAACCTTACACCAACTACTACTCCTCCCTGTAGAAAAACAAAACAAATTAGAATACTACAAATTGTCAGCAGAAGCTGCTACTGAAGTACGCAGAATTCTAAAACAAATGAAAGTGCTCCTGATTTATGACGTAAGCATGGTTTCCAACCTCATGTTGGCTTTAATTAATCTCAGAATGCAAGAAGTCCTAAAAACCAACTACGAAGAACGGTTTGGAGGAAAACATGTTATTGGTTTTGGAGACATCTTAAAGTTAACACCACTGAAAAGGCAACCTATTTTCAAAACATTAGGACACAAAGAATGCTGCAATACCCTCAGCAGCATTGCAAATGAAATTCTCTGGCAACATTTTCACTACAGAGAACTAACTCAAGCCTGTGCCAGTCTGCAGACCTCACATATGCTAAGCATTTTAAGCATCAGAACTGGGCTGCTTACTAAAGATGCTAAATCCATCTTAAATGGTAGACTAATCCATGAGCCAATTGGATGAAACATATCTGCTCCTGATATCATGGAACAATTACCTCAACAAAATCTAAAATGTATGTCCTTAATGCCAACACTTGCAAGCTGTAGTCAGTTCAATGAGACAATGTTAAAAAAAGAAGTGCAACCCGTACTGTATATCAACTCCATAGACAAACTAAAAGTGCACAACATGGCACTTGCTATGTGTCAACAAGCACCAGCACAACTAAATACCTTAGAAAAATATATCTCCAACACATCCAGATTGGAGAAAATATTGACTTTGTGTCTAAATGGTACAGTAATTATAAAACGTAACCTTGATGTAGAGCAAGGTATAGTCAAGGGAGCAATTGGTACAGTTCTTGGCTTCCAAACAAATCCACATGACAACAGCATTCAGTTTGTGAACATCCACATTGATAAACTTGCAGAAGTTAAAAAAATTGGCCAGACAATAGGATGTGTCCTTCTTTTTAAAGACATGTACGCACAAAGTGAGCAATTTTCTCTATCACTTGTATATGCTGTCACTATTCACAAATCATAAGGTCTAACCCTAGATCAAGCATTCATTGACATTGGCAGCACAGTCTTTAAAGAAGGTATGAGTTACCTAGCACTTTCACGTCTACGTACACTCAATGGTCATTTCCTAGTTAACTTTGATGCAAACAAAGTCACTGTTGACAGTCCTTGCATCCTGGAATACAAAAGGCTACCAGAGGTGGCTACTTCATAACGCTACAACTCTGAGTATCTACAGCAATTATAATCAACTACATATTCTGTGAGCACTATCCTCAATTGTACTGCAATCATAAGTACCATATACAGTTAAATTACATAATTCCTTTATATTACAAACAAGTTGTACTCCCACTACATTACCTACAATTACTGTACACATATTGCTAGTATGGTGATTCTGGCCATACTCCTACTACATTAAATATAATTACTATACATATATTACTACAGTGCTGGTTGTGCCCAGTGCACATATTCTTGGGGCTATGGCCTGTGACCATGCCCCCCAGAATATGGCCACTGAGTACAATCACAATAATACAATTAACTATTTAACGAGTATGTAACGTACAGAATCAACTAATGAAACTCACCCTGACCCCCCAGCAATCAAATTGATGTCCGTGGATACCAAAATTGACCACAGACACTGCAGCATTTCCGAACACTTTTTTACCTATAAAAACAGCTCCACATTACCTTCATTCCACTTCCCTACCATTTCTACGCTCTCTTCCAGCCATCAAATAACCCCATTATGACCGGGCCATATACTCTTTTTGCAAAGTTTTGTGAGGATTGTTCCAGGGTGGCGAAGTTATAAGCCACCCAAATATTGCTCATCCTATCGGTCGAGCAATTTAACCATAACTACAGGGCTGTTACCGCAGGCTCTGTAATATATATATATATATATATATATATATATATATATATATATATATATATATATATATATATATATATATTCTGGGGGAAAAACTTTAGTGGCAGGTACTTTAAGGTGAGTAAGACATAGTAACAAAACCTTTGAAATTCAGGGGGAAAAAACTTTCGTTGCAGGGACGTTCAGGTGAAAATTGAAGGCAACAAAAAACCCTGAAATTCAGTTAAAGCCCCCTTAACTTCCATCTCCCTGTTGTGCAGCCTATGACTACAATAATGACATCAGAGAGTACATCAGTGATGACATATATGACATCACTGATGACATTACTGATGACATTACTGATGACATCACTAACAACATCATATATCCCTGAATTTCAAAGGTTTTGTCACTATGGGCCTCATCACGAGTTTCGTGGTAATGCAGCAGTTTTCCCGTTGAACATAAATAGCGCTATCGCCAAGCCCCCGGTGGATAATCTGCCAAATCACGAGTTTTTGTGCACGTGCACCGGGACATGGCGTTAGCACAAATAGCACGCAACGGGTAGAACCCTCAAATCCGGCACACCGTGCGCTACCGAAATATCGCGCTAATAGCGTGTGCCATGAGCGCGCGCTATTAGCGCATGGGAAACGCGTCACCCCCGGAACAGGAAACAAGGCAGCGGCCATCTTGGAAATCACAATCCGTCAGATATCACAGCCCCTGGAAGCCATCCACTACATCTAAAACCAAAACATGTCACAGGAGTGCACTAGGGTCAGGACTGCCCTGGACAGGATGAGAAAGCCCAAATTCAGCGACCAGGAGCTGGCTGTACTGGTGGAGGAGGCCGAGAGACATCATGAGGAGCTGCAGCAGCGTAAAACCAGTGACCAGCGCAGAGCACAGATTTGGCGCAACATCAGCCAAAGGGTCACTGCTGTGGGGTGCGTGCCTCGGGATGGAGAGGATTGCCACAAGCGCCTCAATGACCTGCGTGTGTGAGTCCGCGGCATCCTCTCACAGCACAGGAGTGCAAGCAGGGGCACTGGAGGAGGGCCACCCCCACCCGAACTCACACCTTGGGAGGGGAAGATGAGTGCCCTGATTGACATTGGCACCATCGAGGGAATTGGTGGAGCGGAGGCAGGCACTGGCATCGATACAACTGCAGGTGAGTCCCACCCCAAATGCATGCAACTGAAAGTACCACACATGCAGACCCTGAGTGAATGAATGTGAAGAAATGTGTGTGAGGAACTGCAGACACCCATAAGTGAGCCCTACATCCATTGAACTGTAGTGCTGCCTAGACGACCCTGTACATGCAGTGCATCGATGTTAGGGGCAGGGGATAGACATCCATAGCCATGGGACAGCTATGTAGAGTTTGAGTGTGCAGGAATACACCCCCAAGACCCTGAGCGCAGTGCACCTCAACCATGCATGCAATCTTGTCACACAAACATTCCCATGCAGTGTACCTCAATACTCACTCACACCAAGCACCACATGGCGACTGAACAAAATGCAAGTTGAATGCATGATTGATACTGTCTTCAATCCCACTTGTTAGCATGAATTGCATGACACTAATGTAGGTAGCCTTGAACTCAAACCACACCCTATGTACCTCACAGGCACACGGCAAACCCAATGGGATGAAGATGATGGGGAGGAGGCCACACCATCAAGGCGCCCAAGGCAGGGAGCCTCCACCAGCACCACCACCTCACAAAGAGCCCGCACGGAAGGGAGCCGACGCAGGCCACCCCCACTTCACCACAACGCAGCCCTACCAGACTGTGGCAGCACCCACATGCCCGCCGGGCGTCCACGGCCAACTCGCCCCAAGCCACCAGGCATAGCCCCGATGCAGAGGGACTGACGACTAACCTGTGGATCGGAGCCCGACGTGGGAGTGACACCTCCACGTGCGCATCATGCAGGAGGACTGCATTCACCCAGAAGCAGTGACGCAGAAGGAATGGTCACACCACAGGGAACCCCAAGGCCAGGCACACAGCAAGCACAAAGCCCACATGTGCATGTGCGTCATGTCCGCACACCACAGCCAGACGAGGACACGCCATCATATGGCAGCCCTGAAGACCGGCACTCAGAGCCTGGCAGCCCAATCCAAGCCGACGACATGTCCCCATGCAGCCCCCCCCAACAGCGCACAAGTGGCAGGCCAGCACCTGCCACACCAGGGGTGCCCTTCATCACAGGGGCAGCAGTGATGGGCCGACTGGATGTGATTGAGGCTAAACAGGCAAAAGTAAAATCAATGGCCAAGGTGCACAGCCGGCACATCAAGGCTATCAGTGCATCCATACGCCATGGATGCAAGTACATAGCGCGTGACAATGCGCGCACATGCAGAGTTGTAGAGCAATGTACCGCTGCCCTGAGAGGGTTTGGACAAAGGGTGAGGGAGTTTTGCGAGGCAGTGTCAGCACTTGCTAAGAAGACAAGGGATGGAAACAACCTCATCCGACAGCACATGCAGGCAACCGTCATGTCCGCACACCACAGCCAGACGAGGACACGCCATCATATGGCAGCCCTGAAGACCGGCACTCAGAGCCTCTGAATTGCATTGGTTTCACCTGGGCCCTTATTGCTGTGGCCTGTGTTCTTTTACACCCAGCTTATTGCTGGGGGTATTTTGGGCGGATTATCCGCCGCTTTTCTGGTGCTAATTGCGCCTACGCTGGACTCGTGATTACAAGTGTTTTAGCGCAAATGGTTACTGGCGCTTTTACAGCCGACACTTGTACAGCCGGCTGTACTTGCGCCAGCTGTAATGGCGCCGGCGGTATTTGGACTCGTGATCCGACGGACCCTTAAAATCGGCGCTGATAGCGTTACCGCCGATTTTAAGGGTTACCACCCAACTCGTGATGAGGCCCTATGTCCTATTCACCTTAACATCCCTGTAAGTAATGTTTTTCCCTGAAGTTCAAGGGTTTTGTTAAACCATAGTTTAAACATTTTCTTTGTTATATATTTTCCAAAAATACATGTTTTGAAATATTTCTTACCTAGCTTCTTCATTTTTTTCTCCATGTTGGCAGATTACTCACCCAAAAATCTGTCAAAGAAAATGGAAGATATGTCATAATGAAAGAACTAAAATAACTAGTAAAATGTTTTTCTTCATAATCGTACTGTATGAATACTGAATGTATTCTTCATACTCAGCCAGCTTAGGTTGTGACTACAATCATGTTATTTTCGAGGACACAAACTTCCCATTGGGGATAAAAAAACACTACTCACTCATCTAAAATCTGTGGTTAATTCAAACTTTAACATCTAAACTGTTTTCTACTTTATGATACTAATAAGCTAAAACAATATTATTAATACTCATGATTTCATTCTACAACATTTCCTAAAAATATCATTACTATAGACAGAAACTACTGCTAATGCATCAATATTCTATTCATGATTTTCCTTACTAAAAGAAATATTTACATACAAATTTGATTCTGTCTGAGTTTGCAGGAACTACACTGGATCCCAAACCCTCAGAGGTTGTTAATTTTGAGATGAATCCCTAATATATGGCTACATCGGCCACTAACAACATGGGTCACACATTACAGGCCCAAGCAAAAGAAGGACCCTAACTACAGTTCCATTTGCTGTTTCTGGATCAATGTAGCCCACAGGGTGTGTAATTATTGGTATTAGCATCCTAAAGTAAACTCTAAAAACTATGCACCCTAGATTTAGCTATAGTTAAGTATTAGATTGGGAATGGGGATTGGTGTGAGGGTTTGCTTTAGAGGCGAGAGTCAGTAAAGGAAGAAAAATACCACTGCAGAGGTAGGGCGGCTGCACTAAGCATTCAGGTTATTGTGAACCCGCGTCCTGCTTCAGCAAATTCCTAAAAATTTGCTGCAATTTCATTGGTTTGTAATGAAGATGCAAGTTCAATGCGGTATAAAGGAATGCACTTATCAGCTGCAAAAGTAGCACTGTAAACGGGGGAAGGGCCCTTTCTGATATCAGTGAAATGGAACCCATTATAAAATGTATACATAAATACAGGGGCACAGGTAAGTATAATCAAACTTAGTGGTAGGACGAAATGTGGTAAGTAGACGTAAAAAGCATGTTTTTGCCAAAAACGTGTTTTGCCTTTTGTGACTTTTGTGTGTGGAAAAAGCTGCTGTAGCTGGTGATTTAGTGCAGAGCCTGCGATCCCAGGCCAGTGCTGAAAGAAGTATACAATGGTTGTTATTTTATGAGGTCACAGATTAGCGCTTTTAGGTTCCACCAACAAATAATGAATGCCTGACCATTTTGTAATTCAAAATAATTAGTAAAATACGATTTTCTAATGGAGCCGGAAAGAACCACAGCGGTTGAAAATTGCCCCATAGTACATTTTACCTGGGAAAAGGGTTAGAGTGTGCCCGATATGCAACATTTGTGTAGAAGTTTCAAACCAGGATGAGGTGACCTGGGTAGTCATTTAAAGTTCCACTGGTTGTCTCAAATGTTTCAATGAATTAACTTTGTGCTGCGGGAAATAGGGGTGGATTGTGACATCACATGTTGTATTTGAGGGCGGTGTGGGTAGGTTTGTGGACCCAATTATTGAATTTAATGTATGATTTTCTATAAGCGTTCAAAGTGCTAAGACAATCAGCTTTATGTGAGGAGATTTTTTTAATGTCGCACAATTACAAATACTAATACGTTTCTTTGACTGTGCCTTTTCATGCAGTCCTGTTCCACAATCTATTTTAATTTGCTGTCCCAGCTGCGCCTGGGTCCCTGGATAAAACTGCATTACTTCTTGCACCGGCGTGCACTCCTTTTTGACTATTTTGGGCATATTTTGGTGAGTTTTTGATGCAATCTTTGACACATTTTTGGAGGCCCCAGTGAGATATCTCAGCCTATTGCCTGATGCATGAGAATTCCAGCCGTGCTCCTAGAGGAGTGCGTGACAGTTTCCATTGGCCAGAATGAAGAGCTCTAGTGTGAGGACGTCCATGGACACCGAGTGCCCGAAGGTTCACCTGGTCCGGCATTGCCTTCACTCCGACTGAAGTGCAAGCCATTAAAGGGGGACTCAGAGGTTGAGAGAAGTGAAGAATCGCCTAAAAGGATACATGAATGTACCCATGCACGAAAACATGAGAGGCGGGATGGATTATTTTATGGTGTATAGGACACACCTTCATTAGTGGTGGAGGGCGATTGACCATAGTCGTCTTAGTTGTTAGGTCTACCGTTCCGATAGGGAACAGGTATGCAGTGGCATATCTGCATTAGAGCAGAGGGTTGCGTAGCAAGAGACGGACTTTGTTAGACAAGCGTTGTGTGTAGTGCACACAATTGGTATAGCTGTGTCACTTTATTTTCTTTGGGGAAGAATTCTTTGGTGAGTAGCAGCAGTTTGCTTTTAGTGTTGTGTAAAGTGGTTATAGTATTGGTTTAATGTGGCTAGGGAGCTGACGGAGGGGCAAGAGACAAAATAACGTTTACAGAGTGTGAGTGCATTTAAAGGCCCCAAACAGAAGACCTTTTCACATGAATAGCACCCATTTAAACACTGCAAACAAAAATGGCCTGGCTTTTGCTTTCCCTGTCACATGAATGGCAGGAATTTAAACACTGCAAAAAAAACGGCCTGGTTTTTTCTTTTGTTGTTCATAAAAAATTAAAGAACCATGGGGAAAAGGGACTACCTGTCGTTATCAATGGACAAGCAGCAGTTTAATTCACAAAAGAAGGAGGAATCAAAGAATCCTGCGACATGCAAAGCAGGATTTTTAAAAATTTGAAGCAAAAACGGCCTGCACATGTGTTTGCAAATAAACACGGCTTTAAAAAGCCACAGTGGAAAAAGATATCACTGCTCACAGAAAAATGTCAGGAAAGCAGAACAGGATGTGTGGGTTGACCAAAGCAATGTATATATGTTTCACCCCAAAACTCCAGAGACACTTACTTCAGGAAAAACCTATTCTGGCCGGGTGCTAAAACCTCACAATGAAAAGTCCCACTCCAGTTATATGTCACACCTCCCATCTAATAACCTGGCAATAAAATGTGATGCTGCTGAAGGTGTAAAAATTCACTATTCTGCAGACTTGCTGGCAGGAAAGCAGGGACTTCAAGAGAAGGCCATCCTGGATGAAGCATGACTAAAAGGTGCGAGTACTTGTTACACCCACTTCAAAGAGCCCACACTAACTCAGAGAGACTCATACAAATCTCTGGTCACAGGCTGACCCAGGAGAATAGATGGCTGTGGGGGATGAAGTAGCCATCCCATTTGCTGACAGAAAAACTCATCATTAATATAAAAGACTATTTCATTTTTAGACATTTTGCACAGCAATCAGACTGAGGATTGATTATGTTTTAATGCCATTTTTCATGTAATTTCGAGGCAGTTTTGGCGGTATAAAATGTATCTACCTGTGACTCTGGCAACTGTAATGGCCAGTTAGGCTAGGTTTCTGGCTGATCTGAAAATTTTACAAATGTGAGAATGTGTGAAAAGGTGGGAAATGAAATTAGGAATATGCTTGATAACTCAAATTTTCATTCATAACTGTTGTACATTTTATGAAAATGACAAAAATGTGACACATGGGCATGCTACACCATACAGATTTCAACGTCGGCTTATTTAATTCCCCATGATCAGCTAAAACAGAATATATGGTTCGTATGGCAGTTGCTAGTACAATTATGAAGCTGCGATACGCAACTAGTTTTTGCCAAAAAAGTTGGAAAGAGAACAAAGGAGAGTGATAAATGGAAAAAGACATATGGTGCTCCTAACTCCTAAGCCAATCCTGACTGGGGCGGAGAGAGAGAGGGTAACCTTCCAATCCTAGCGGCAGGGATTATTGTAGGGTACTCCCTCTAGATTATAAAATTAGTGATGTCATTTCTGCTATATAAGGGGGACTGTACTAGAACTCAGGATAGACACACACAACAACCAGGGAAGACATAAAAAGGAGGACGGAGAGAAGGCTGCTGAAATTTACCATCTTTGAGAGTGGGGTGACCAGACCCACTGCCCTATCTTTCCAGAGTGTCCTGAGATGCAGTTGGCCTTCCTGAAACTTAAACAAAGGCTTGCTATGTAAGTAGCAGTAACCCCAGCCCTAAATTGCATGAGCCCTTCATTTTTGTAGCAGTGCATCCAATATGTGTATGTTAGCATGTCCCCCTTCAAAAAACCCTCATTTGTCTGTGTAAATCCTTAGTATTTTTGTAAGTAAATCAATTAATTCGCCCATCAAATTTCACAGGATCAGGACTGGTGGAGTTTGAAACCAACAATCTTTTTCCCAGTGTATTTGTTAATTGTTATAGTCATTAAAGTGTTGCCCAAAAGAATCAATCCCCCTGTGAGCTGAAAAACAAATTTGTCCATGTGTTTAAATTATGCTCTGCTAAGCAAAATCTCATTTGCCAGTGTCATTCCTCTTTGCATCTGTCAGCCTGAACCAAAACCGATTTGATTTTTGTGAGCTAAGCCCCTTTCCCAGAGCCTACCTGTCATTATAAGCCTCAGTGTAAAAAATTTCCATTTGCCACTGTATTCGCTTTCTCCCAAAAACTGATGTTCCTACTTTATTTCTATTTTCCTGGTGTACTGATTAGTATTCAGCTGCTTTCTCCCAAAAACTTATGTTCCTACTTTATTTCTATTTTCCCTGGTGTGCTGATTAGTATTCTCTAAAACTTTGCCTGTCTCCTAAGTGTAAGCAGTATGAATGTCCTTCTATTCTGTGCCCTGGCAGTTTTGAGACATAGTAAAAAGCCCATTCTTCCATTTTGCTCCAAAAACGGATTTTTTCTTTCTTTGCTGACTTGGCATATTGTGGTGGTGGGCTTCAACCGAAAACTGATTTCCCACCCTATATTCCTACTCCTTGCGACTGCCTTCCATTCAAAGGAATCAAGTCCAATTGATGTTTGGGGGTAGGTGTTGCAGGGGGGAGTGCATAACTGTAGGTGCTATCACTTTGTGTGTAATTGTTATTTTTCTGTTTTGTCATTAAAACAAAAGCAAGTGTAACAGTCTATTTCAACTTGGTAACTCTAGGTAGGATATTGCATTTGTGTTGCCACAATAATTTTGGTGGCTGTTGTATTTTGATTATCCTCATTTACATTGAATAATAAATTAATAAAATATCTTATTAATACACACCGTCCTGGTTCCTAGTCCATTGTGACATGGGGTGCTGGTGGAGGTTGGGTGCGAGACGAGTTGGAGGCCTACTCAAAAAGATTCCATAGTATACTAAAAAATAAAAAGCGTTTTATTGTGTGCCACATTCAGTGTAGGGGAAGGAGTTCCCTGGCTGTGCCATGTAATAAACCGTGACAAGAGCTGCACAGTCGAGTGAAGGGAGGAGTAACTGTTCTATTAACGTACTAACGTAGAGCTTTTCTTAAGCTGTTGGGCAAGGGGAAAAGGCCATCTAACCTAACAAGACAGGCCTGTGGAGAAGGCCATTGTGTCCAAGCATTGAGTGCAAGGTGTGAAAGGGTGGGGCCTGCGGAGAAGGCTGGTGGGAATGAAAATAGGGCAGTCGTGTGAAGTGGTAAGCATAACAATTGAGTGAGCGGGACTGCTTGAAGAAGGAGTGAGAGTTTAAAGGTTTAAAATAATAGAGAGAAAGAGGGAAATGGGAGAAAAGAATATTTCAATAAAAAGGATTAAGGCTGGGACAATGACGTCCCATTGGATGGATGCCCCATTTAATCGCATATGCAGAAAATGGCACCAATATCATGATAAAATGTGAAAGTACCATTTTGAGTGGGTACATGACACAGTAGGAAAGTGTTACAAAGAATGGCCCGGGGAGGGATCATTCGATAAAGATATTATAGAAAGTATGTATTCATAGTTGGAAGCTACACACAAAGGAGCAAAGTTTAAAAAGAGACTGGATGTTTTAGGGCTTTAGAAATTGAACGAAGAAAAGGAAAATGAGACCGAGAAAGGGACATAGGAGGAAGAGCATGGTAGTGCACTGACCCGCCGTATCAATATATCCATTATTAAAACCAGCCACAGGTTAAATGAAGCCTAAATGAGTGCCTCAAGGCAAGGAAGGAACACATAAAAAGAAAGAAGAGGATGACACAAGCATTATTAGCAAGGACGAGAAAGGGAGGAGGAAATATTTAAATTACATAAAAAAGAGCATGCAGCAGCAACTTGACAGTGTGTTCAAGGAAGCAGAAAAAGCAATGGAAAGGGAAATAGAGGAGAAATGAAAGCAACACGAGAAGGGAGAAAATGAACAGGTGTGGACAGCAGGACACATAGAATTTAAAATAGGCAATTGAGGACAGGACTAAGACAATAGTGAAACTGATAAGGCAGAAGAAGGGTACACCATATCACACTGGGAGGATAATGGTGACAGCAATCATAGGGATGACGAAACAGACACACACAGTTTGACAGACGGGAGAAGGGAAAGGAGAAGAAATGTGAGAGAAGAGTGGGAAAGAGAAAAATCACTGGGTGACTGGGGAAATAGACTTCAGAGTAGGAGAACGGCACTAGCAGTAGCCAAGAGACGACACTGTGGCAATAAATGCAGAGCTGGCACACAGATGGCTCTGTTGCAGAAAGCGAGGGGAAAGGTTAATTACATACCATGGCAGACAATGGACAGGGACAATTTAGTTTACAGTTGACCTTCCTTAATGGCTGGGGTGAGTAAGTGGATTTATCTTTTTGGAAAGGAGACGGCGGGAATCCCATTGGCAATAGGAGAAATAAAAAGTTTTTGGGCAGTATTGGTTGGGGAGAGAAGTGACAAAATATGGCAACAGGCCGGATATGCTGGGGTAAAATTAATGGATGGAGCTCCCTTTAACAACTATCAAGCACATGTCTGTAAAGCTCTATAGGAGCTGTATTCAGATATGCCAGACATGGGTTCTATATTGGCCCGTAAAATGAAGCCTGCAGAATAAATACGATCCATACAAGAAATATGGACACAGGAAAATTAACAGTCATGGGAGGAAAAAATACCCTTGTTTCATCACATATTACTGAGGGGGCTCCCCATAGATTTGCCGATGTCTTTAGAAAACATAGTGGCAATTGAGGCAAAAGGGTGGCCTGAGATACAGGCAACGTTTGTACACTATTGCAAAAGAAAGAAGGATAAGGATAAGGAGACAGTCGATAATGCAACAAAAGTTAAAAACAAATTAGTTTAGAAAAAATTGGCAAAAATACATATGGAGGGAGCAGTACTCACAGGGTCAGTTGTTGTTACACAGGCTGAGCAAGGAGGGTTTCCTGTGGCCACAGTAATGCAGTCAGAAGGTTACACTCAGGTGCCTCCCAACCAGCAGTGGGGAACAGTACGGATGCTGCAACAACCCGCATTCATAAACGTGCAGCAGCCAGGCGATCATGGAGGCAGGTGTAGGAAATTACTACATGGGACAGTATCAGATGGGGAGAGGATATTATGCACATGGAAGGGGAATGTGATACAGGGGAATGACACCACATTTTGGAATACAGTGCTTCGCGTGTGGGAATTTTGGACACTTTGCACAGACATGCCCACTCAATGCTGAGGCAGGGCAAGAACAGCAGGCATACATGCAGCAGACTCTTCAACAGGTGCAGGTCATGCGGCAGCAGCAACAATTACAGATACAGCCCACACAAACTCCTGGTATTTCTACCCAGGGACAAGTGCAGGTACAATTTGGGGAAATGGCAGGAACTCAAGGTATAGTGAGCGTACTCCAGGCACCAGTACAGACACAAATACCAGAAGGGGTAACAATACTGGGACAGAATACTATGCCCCAATACACAGGAGTTGCAGTGGTGGGTGGTAACCCATTTCCATCATCCACGAACACAGTTTCACAATAGGGGTGCTCATGGGGAGTGCAAGTGTGTCCTGTTCTAGCAGTAAGTGAAGACCCAGAGGAGGAACCGGAGGTAGCAGTTCAGATAGGACAGAGGGGATTTTCCTTTCTTATAGATACTGGAGCAACCAGATTTTGCATTAAGGAAGAAGGATTTCCATTAGCTAAAAAAAGTATGGATGCACAAGGCTTTTCGCTGACAACTTTGAAAGTTCTTCTGACAAAAGATTTACCCCTGACAATAGAGACACAGCATATTGTAGCGCCATTGGTGTATTCAAAAGACATTCCCATCATCATTCTGGGGAGGGACCTACTCAGCAAATTAAATGCCACAATTTCATTTTCAGACAAAGGGACTGCTTGGGTGGCAGTACTAATTCAGGGATACTATGCACACAGCACAGTGAGAGGGATACCCACAAACATGGAGGTGTTTTTGTAAGGGGGAGATGTTTTGTTGGGATGGTTGCCAGGGATTGAAGGGAAGGTGTTCTGGCTGTCCAACAAATTTTTGTTTAAGCCTCAGTGTTCCTCCTTGGTTAGCTCAGGCACACACATGCTGCTGTACTTAGAGGAGGCAGTGTTACGGAAAGACATGAATATACTGGTTGAAACTGATGGCATTCAATATTATGTATTGATCCAACATTGACATTGACAGGAGTAAGTGGCAGAGAGTTGTTTGCAACAAATGACAATGAAGAAGGAGAGGTAGTGTTTGAGCCGAACATACCTTGTCCAGTAAACATTAAAGAAAGGGCAGTGCCCCAGATGACTCAGATAACAGAAAAGAAAGCACAATATTTGCAGGAAAATATGAAAAATGTGCCCAAATGTTTATGGACAACAGGACCCCATGATGTAAGAATACTTAAAGGGGCTGGGGCAGTACGCATAAAGTTAAAAGAAGGAGGACTATTGCCATGAGTAAAGCAGTACCCATTCTCTCGAGAAGCAGATGAGGGCATATACGAGACACTGCATGCCATATGGCAGCAAGGCTTAATACAGGTGAGCTCATCGCCGTGAAACACAGCTATCTATCCAATCAAGAAAATAAAGGGAGTGGTGTGATGTTTTATACAGGATTTATGCCCTCTGAATGACATTATTGAGGCAGAGTATCCATTGGTTCCCAA
The DNA here is from genome assembly GCF_040938575.1 of Ambystoma mexicanum. Lineage (NCBI taxonomy): Eukaryota > Metazoa > Chordata > Amphibia > Caudata > Ambystomatidae > Ambystoma > Ambystoma mexicanum. Next base: position 1,079,670,181 of record NC_090922.1, read on the forward strand.
CCCTGCAATGATTTTGTGCAGCATGCCTGAGGAGGCACACTATTTCGCAGTAATTGATTAAGAAAACACATTTATCTCCATTGCACTACATCCTGACTCCTGGTACCTTCACTCTTTCTACCTGGTTGAAGCCCTGCCTGCCAGCACTCCTGCAACCCTGATCCTGGTTGTATTGTGCCCCGTTCTGAGTCTGTGCTGAATGGGGTAAGCCTTATTGAATTGCTGGGGAAGCACAACTCGGTGCGATCACTGAAATGTATTTGAATTTAAAATCAAGAAAAAAGAATTTGCCACCTAATTATTACAACTGCCTAGCAAATTGAATTTTGGTTAACCTGCGTTTTTCCCAGATTTTCCTATTCTTTCAGCAAACTTGCTATTGTGCCTTATACCTTGAGACCATCCAGGATGGCTGCTCCATATGGCCCTTAGTGAGCCTGCTTGTTGCCTTTGCCTGCTCTCCCTCCCATTGGTTGGCCTGGTCTTTTAAACCAATAGCAGCAACCAGGAGGCGGGAGCTGGCCCATTCATCCAAGTCCCACAACAAAGGCCCCGTCTGTTCCCTGGCTGGGTCTAGGGGACGTCCTGTACCTCCCTCAGGGACGCATGGTGGCTATTGGACCCTGCACTCTCCCAGAGGTGCAATTGTGACACTTCCACTTCCATGCTGGTTAGTCACCATTACTAAGCACCACTGCCTACCCCTCTTCCCTTCTCACCTGGACTTCCATCCTCATTACCACTAGCTGGTCTAATGGCTGCATTGCGTTTTCATGTGTCCTGCTGATTTCAAATTTAGTTGTGCCTATTTTGAATGTAGTTGTGCCTAGAGGCTGCACTGCATTTTCATGTGTCCTGCTGATTTCAAATGTAGTTGTGCCTATTTCGAATGTAGTTGTGCCTAGTGACTGCATTGCATATTCATGTGTCCTGCTGATCTCAAATTTAGTTGTGCCTATTTCTAATTTAGTTGTGCCTAATGGCTGCATTGCATTTCCAGTTGTCCTGCAGATTTCAAATTTCATTGCGCCTATTTCGAATTTAGTTGTGCCTAGTGGGTGCATTGCATTTTCATGTGTCCTGCTGATCTCACATTTGGCTGTGCCTATTAATTTAGTTGTGCCTAGAGGCTGCATTGCATTTTCAGGTTTCTTGCTGATTTCGAAATTAGTTGTGCCTCGTGGCTGCATTGCATTTTCATGTGTCCTGCTGATTTTGAATTTAGTTGGCTGCATTGTGCTTTCTTCTGTCCTTCTGTTCCCTTCTTGTTCTGTCGGTTCTGCTTGCACTCCCCTCCTTTTTTCTCCCCTAGTGCTCCCACCCACTCCTCTCTCTCTCCTCTCCCATATCTCCTATGGTGCTCTCCGTTTCTACTGTCTTCTCTAACTGTTTCTCTATTGACTATCCTACCCTCCTCACTAAATCGGGTAGGAAGAAGTTCAAAAGGATATCCTGGTCTTCAACCCAGGCCTCCCTATCGCTGATATCTACACTAGCGCATCCTCTAGACATACCCTCATGACACTCTTTGTCGTTCCTTCGCCAGACCTATGGACTCTTCACATGGTCTCTGTGCTCTCTCTCTTGCTCTCCCATTAACGGAGGCCCTCCTGGGTTCCAACCACTCCTCTAAGGTCTTCATTAATGTTTACCTTAATGGCACCGTCTTGGTCCAAGGCCCTCAGGCCAACCTCCTCCTCTTTGATAGATACTTTCTGTGCCTTATCAATTTCATCCCCTCTCCTGCTATCCCTTCGGTCCCTTCTTCAGCTTCCTTGCCTCCACCCTCTGCCACTACTCTGGCACCATCTTCCTCCTCCTCAGCTACCTTGCCCTTTCCTCCTACCTCATCTGCCCTCCCTCAGGCTCCTTCTACACTTCCATAGGGAGTACCTCTAACTTTTACCCCTCCCCGGAAGTCTTTCAAGGATACAACCTTCTCCACCTCGCCACTCCTAACTCTTGCTCAGCTGTCAAACACTGCTCTGACATCTGCCATCTCCTGGAAGAACTTGACCTTGATGTCCTCAGTCTCACTGAGACATGGTTCACGGCCAGCTCTGTCACAAGCTTTGACACTTTCCTTCCTGATGACTACAAGATCCTCTCCATGCCCACATCCAACCGTTCTGGTGGCAGTGTAGCCCTGATCTTCCCAGAGTGGATTCCAGCCTCTATCATTCCTATGCAGGCCTACTCCTCTTTTGAATGCCTGGTCTGTAGGCTTGCTCTCTCTCCTGGCCACTCTCTCACAGTGGCCACTATCTACCGGCCGCCTAGTCTGATCACCCCCTTCCTCTTCGAGTGGGTGGACCTCCCTTCCACTCTCCCGGCTTCAACCACTCAACTCCTCCTCCTTGGAGACTTCAACATCCACCTGGATGCTCCCTGTCCCACCACAGGACTCTTTTGCGACCTTTGTGATTCTCTCTCTCTTTCCATTCTTCCCTCTGGCCGGACTCACTCTGCAGGGCACAATCTTGATGTTCTGATCTCAGACCTGCCCCTCTCTAACCCTCTCACCACTCCTTTCTCCTGGAGTGACCACCTTCTCCTCTCCTCTCATCTCTCTCTCTACCCATCAGGCCAAGCCTACACCCACACTGCCACCCACATTCTCAGTCATCCAACCTTTGAAGCATGTGTCAGTTGAGGCTTTCGCCGCATCGTTCTCTCCCCCTTCTGCACCTCTGGCTGACTCACACCCTGATACAGCCCTTTCTATGCTCCACTCTGCTATGTTTTATACTCTCAATGTACTTGCCCCTGTCTTGAGGACCTGCACGAAGCCTAAAATCAAATGAAACTCCTGGTATGACTCAGACCTTGTCACCCTTAAGCGCAAATGTAGGGTGGCTGAGAGGAAATTGTTGGCATCATGTACATCCTCTGACAAACTGGCCTGCCGCCTGCTCCAAAGGCAATAACGACTCTCTGTCCTCACTAAGAAGAGAGCACACACCCAAGCCTGCATTTCTACGGCTTCTAACAACTCTGCCGAACTCTTCAAAATCTGCAAGAAGCTGGCCAATCCTGCCGCAGTGTCTAACTCGCCGCTCCCTTCCCAGGCCCTCTGTTCAGCCCTGGCATCTCACTTCATCTCTAAAACCCAGGACGTCCTATCCACCCACTCAGCTTCTCCTGCTTCTCCTCTCAGTCTCTCCTCTTCCTCCAGCCATGCTGCGGCCACCCTCTCCCTTCTCTGCCTTCCCTCTCTCCTCCCCCGACAAGGTTTCTAAACAAGTTTGATCTTTGAAAACCTCATCAAAACAGGTTCTTCCCTGCTCTTCCAAAACCATCAAGGACCACATTGACACCCTCGCTCCAGGCCTGGTTGACTTTTGCAAGCACTCTTTCACCTCTGGAATCTTCCCCTCCCCCCGAAGCACTCTCTTGTGCACCCTCTTCTCAAGAAGCCTTCAGCCGACCCCTCCCTTCTGGCTAACTACCACCCTATCTCTATCACTCCTTTCCTGGGCAAACTCCTGGTAAAGCTGGTCATCTCCCAGCCCAATTTTCACACTGAATCTGTTGCTTGTCTCCATGACCATCAGTCTGGCTTCAGAGCAGCCAGAAGCATGGGAACTGCTCTCCTAAACATCTGTGAAGACCTGCTCTCTAACCTTGACTCTAATCACCACCACTCTGCCTCATCCTACTTGATCTCTCATCTGCCTTTGACCCAGTCATCCACACCATCCTGCTCAACTGGCTCTGTGATCACCTGGGTATCATTGATCAGGCTCTGGCCTGGCTGACTTCTTTCCTCTCTGATCGTCCCTCTCAGGTCCAACTTGGGTCCTTCCTCTATCTCCACCTGCAGTGTTCCCCAGGGGTCTGACCTTTCTCCCTGGTTATTCAAGCAATACCCAGCACCTCTGCCAACCGCATTGCTGCTCTCTGCTCCAACTTCCAGTGCTATGCTGATGACACCCAGCTCGCTTTCAGGCTCCCCTCTGCGGCCTCTTCTCCTTCTCTCATCCCAGATTGTCTGTCAGCCATCTAGGAGTGGTGCGCTGCCAATGATCTTTGCCTGAATGCCAGCAAGATGGAGATCCTCCTCAACGGCACATCTGCATCCATCTTTCCCGCCACTCTCTGGCTGGCCTCCCCTGGCCCTTCTCCCAACTGTGAGGCTAAGAACCTTGGTGATATCTTTGACTCCTCACACTCCTTCTCTCCTCATTTTACCAACGTCTCTAAGAAGCCAAACTCCCAATTGCACCTCCTCAGAGGTATTTTTCCTTTCCTCTCCTTCCCCCAGAAGCTCACTGTATCTAGAGCCCTGGTTCTCTCTCTAGGCTTGATTACTGTAACAGCCTCTTTTTAAATCTGCCTGCCTCTAGTCTCCATCCTCTGCAACTCATAAAGAACAGGGCTGTCATGATCACTGTTCCCAAGGAGCCAGGACCAGCCCAATGTCCTTGGAAGCAGGCCCCTAACCCTAATCCTAGGCACCAGCCGGTCCCTACTGGGACCTTTTGGACCCTGTCCTGGCGCCGGTGGCACCAGGCTCATCAAAACCATCGGTCCTGGCACTGGAAGCGCCGGGCTCATAATTGGTGTGAAAGTGCTTGGGTGGACTTACCTGCAGCAGACCATGCTGCTTACTTACCAGCCACTTAGAAGCCCTCTGTGAACAGGAACTACTTTCTTACCTGGGTGGGGCAGCTCCACTCCCTGGATACAGCACTGGAACTCTTCTGGAAACTGGAACTCTTTTCTTACCTAGGCGGGGCCGTGGAAGAAGATGCCTCATCACTCCAAGGCTATTTAAACCACACCCGATAGATGAAACGTGCTTCGCGCTATTCTGCATCTGCAGCAGAACGCTCACCGAGTCTGTTCCAGCCTTTCCTCTTTCGATCCTGAACCTGCAAGAATTATACTTACCATTCCTGTATCCAGTCAACATCAGCACCTGCAAAAGACAAGAAACAACAGGTTAGCAAGACAAACTCTACACAAGGTGCTTTCTCACCTGATCCATCAGCAGCGGCCGTGTCTTCACGCTGCACCTTCGCCTGCAAAGACAAAAGCATTGTTATACTTACCGGCACGCCGTGAATTCCGGATTTCTTCATTCTGCATCGCCGCCTGAGAAGACAAAGTATAGTTAAAACTTACTAGCATTCCGCTGACTCCGGCGCTGCAAACCAACATCTGAAAGACAAAAGAAAAAGACATTAAGCAGGTATTTACTCACGCCCATCACGCTCGTCGCAATAAAACGCCTGCGAATACTCCGGCTTCTCTTTAACACGAACTAAGCTGCAAGGAAAGAGACAGTTAGAGCGCTTGCCATACTTACGAATTTCCACGCGCTTCACTCCATCTTCCATCCCAAGAGTCCTGCAATACATAAGGGAAAAGCATTATACAGAGTCTTCAATATTAACGTGCCACGCATTTAAAGACTATAAAGACAAAAGGTGTCCAGAAACTCACCGCTCGTGCAGATAACGACGGTAACCATCCTCTGAATTCAAGAGGCCAATGTTTCACCAGTGAAGGAACTGGCAACGGCACCCTGCACCAGACGCAGATGGAGAGCCCAGCATTCACCTATCTAAGGTGAGCACGTTGACCTGGGGGGGGGCTCTACAGAAAAGCTGGGAAGAGAGAGAGAGAGAGAGAGGGACATTCAACAACCCAGGCCATTAACCCCCATATTCTTTCACCTGCAGAAACCTCACTCTTCGAGTTCGACACACAGTGCGAAGAGGTTCGACCCCAGAAGCCAATCGAGTCCTGCACATCACTTTAAGAGTCACAGACACCTTCCTGCCAAGACCCGCGCCTCCGTGGGAATCAGGTGAGCGTTACAAGGACTATGAGACCTGTCCTTGGCCTCAAGCCCATGGATCGTATCTCTCCAGCACTGAAACCTCTCCATTGGCTCCCTGTGGCTGCAAGGATCGCGCTCATTGTCCACAAGGCCTTCTGGAGCCTGGGATCAAAATATCTCCAGCTTTCTCTTTTGAAGTATCTTCCTGCTCGAGCTCTTTGCTCCTCCACCTCCAACTCATTGAGGGTCTGTCGCTTTTTCAAGCAACGAGTTGGGGGCAGATCTCTCTCTTCGGCTGGCGCCTCCCTCTGGAACAACCTCCCTGCCTCTCTGAAACTTGAGCAGAACCATCTCCAGTTCTGAAAGCAGCCAACGTGAATGATAGCTGCCAAACAACTTGGAGAAAATATGTGCATGCCGTAACTTGGCTACATGAAAAACATCAACCAGTTGACATAAAGAGCTTTACACAATTCCCTTTGCGTTTCAGGTCGAGTGGGTCGATTTTCCTGGGGACTAATTTGGGTTGCGCCAAGGTTTTAAAGAATGCAGCGCTGATGCAGGGAACAGCTGCTGTGTTGGATTTCTGGTGGGCCTGCAGATCCAAAGCATATACCCAGTTTCCACCTGAGCGGAGTGTGTGCCCTCATCATCTTGCACAGCCCTGCACTAGTGGTGCCTTGGAATAGCACTGCCTTAAACATTGCACTGCAGGGAAATATGGTACAGCAAAATGAGCAGCAAATGATAATGAGGGGAAGGAAACTAGAAAGTATTTATTTTTTTCAAAAGAGCACAAAGAACTTGGCCTCTATCCCGGATGAGTATCATTCATTCTAAACAGCTGCTTATTTCTTTACTTCATTGTTGCTTCCAGGAATACAGGCTGCAGCAAATTGGAAATGGCTGCAGCTGACTCGGTATGAGTTATTGCAGCTGGCAAACTCAACAGCAAAAGGTCTGAATGCAATTAAAGAGGAGGTAAGGGAATGCGCTTGGTGGCCCTTCAAAATCATGTTGTGCTAGACCTACTAACAGCCATTGAAGGAGTTGTCTGCGCCAAGTTTAGGACGAGTTGCTGTATGGCCATACCTGATGGGGATGCCTCAAAAGGAACTCTAAATGCAGCCGTACAAGAGATATGGACACTACAGGGAAAGCTAAAAAGTGAAGTTAATGGATTTCAAGCAAAAGACTGGCTGGACAGCATCATACCCACCTGACTTTCCGGATTGTTTCAAGTGACTGTCCCTGTTTTGGTTCTCATTCTCATCACCGTCTGTGTTATGAAGACCATTCTTAAAGTATATTTTAACAAGCAAAAAGGACAGTGAATGTTACACTTGAGTGTTGACAAAAAAGGTTTTGAAATGAAGAGTAGAAACAAAATAATGGGGGAAGGTGAAGAGGAGGATCCTGATGGATGGGTTTTTACACAGCCTGATGACGTTGAAAATTACAAAGAGTTTTTGATTCAATGGGCCTCATTACGAGGTGGGTGGAATGGGTTTAACGGCGCTGGTAATGGTGCCGGTGCCGGTAAACCCATTCTGCCCTATTACAAGGTTCCCTTACGGGACCCGTGCTGAACGTCTGGTCAGACGAGACATCCTTATGTGAGTCCTGCAATGGGACCAGGGATAAGCTCCCTCCCTATTCCCATTGAGCCCTACGGGGGCTCAAATGGGAATGGGGATGGGTTTTTTGAATGAGGAATTACCGGGTCCTCCAAGGTTGGAATGGGCGGGTAATTTCTCATTCAAGGAACCGGACCCGAGTTTGGAGGCAGCCATGCCCTTATACACGTAATGAGGCCCAATGACTAAAGGGTGGGCAGGGTGTGTATGAGTGGGGGAAGATTTGAATGGTTGGGAAGAGATTGGGGGAGGCATGACGAGATTGGAAAAAATGGGGATACATAAAAATGAAGTTGCTAAAAAGGAACTAGAGGTCCAACAAGTGTTAGTTACTAATAAATTAATAAAAGGGGGATAATGTTGTAATAAAAATGCAAGTTCAACGAGGTTTAAAGGAACACACTTATCAGTTGCGAGAGTAGCACTGTAAAAGGGGAGGGGCCCTTTCTGATATCAGTGAAATGGAATCCATAATAAAAAAATCCGTAAATACAGGGGCACTGGAAAGTATAATCAAATTAGTGGTCTGACGAAACACTGTAAATAAGCCTAAAAAGCTTCCTTTTGCAGAAAACACGTGTTAGCTGTTTGTGCCTTTTGTGAGCGGGAAAAGCTCCTGAAGCTGGTGATTTAGTGCAGAGTCTGCGATCCCAGGCCAGTTCTGAAAGAAGTATACAATGGTTGTTATTTTTCAAGGTCACGGGTTAGAACTCACAGGTTTATAATTCAAAATAATTTGAAAAATATGATTTTCTAATAGAGACAAAATCAACCACAGTGGTTTCAAATTGCCGCACAGTACATTTTTCCTGGGAAAAGGGTTAGAGGGTCCCCGATATGCAACATTTGTATAGCAGTGAGTCTGTGGTTCAAGGCTCTGGCGGTGATATGGTGGTAAGAGCTTCCCATATGAAGAATAGGCAAACAGGGTAGTTGATTAAAGTCTGCTGGTCATCTCAAATATTTCAACTAATTAACTTTGTGCTGTGGGAATTGGGGGTGTATTCTGACTTCACATGTTGTAATTCAGGGCGGTGTGGGAAGGTTTGTGGACCCAATTATTGAACATGATATATGCTTTTCTATAAGGCTTGAAATTGCTAAGACCAGTCAGCTTTGTGTGGGGAGATCTTTTCATGTTGCATGATTACAAATACAAATGACTTTGCATTGTATAAAAGTTCTAGATTTAGGGGTGTTTCTTTGACAGTGCCTTTTCACGCAGTTCTGTTCCACATTCTGTTTGAATTTGCTGTCCCAGCTGTGTCTGGGGCCCTCAATAAAACTGTATTACTTCTTGCACCATCCTAAATTCCTTTTTGACTACTCTTGTAAAATTGTGGTGAGTTTTTTGAGGTGAACCCCCACACAGGTTTGTGCACCTGCCAAAGGCAGTTTTGTAGACAAACTTTCAAATGGATTTCCCCTACTTAATGTCCCACTTTAGCATCAAAACATTTATTACCTGAAAATATGTACAATAAAAACATCATAACAATATGTAACTATATTCACAAAGCCAATTTTTCAGGTCTGTACAAACGTCCTTTTTTTAATACATACTGAAAGGGTGCAGAAGTACGAGTCTGACACAATGGTGGCATGGTGGTTGGCAAAGACTTTTATTTAACCAAAAATGAAGAGGAAACCTATCTCTCCCTAACTCCAAGAGGGGTTTCCCTGCCTCTAATAAGGAAATAAGGAGTCAGTCAGCATGTCCAAGTAAATAAGAAGAGTCCACCATTGGGTCAAAATGCCTACTTCTATCCCTCACACTTGTAACTAAAAAAGAAAAAGGTTGTGGATTGTCTTGGTCCAGAAGAATGGGTCCCTTCTTTAGGACAATGAGCCAGTTTCCGATGTAGGGAACATTTTGCCTGTGAGAATAACTTCCTTCTCCAGGTCTCAGTTCTTTTCTGAAGAAATAAACTAAGTTCCAGTTCACAAGGGCTGGGCAGAGTGACTCCCTTCCTCCCAGCCCTTCTCAGCATTTCACAGTTCATTATAATCAGGGGGTGGGGCGCCTCCATTTCCTCAGGCTTGCATTTCACTTCAAAGTTCCCAGGCTTATGGGTGCGGGTCTCAGAACTGTGTATTTCTCTTGCCTCTCATCGTTAGACCTAGTTTACTCTCCTGGCAGGTACTGTGACTATGAAGTAGATGTTGCTTTACCTTCATAAGGGTGCGGGTCCTAGACCCGTGGGATTTTCCCTCTTGGTATTGTAGACCTGGTTCACTAGGCTGCCAGGTTCGATAACTATGAAGATAACTTGACTTGATATTCACAGAAAGGTGTGGGTCCCAGACATGTGAAATTCTCTCCGCTTGGTATTGTAAACCTGGTTCACTATCGTGCCACGTACTGTGACTATGATGATGACTTGACTTGATCTTCACAGAAGGGTGTTGGTCCCAGACCTGTGGGATCCTCTCCCCTTGGTGCTGCAGTTATTTTTCATTTGGGGTCTTATCTCTTCCAGTAGGGGCTTTCTTTTTGCCCTAGTATTGTAGCTCCACCATCAGCCAGGGCCCTATGTTACCCCTTTCAACTGTTCCGGTAGCCCATGTACCTTTATGGTCTCTATCGTCTCAACCCTTTCGATCTCAGACTTCTCTGCCCTCTGTTTCCAGCGCCTCTAGGCTTCTCCATGCTCCCATTGTCTCTGCAGCACTTGCAGACCTTCAGCGGGTGCACCTTATTGCAACCACACAGTCCCTCGGCTTGGCTCTGGTAGGAACACTAGGGAAAAGGCTGTAAGGGGTTGGTGAGGAAGATGGGTTAAGGGAAGGTGGGCCATGGGGATACCATGTTCTTCCCGGGTCATCAATGATCCCATAGGAAGCTTCCCTCCCCATGAGATCCACCTGCTGATACCACCCCCAGGGGAACCATCAGGCAGCGGCCTCACCTCCCTGGCCCTAGGGAAGAAGTGACAACATCCTGGGATTTGTCACAATACAACATTTGCTGAGTAGTTTATGTAACCATAAAAAGGAAACGAAGACATAAAACTATGTCATCAGTTTTCCAACAAAATATATAACCATGCCAACATTGTACAATTATTTTGAGTGTAAAACATTTTAATGTATAGTCATACTATTATTTAAAATAATAGGTAGACAGTAAAACTACCTTTTTTTAAATACATTGATATTTACTACAAGCTATACAAACTATCTTAGAAATGTAATTTCAATACATATTGTGAAATCTGTGTGCATCCTTATTTTGGCCACCTACACACATAGGAAGTTAATGACAACACTCTCCAATATATACTTCATCTTTCAATCTTGTATTTCATATATTCACCACTTTTTTAATACTCTCATGTACAAAGGGGCTTGTATATAACTGCAGAATACCTTCCTAAACTTGTTAACCAAATGGCAAACTGCAATTTTGAAGTACCTCAGTAAATCCACCAACTAGTGGTTAAGTCGTATAATATTCCTCAAGCTGTCGCATCTCAAGGGGCCATGTAAAATAATACTGACAGTTAAATTGGTTGTTCACCTAGTAAGAAGACAACACTAGGGTCCCAGGATCGAGAGGATATCCCTTTTTTCTGATACCTTGAAATTTAGTTAGTACTATACTAATTATCTCTAAACTGTCAATAAAATACTTCTTTTAAAATGTGAGTGTGTTGTTACTTTGGCCACCTACACACATAAGAAGGTATTGACAATTTTCTATAATGTATGCTGCAAAATTACATTTTTATATTTGAAAAAACTCTTCTCAAGTGTCATCGAAGTAGCTGTTTGCTGGCAGAGAAAGCTCCTCATTGAAGAACTGCTGGAACGTTTGGATCTTCACCACCAGGCGCTTGAGCATGGCTGCCTGAGCCTGCGTCTTCTCAATCAGGCTGAATCATTCTAAAATTAAAACAGTATAAACTACAATTCTGCAGTTTACCTTCCTCCGTTCCTGTTACTTACCTTCTAGGGTCCCTCTGACTGCAATTCCAGCGAAAATCGGATCTGCCTTAAGCGACATCGGCTTGAGCCTCGGGACGGCCTCCTCCCGCTCTGTCATCAGGTCGGCCGTACAGGATCCTTCCCGCCTCGCAGACATCCAAGGCGGCAGTCATCCCCTCCTGCCACCGCACACCCAACACCAGCGGCAACCCCTGGAACCTCCACACTAGAACCTATCTACTTGAACCCTCACACCCTATACAGCCCCCGGAGCCCCTCTCCTTGGTTCGGGGTCTGGGTGCAGCTGCAGCCGTCCGCGGAGCCAGCATCAGACCAGCTTCGGGATCTCTCCTTACCGCCGGGCTCCACACGGCCCTCGGAGCCCCTCTCCATCACACGGGGTCCGGACCCTCCTCTTTCACATACGGGGTCCTGGTGGACCTGCATCGCTGCTTCTTGAGCCCCTTCTGCACTATGCAGGCTCTGGCCAAGCCTGCGACCGTCCATTGTGCAGGCTTCGGAACCTCTCAGGACATCTATCTGGCTCCCGCCCTTCCTGTGTCCAGACAGTATCGGGACAGCTCTGTGTGTCCACTCAGCGGCTTCGGTGCACTCGGCTCATCCACCAGCCCCCTTCTCCACTCCACGGGGTCCTGGTGAGCCTGCGGCCGTACGTGGAGCCAGCGTCAGGCCCTCCTGGAGCCTCCATTTGTCTCCCGCCCTCCCTATATCCGAGCGGAGATGGGGCGGCATTGAGTGTCCCCTCCGCAGCTCTGAAGTGCTCCGCTTCCTTGTTGGCCCCCTCCTTCACTACGCCATTCCTGGTAAGCCTGCGGCAGTGCCTGGATCAGTCATCGGGATCCCCTGGGTCCTCCACCTCCCGTGTCCGGGCCGAAACGGGGCGGCACTGGGAGTCCCCTCCGTGACTCTGAGGCGCCCACCTCCTCAACGGCCTCCTTTTCCACTACGCGGAGCCCTGGTGAGCCTGCAGCCACACCTGGAACCAGCTTCAGGACCTCCTGAGTGGTAATTGGTAATCTACTTGCCTCTTGCCTTTCCTATACCCGGGTGAAAACGGGGTGGCTCTGTGTGTCCCCTCAGCAGCTCCATGTTGCTCTGCTCCTCCTTCGGCTCCCTGAGCACTGGCGGGCTGGCTCCGGTCTCAGGTGCCGCCATCTTGACGTGCCCTTCTTCATCATCTTTAATCCACTACTGCAGCCTCTCTGAGCCTCCACTTGGTTTCCGCATCCTGTGTTCCGACGAGAACGAGTTGGCTCCATGTTCCTCCATACCTGCACCTGATCATTCCACTGCTCCACTGGCTCTTTGAGTCCGTGAGGGACCACAGCGATTAGAGTCCCATCATCTTTATCTTCCTCGTCTCCTCCACTCCTCCTCACGCTAGACTGGTCCCAATCCTGCCCCATTCTCCAGCTCCAACTCTGCTCCCACAGTCCTCGGTTCACCCGGCACCGGCTGTGGTCTGTACGCTGCTTCTCCATTGCTTTTCTTTCCTCCTCAGACCACCTTATCAACGAGTGAATTTACAGCCCCTGCATTGTGGTAGCTTTCTTCATTCTACCCTGATACCACCCACAGCGGTGCGACCAACCTATGCCCGTCTGCTTACGCCCAGGTGCAGCAGCCCATAACTGTGACTCACTTTCATGTCTAAGGCACCTGGTCTCCCCCAGCCATCACTTTGAGTACCTACTCCCTATGACTCTCTTGGCTCCTGCTGGTCATCTCTCTGCACTGGACCCGTGACCACCTTGTAACAGACCAAAGTTTGGTACCATCTACAGCGGTGCGGCCATCCTGGGCCTGTTTGCTCACACCCAGGTGCAGCGGCCCAAAACTGCTGCTCACTTTCTTGCCTCAGGAACCAGTTCTCCTCCAACCACTACCCCGAGTGCCTACTCCCTCTGACCCTATTGATTACTGCCGGTCATCCTTCAGCACTGGACCCGTGACCATCTTGCAACAATTCTGAATGACCACCTCATTTTCCTGCCTCAAGCACCTGGACTCCTCCAACCGCAGTCTCGAGAACCTACACCCTCTGACTCTTGTGGCTCTTTCCGGCTATCTCTCACCACTGACTCAAGTCCACCTTCGATGCCATCCTCTCTTAAACTCCCCAACTTGAATCCCCAGTACCTGCTCCCCCTGACCCTATGCGATCCGCCTTATCTCCCTTCCACCTCACCTTCCCCCATCCCCACCCTTCCCTCCCTCCTCTCCCTTCTACTCTCCTCTTTCCTCCTTAAGCCTAGTCCTCTTCACTATCCTCTCCCCCACTCCCCCAGCCACCCTCCTTGCTTTTCTCACCACCCTTACCTTCTCTACCCCCCCACTGCCAGCCACGCTGCCCTCATGAACACTGCTCTCTGGAACGCCAGATCCATCTGTAACAAAACCGCTGCTACCCTTGATCTATTCTTTCGTCTTAACCTGCATTTCCTCTGCCTAACTGAAACCTGGATTCCCCCTCATAACACCTCTGTCCCCGCTTCCTTAACGACCTCTTCTTCCTCTTTCATCCATACCCCCCGCCCCTCTGGCCGTGGTGGAGGCGTCGGTCTCCTGTACCACCCCAAATACATCTCCGCCTCTTCATCTCCAACTCTCCCCTCTTTCCCTTCCTTTGAATTCCTCGAAGTCTTTCTCCTCTCCCCACCCTATTTCCTTCCTGATCATCTATCGTCCCCCTGGCCCTCTCTCCTCCTTCTTTGAAGACCTGGATCACCTCCTCTCACTTATTTCTCCCTCTCCTCTCCTCTAACTGTACTTGGCAACTTTAATATCCATCTTCCTTCTCCCCCCCAATCTTCTCCCCTCCTCTCCATCCTTGATTCCTACCTCCTCTCCCCCTTCCTTCATCCCCTACTCACTCCTCTGGTTCCACTCTTGACCTCATCTTCAACTCCTCATATCCCTCCTCCCCTGTCTCTTCTCTTCCTGTTTATCCAGACCATGCCTTACTCTCGTTCTCCCTTTCTCCTCTCTCACCCTCCACTAATACTAATCCCTCCCCTCCAATCTACTCACGTCGTGACCTGCGTGATTTCGACACTACCCTCTTCTCTGACCCTTGCTCTCCTTCTCTTCCATCTCTCCAAGACTTTGCACTACTCTCTCACTACTCTCTGCCGATGATGGTCTCTCTTCCCTTTCATCTTCTATCTTCACTGCCCTAGATCAACTCTACTCCCTTTCTCTCTTCTGGCCTACTCAGAAACCGTCTCAACCCTGGCTTACTTCCCATCTCCTCTCTATGCGGCGCCTTCTCAGGAAATTAGAGAGACTCTGGCTCAAAACTCCCTTGCTTTCTAATCAAACCTCTTACTTCTCTTACCACGCACTTTACAACTCTTGTCTTGCAACGGCCAAATCCTCCTACTACTCTAACCTTCTTCAGTCTCAAGCCTCCCATCCTCGTCAGATTTTTCAAACTCTTTCCCGCCTTCTCTCTCTCACACTTTCTCCCTCTGACTTTGCCAACTTCTTTTCCTCCAAAATCATCACACTCAGGCAAAAAATTAACTCCCTCTCTGACTCCCTCTCTCCTCATTCCCCCTCTCCTCCCTCTTCCATTATGTCTGTCTTCTCATCTGTTTCCCCTTCTGATGTCTCCTCCCTTCTATCCAAAGCCCACCCCACGTCCACCCCCTCTCACCCTCTCCCCTCCGTTCTCATCCCTAAGATCTACCCTCTTCTTATCCCTTACCTTACCACTTTCTTCAACTCCTGCCTCTCCTCATCCACCTTTCCCTCTGCTTTCAAACATGCAACGATTATTCCTATTCTTAGGAAACCCTCTGCTGATCCACTGTTCACTGCTAACTACAGACCTATCTCTCTTCTGCCTTTCCTTTCTAAACTCCTTGAACGCTTTGCCTACTCTCAACTCTCTTCCTTTGTCTCTACTTCCTCTCTCCTTCCTCCTTTCCAATCTGGCTTCCGTCCCAAACACTCCACTGAAACTGCACACACCTCTATTCTCAACTCGCTCCTCTCTGCTCGTCATGCCAAGCAATCCTCTATCCTTATTCTCCTTGATCTCTCTGCAGCTTTTGACACTGTCGGTCACCCACTCCTGCTCCACACTCTCTCCTCCTTCGGGTTCGAAGGCCCTGTTCTAAAATGGCTATCTTCTTACCTTTCCTCCCATTCCTTTGCTGTTTCATGGGGAGGCCAGACCTCTCCTTCCTTCCCTCTTATTTACGGTCTTCCTCAAGGCTATGTACTTGGTCCTTTCCTCTTCTCTCTCTAAACCTCCCTCAGTGTCCCTGTTATCTCCTCCTTTGGCATCTCCCATCATTTCTATGCGGACAATACTCAACTCTTTCTCTCTTTCTCCTCCTTCACACCTGACCTCCACCTTAAACTCTCCTCTTGTCTCACAGCCATCAAGAACTGGATGTCCTCCTGCTTTCTCTCTCTTAACACCGATAAAACGGAAGTCCTTTTCTTCCCCTCTAATACTCTTCCCCCTCCCTCTCCTCCCCCTTTCATCCACTTTCCTCCCTCCAATCTCCCTATCTCCACCCATGCTCGCAATCTAGGCGTTCTATTTGACTCCTCTCTCACCTTCTCGCAACACATTTCACTCACCTCCCGCTCCTGCCGATACCACCTCTACAATATTCGCAAAATCCGTCCCTCCCTCACATTCAACGCCACCAAACTCCTAATCTCCTCTCTCATCTTTTCCCGCCTCTTCTACTCCTCTCTAATCTTCCGACTTCCCACATCTCAGCTTGCCCCTCTTAAATCCATATACCACTCTGCTATTCGTACCCTTTGTCTCCTTACCTCCCGTGACTCCATCGCCTCTCTCTCTCACCTTTGCTGGCTACCTTTCCACCTACAACTAAAATTCCACTTTCTCTGCCTTGTTTTCAAATCCCTCCATGGTCTTGCTCCTCCTTATCTCTCCTCCCTTCTCTCCTTCTACTCCCCCTCTCGCTCCCTTCGTTCCACTGACCACTTCCTTCTCACTGTACCTCCTTCCCCCCTGCGCTTCCTCCTGGTTCCACTCCTTCCAACTTCTTGCTCCTCTGCACTGAAACTCACTCCCCTTCTCAATCCGCTCTTCCACTACCCTCACCTCATTTCGCAGTTCCCTTAAATCCCTCCTCCTCCATTCCCCACCTTGAATCCCCCCTGCCCTCTCTACTCCCCCCTGTTTCCCGTCTTCCAATTCCTCTCTCCCCTCTCCCATTACACTCTCTCTCCCTTCCTTTTACACTCATTCAATCCTTATCCTGCCCGCCTCAACACTTCTATTCCCACTCCACTCCCCCCCCTCAGTTAATTGCTCTTTGCACTGTTTTGTTGAATGATTCAAGTTGTAATCTTTGCTCCCAATGTTATTTGTTGTTATTACTCTGTACTTTGTTGTTCCATTGTACAGCGCCTTGGTGTAAAGCGCTCTATAAATAAATCAATCAATCTTCATTTTAATTCTACAGCGGTATGGATCTCAGGACTTCTATGGACTGCTATGTAAGAGTGTGGACAGTCTAAGGAATGTTATAACCTGTTGGAATTTCATGTTATTTATGTTTTACCTGATAAGATACTAGTTGATATACAGAAAATATTCACTGAGAGCAATGCTTAGAAAGAATATGAATGTTGATGGTAGAAACAATGATAATGAAACAACAGGTTCACCGATTTCCCATCAATCACAAAAACCAGCCAAGAACCAAAATGGTGGCAATGGTTGCCAGTAGCCTTCAGAGCACAATTTGGTAAACAGTCTTGATGACAATAATGTTGTCCTTTCATGGAATACTAGAGGGCACTCCCACTGGACAACAGAAGAGGGTCTCCTCACTAATATGAAGTCATTTTGGGTAGTGGCCCTCCAGGAAATATGATAGTAATCAATCCAGCTGTCACAATACCAGGAACTAATGAATTAAGGATTCCTACCAGAATTAGGGTACTAAGAAATACACCTCAAGAGTTAGATCAAAAACATGTGGTGTTAATTCATACACCACATGAAACGCTGCAAGCAGCAAAACGAAAAATTAATAAGAGTAATGATATTCAGAATTATCGTGATAATGTAGGTGAACAAATACAAATTCAATCTCATCTTAAATGAAGAGGTAATCTCAAACCACTAAAAAGTCATAAGAACGAACAAAATGAGAAGCGCTGGAATACCTGATAAGATACTAGTTGATATACAGAAAATATTCACTGAGAGCAATGCTTAGAAAGAATATGAATGTTGATGATAGAAACAATGATAATGAAACAACAGGTTCACCGATTTCCCATCAATCACAAAAACCAGCCAAGAACCAAAATGGGGGCAATGGTTGCCAGTAGCCTTCAGAGCACAATTTGGTAAACAGTCTTGATGACAATAATGTTGTCCTTTCATGGAATACTAGAGGGCACTCCCACTGGACAACAGAAGAGGGTCTCCTCACTAATATGAAGTCATTTTGGGTAGTGGCCCTCCAGGAAATATGGATGTTTGAGAAATGCAAAATTGATGATCGTAGCACCACACACAAATTAGCAATAAAATGACCTAAAGGCAGACCTAAAGGAGGCCTATTTACATCAATTCGACATCCATGGTTTGGAGAGGACACCATTTGGTCAACTGATATGGTATTAACAACTTGATTGGGCTGCAAGGCACAGAGACACCAACCATAGTGATCATAAATATATATATAATCCCCCCAGTGGAAAATATAATACATTTAACTTTTAGTGTGTGGCTCGTATATATGAGGAATGTGAACCTCAAATTCCGATTATTCTGGTGGGTGATTTTAATGCAATTATAGTTGACCTTGCGGGGGTTGTGGAAGATAAAAAGGACTCTGGCCCAGTTAAATGGCCACTATCAAATCGACAGGGGGTATCATGGGACAAGCTACTATAAACTCACAATTTAGAACTATTAAATTGGAATTCCATAAGTGATGCAAATAGAGGTCCAACCAGAATAAGTAGAAAATCAATGCAACCAAAGACTACATAACAATTATTGAAAGTGTAAACAAATTATTCCTGGACATGGCTGTGGGAATTATGGAAGAAAGTGACCATTTACAACTGTATCTACTGTTAACATTAAAGGATAGACATGAGAATGAGAAGAATGGAAATATACACATAAATAATAATGTAAACCGTATAAAATGGAATCAGGTAAAATTTGAAAATAGCAAAGCTATTGCAGAGTCAGAACTTAGTGCCTTTATTGAAAAAATGCAGGTAAATGACTCTCCAATTCTTGAAGCATTTGAACAAGTTACCGAAGCGATCAAGACAAATCTTCTCCAGAAGCGAACCTATACCTCCACGAGCGAAAGATGGAATTTAAAACATGAACAGAAACAGATGTTTGATAGAGAAATTCATGAAGCTAAGAAAAGGTTGAGAGTAACTATCAATCAGCGCATAAATGCGAAGGGTGATGATGCTAATGTTAGAATACAATTAGCAAAGAAAAATTATAGGAAATAGTTATGGCATAATAGGACAGAGAAAAATAATGAAATATGGAAAAATCTGACGCAGCTGACAAGAACAATCAACAATCAAGGGGTATGATCAATAATAAATAGAACAAAAAAGAAGGTATTACCCATCAATAGTGTGAGTGAGCAAGAGTGGGTAGCACACGTGACTAAAGCACTTGGTGCGAATGATCCGCTTGATGTTCCTTTAGAGTTAGCTGAAACTTCATGGGAATGTACTGCATCAGTGTCAGAACTTCATATGATGATACAAACCCTACCAGCATCACGTGCGACAGGCCCTGATGGCACATGTAATGCTTTACTAAAACTATCATCTGAAAAATGGGCTCAGCCATTACAGATACTCTTTATATGGATTGGCAAACCTATGGAAGTGCCCAAAACATGGCAAGAAATTCAATACTACCCATACATAAAAAAGATTTTTGGGTAAGACCCTAACCATTATAGAATGGTAGCGATGCTTGACATCCCTTCAAAAATATTTGCTAAAGTGCTACTTAGTGACTTGAATAAATGGATAACTGATAAGCAAATTGTTCCATCGAATCAATCTGGATTTCGCTCAAAATCTTCACTTATACATAATATTGTGATTCTAACATCATCAATAGAAATGCATGGAATATGAGAAAATTACCAGCATATGGTGCTTTTGTTGATTTTAGCTCTGCTTTTGATACCATTTTACGAAACAAATTGTGGGAAAAATGGATACAGTGGGATATACCAGCAGGATTATTATCCATGATACGACTTTTATATAGTAACACCTCTGTGAGAATAAGATTAGACGGTGAAGGGAAGGTCTCCCCCTTGGTTCTCACTAGTCATGGAGTCAAGAAGGGATGTAACTTAGCCGCGCCCCTTTTAAATTTGTATCTGGCAGATCTATAAGTGGCACGTTGAAGGTGTGATGAATTGGATATGCTGATGATCTCCTGCTCTTGGATAATACGCCAAAAGGTCTTCAGCGGAAGTTAACCATGTTGGATAAGTATGCAGCTAGCAATGTTTTAAAAATGAATCTGAGTAAAATGAAGGTGATGGCATTCGTGAGTAAAACTGTACAACAAAATCTGAACAAATTGAGGTAGAATCTTGCAAATCAAAATGTTGAATTAGGTAACTCATATAGATACTTGGGAGTCATCATAGACCAGAATTCAAATTGGAAATAACACTGGTGTGAGACGAAAAGGAAATGCAAGAATATTACTATGAAACTTAGTCACTTTTTTGGAAATCAATGCAGATATTCCTTGAAATACAGTACTGATGTTATACTCTGCAAAAGTGACTCCATGCTTATTATATGGTGCCGAGATTTGGGGTAAAATGTATAAGGTAGAACTAAGTAGATTTGAAGGAAAACCTTTAAAAATTCTACTTAGGCTAACTAAATCACTATCTATTGAATATATCAAGCTACAATGTGATCTGATGTGTATCGTTGACATTCTAGAATACAAAAATGCAATGCTATGACCCAAGCTATATGTACTAGACAATGCAACAATGATAGTAGATTTAATGCAGACTTTTGAGACCATTGAGAAAAATGTAGTATTACATACGCTAACATACCTTAAGAATACGTACATAAAATGGACATAAGAAAATGAATCAATTTGGTTGAGATACTCAGTCCATAGAACTAAATGCCTACTTAAAATAGTCATTCATGAAGTGGGAAAAGAAAGAGATCTAATCCAATTAGCATCGAAAGTGAACAGTGGAATGTTCATAAAATATTGGATGAATCAGGTGGAAATTCCTGGGTATCTATATGCATTTCCTGACAAGAATACTGTTAGATGTTACTTATTGTTTAAATGTAATGCTGCTGATACTTTGGAAATTTTAGGAGGAACATGTGGTATCCCACGATCGAATAGGTGGTGTAGGATGTGTCGTATACTAGTAATGGAAACAGCAAAACATATCATTAGTAAATGTGAAAGTCTGGCAAAATTGAGACTGAAATATATAAAAGCATACAATAAAACTTACGACTTGACAAATATTAAGGAAATGTGGACGCAACTTTTATTGAGGAATGATAATAATGTACTGTTTTTCGTTATGTCTTTTTATCTGGTGTGTTTGAATATTCTTAAAAATGTATCTGAAGGGATTTTAAGGTGATCATGTGTATCCCCTTTTAAGAATGTATTATATGAAGCCAAATATGTTTACTATATTAATTGATGCACGTTTGGTTTTATGAGTTTTATGCATTTACTGTATTATAGCAAGTCTTTGCTGATGATATACATATTAAATTAAATAATACATGTTTGAAAAAGTATCCTCTTTTTTAATAGTTTATTTTGGAGAGGATACAGAGTGTAAACACACAATACATTTCCAGACTGTTATAGAAAGTAGCACAGATGAATTGGCGGTACTTCAGAAAATACATCAACTACTAGTTAAACTAGGCATATTTGCTGACACAGATGCAGCTGAAGCGACTATGGCCCTAATTCATGGATTATTTGTGCCAAAAAAAATGGGATTTGTGCGCCATTCTGCCCGCAAATCCCCATTTGTTAAACAGGGATTTGCGGGCAGAATGGCGCACAAATCCTGTTTTCTTTTCAGCGCAAACAATCCATGAATCAGGGCCTATGTGATGCAGTGATATTTGCATGCACCCCAACTTGTTATTTGTATTAAATATTTATATGGAAACATACCCAAAGGCAATAGCCACTCACATGTTTTTTTAAATGTGAATGCCTGAATATGAACTATATCTTAAATCTTTAAAATACACAAACATGTCATTAAAACTATACTGATTTTTTCTTAATTGTCATTTCAATACTTCTTGTAATGTCTTTGTGCTTCCTTATTTTTGCCACCTGCACACGTACACAAATAAGAAGCTATTGACAGCACACTGCGCTCTTTCCTTAAAATTTCAGTTTTTTAATCTCAAGTCATTTCTATTTTAATACTTTACTTTTCTTTTTTGGTATGTTTGCTTCCATTTATTTGTTTCATATGTAAACAGTTATCTGTAACTACACTCCCTAGCACTCAAAATAATGTACATGGAATCACTTACATGTGCTAATACATATAGGGAACACGTCTGCATATTAAAGTATACATAGGGTTTTACATAATAAAACAGAAGTAGAAGATTGCAGAATGCTCTTTTTTTATAATGTATAGGATGTTGACTATCTACTATACAAATTTATTTTGCAGTGATTGTATGTTGCAACCTAGTAAATGTCTATTTGTTCATTTTTTTTTAGAAATGTATTATTACCTGTTTTACCTTTGTAAATGTCCATATTGCATGTTTATATTCACAATGAATATAGAACATACTTAAAACCTAGGTTCTAGCAACATTAAGTAAGCATTCTTTAAACCCTTTAGCAAGCTAAGTTGACTTGCTACTATAGAGTCATTGCACACAAGCCAATCGAATTCTGTATGCACCCATGTTGTGAATGTCCATAGGTAATAGATGCGCCCTCATGAAAAATGATTGCACATGTTTTAAATATTTGTTTACAAATGGAAACCTGACTATTTACAATGTTTAAAACAGCAGTGTTAATGTTCCTACCATTTATACTATATCTTTGAAACATTATTAAAAGGTACTTTTTATAAACTAGTTTTTGCAGTGTTGATTGTAAATTACAATCACGCTCACTGCATCTCATTTCATGACATGCTTTTTTTACTAGATCAGAAAATTGAACACTTTTCTGATCTAGCAAACAAAGATCTAGAAATCATTCTCTAAGATATCAAGTAATTTCCTGTTTGTGACATTGTGGACACTCATGGTTCCACTCATAAAGCATTCCTATATATCTAGCTGCAGTTCCTGCTCTAACACCTCAAAAATAGTAATTAAAAATGATTGACTATTTTCAGAAAGATGTTCTCTTTCACTCTCTACAGCTATTATATTTCGGATTGACATTGCCAAAAGTATGCGTTGTAGTCTTTCATCTATAGATACTTTAATAATAGAAGGTTCTATGCATACATCTTTCTCTACTCTTGCATCAATGGTGTTATTTGAAACAACATGCACAACGCTGCATTTGAAAAGAATTCAACCAGTGTTTCATTACTAAAGCTACAATGGGAGTATGCCATATTTGATTGACTTTCCAACACTGGTAGATTGTCTTCTTTTGTAGACTTAAGAGGAACCTCTGTTTGAATGTAGCTAAAAGCATACAATAATACTTACGACTTGACAAATATTAAGGAAATGTGGACGCAACTTTTATTGGGGAATGATCCAACTTTGTGGAACACCTGGTGTACTCACAGTCTTTTGCTTTGCCTGGTTTGTTCTCCTACCAGGACTTCTCATGTGATTCACTTTACACACTTGCCAACTTGACCTTGTCTGGTATACTCTACTGCCAGGGTTTTCTCATGTTCTTCACTTGACACACTTGCAAACTTGGCTTTGCCTGGTATTCTCTCCTGCCAGGACATTGTTTCTTTTGTTTTGTTTGTAAAATAGTTTATTTTAAACTTTTATACATTCAAAGATAATTAAAAGTACATTCATTACATTTTAAAGGAAAGAAAAGTGTGAGTCATACTAAAATGAATGTTATACATTCTAGAAATGAAAAAAGGTAAAAATACATAAATGATTACAAACATTTGACATTTCTTTAAGATCTACCAATTCATTTCATTCTATGATCTTAGCTTTTTTTCAGGCATTGCACAGTTTGTATAAGCAGCATTGATTGTCTACCGTGTAGCATATATGACTACACATTCTCATTGTTTATGTGTTCAACACAGTGTACAAAACAACTGAAGTGGTCTTCTCGAATACAATGAAGTGCTGTGCATAGTATCATAAGATGCTTTAGGGATTCATTGGGATCTTGGCAAAATCTGCAAATTGCATTTTTTGTAGACCTCTAATATATAGGACTTCTCCCGTGTGAAACAAATTTACGCAAAATTGCATGAAGGATTCACTAAAGCACTTATCTGGCATTGCCTTAGATAGAACAGCAATGCTCCCCTTGTTTTGCACTCTAGGCTAATTTATTTTGTTAATTAAAATGTTCCTCTCTCTCATCACAAGTATTCACCCAATCTGTATCTAAAACCTTTCTTTTCACTTTCTCTGGATAATGACACAGCATCTCAGTTGATATATCAAAGGTGTCCATTATTCGGTGACACTGTTGGGAGAAACAGTGGAACGGTTTTCCTATTTGGTTCTTCATTTGCGTTCCATTACCAGCATACAGGGAGTCAAGGGAATTTATCATTAGCTATCAAAATAGGAGCAGCTTCTTCATCTGTACCAGCAACACAATAGAATTCATTCCTAATTCGAAGCGAAGGATACATTGAGGGACACAGGCATGAAGAGAGAAGACTCAAGAAAAGGACCTTGGCCGTGAGGCCAGCGGTGTGGGCTGCACACCCTGAAACCACAATCAAGTGGTATAATTCAGTAATCTCGATTGCTCCAAAATTCAAATATTTTTTTCAAAAGATTTTATTGCGACGGAATTTTCAAGTTTATTCGTCTTCAATCAACTTAAATGTTTGCTTATTGCAGCAGATATATCACATATATGGCCTATGCATTTTGGGCATAATGCCCTTCTTTGGGACCTGTGATCATATATATATGCATATATCCATCGGTCAAGTTATCAAAAATATATATGTGCAAGTATATCAATCAAAACATAAATATCATCCACAAAACTACCCATCACGGTTATACACTTGTGACCATGTAGGGAAAGCATGTTTGTTGCGCAGCATCAACAATTCCAAAATATGTCCATCATGTGTAAAGCATAGATTGAAAAATATGTATATATCAATTCACATCATAATATACAAAAATCCAGTCACGAAACATTAGTGACAATAATCATGGAGTGGATAAAACATAAAAACGAAGAGAGAACACTGTCTTCCAGATCTTTCCTTCCAATTTGTTTAGTTCCATTTTGTCTAGTTGATTTTAATTTGTGGGTTGACTTCTATTGTCGACAAAGCAATTTTCCAACTGAAATGCACTTTCTTACATTTTCTTCCTATGTAACATAATATATTCGATTTGGATGGATTGATTGACTAGCAATTCAGTTTTCCATATTCAGAAAAACTGTTAAGTAATCTTTGTAGACCAGTTGGGGGTGCTGTCTAGCAGCAATAAATCGTCAGCATACGTGACCCACATGCTCTGTTCTCCTGCTATTTTTGGGGCGATAAATTATGCTTTCTCAAGGGCACCACCCACATCAGAAAGATATAGATTGAAGAGGTAGGCAGCCAGGATGCACCCCTGCCTGACTCATTGATCTGTTTTCATCGGCCTGATACTTCATCGCTTGCTCTTAATTGCACTCTCACCTGGGGATCATTGTGCAATTGGATTAGAATATGGAGCAGCTGAGGTGGAATTCCCCAGGCAAGTAACTTTGCCCACAACCTTGCTCTATCCACCTTGTTGAATGCTAGATTAAGGTCGATACTGGCTACATATAGTGGACAACTCTCTCCTTTGCATGCTTGGTCAATCATCGACTGTATGTATAATCTGCTTGCATCAGTCCCTGTTCCTTTCCTGAAGCCAGTTTGGTATCGGGAGAGACTTCCTGACGAGGCCACCCATTCTTTCAGACTCTTCAATACACATTGGGTGAATATTTTACTCTCTGCATGGAGGAGTGAGATAGACGATAACTCCCAGGATGCAGTCTGCTGCCTTTTTTATAAATAGGGATAACTGAGGAGGGCCATGAGCTAGGGAGGGCCTTTCTGTCCAATACATTTTTAAATAGGGTGTAAAGAACACTCGCCGACATTTCTGGGTTATTTTTCCAAACTCGGTTGCATAGGCCTTTTGGTCCTGGAGCTCGAGAATTAGGAGAAGATTTTATGATTGCAAGTATGAATTCTCGGGTTACGTCTATGTTCCAGGGTCCATCAGTATTCGGCTTTTGGAAATTGCCAACCACATTTTTGTATAATTCTGGAGTCCGTACACCATGCGTCCTCAGAAATGGGATTTATAATTTCAATGGGCACATGTCTAGTACTTGTATTCACTAAACTCCAGAAGTTCTTACTATTTTTTGTGTGGCAGCGCTGAGCATTTTTGCATTTTTTATCCATGTTTGTGACTTTTAATCCAGTTTTTATATGACTGTTTTTCTTTTCAAATTCGTTCGTTTTTTTAATTGTTTTTAAGTAGTGCTAGTCTTAGAGTCATTATTTTACGCTTAAGAGTCTTTCTTTCTTGAATTTCTTTTATATAGGTGTGAGGCTGACTGGAGTACAATTGAGCTGAATTGCCTTTTAGAGCAGACATCGTTTTTTCAATAAGAAATGGGCAAACATTCTCCATTGATAAGCTTTTCATTATTTGTGGATAGGTGGTCGAATACCAATAATCTTCGATCACCCTATTAATATTTTCCATACTGTATAATGCAGGAAAATAAGCAGCAAGCTATATGTAATTAGGAAGGGTGCAACCGTTCTGAGTTGAAACAATTAGAGAATTCTAAAAATGTGTCTAGACCCCAATGCAATTGAACCAGCTATGCAAATAAGCTATGACAGATACATGTTTCTAGAAGTTCTCCTCTGTGGTTTCTCAAAGGGTTCCCACACAGGATACATCTCAAAAGGGGAGCCATGCAAGCAGCACACTGGATGCAACCAATTCCCCATATACTACAATTGCAACAGAAGCAGGAACTAAGTCAATTGTGGACCAATGGTGTAATTGAAGAAACAGAGGCAGTGAGTGGCTAGCTCCAATAGTGACAGTTGGAGGCAAATGGGAGCAGCAGTTAGCGAAGGCAAATGAGTCACTAATAAGATACAACGGTGCAATTGCGAAGTTTACTAAGGACCATGTCAGAGGAGCACCAAAGCCAGCCTTGGTTGCCTACAAATCACAGGTTCGAAAAGCAGCAATATATGGGGCTGAGCTTTGGGGTCATGTGGATTGTAAGAGGATGGATGTAACCGAGAATCTGTTTTTGATAAGACTATTGGGTTTGCTAAAGAGCACACCATCGATTTCAATGCACATGCAGGTAGATTTATGGACTTTCAGCCAGGTGGAGAGATTGAAAGCACTGTTATATTGGGTTTGGTTGTGATCCTCTGCCGAATTGTAAAAACAAAGGAAGGCACTAATAGATCGCATTAAACAAGAAGGTGGCACTCTGAGCATGGCACCGGATGGTGACATTTATTAGAGCTGCTGATACTATTCCTACCATAAATGAATGGAGGACAGAATAAACTCTAATGATGGGCTGAGATGAGCTGCCATATTGCACTGTCCCCCTCTTAAGACCTTATCATTGCATATATTTAATAACATTGTTTGTGATATAGCTGTATTTTAAAGAGGATTAACCGTGTGGTCAATCACTTATGAATTTAACGCAGGTCACCATGAAGGAACACACGTTGTACTGTTATAAAGTGAGAGTTGAATAGTATTAATGGCATACCAAAATATATGTGAGAAACTGCAGGAAGATTGATTAGCCAAGTGATGAGCTATTATATTACAGGTGAGCACTGTGCACTTTTGACATTCAGAAAGGATACATTTGGTATCTTACTGTTTTAATTGTTTTAGTCATGTTGTAAATGTGATTATTGCGAACTTGGTTATATCCGTGTTATGTATATGTTTTATAGACATATGTCTGAAATGAACATGATCGATTGATAGAGACTGTTAGGAAGTAAAATGGATCCATTTGAATGTGTGTGGACCTATGGTCTCTCCATCCGAGGATGTGGGTCCACCGGCATCTCGTCCCAGAGTCCAAGAAATGTTATTTGTATTTGTATTTGTTTTATTTGTAACGCGCACCATCAGGCCCGGAGGCATCCTAGCGCAATTTAGACACGGTTACATAAGCATACAATTAAATATATTCAAAACATTAAACAGTACATAGTATACAAGGCATACAGCAATATACATATTTACAGAGGGTAGATTAGAGCAGACGTTTCCCGGGGCTGGTCTAGACATCATGGCTGGTTGGAGAGCCAGGATTTGGTTTTAGATTTGAAGGCACTAAAGCGTTCTTCGGATCGGATGGTGAGAGGGAGGGCATTCCAGATCTTAGAGGCTAGGACGGGGAAGCTAGATCCACCCGCCTTTTGTAGTTTGAACCTAGGGATGGTTAGGCAGTGGGTCTGAGCCGTTCTTTGCGGGCGGGTGGGCGCGTGTCGGGATAGCCGGCTACAGAGGTATGGTGGGGCTTGGTTAGCTAGGCATTTGTGGGTGAGGCCTAAGACTTACAGTGAAATTGTCTGTCTGACCTGTAGCCAGTGTAGGTTAGATCTAGATTCCGAGATGTGGTGGTTTCGTGGGATGTTTAGGGCTGCTCTGATAGCGTTATTCTGGGTAATTCGCAGTTTGTTCAGATTCTCTTGGCTCGTTCCAAGGTAGGGGGCGCTCCCATAGTCAATTTTGGCCATGATAAGAGTTCTGGCCAGAGTGACCATGTTGGGGGTGGTCAAGAATGGCCAGCAAGCTGCAATGAGTTTGCAGGTGTATGCTGAAGAGGATCTGACTGCATTTGTTATTCTGGATCTTAGAAGGTGCTAAATATTTCACCAATTGTTCGTGGCAAATAGATTTAATATTTGGGCTTACCTCAGATGGAGCTGTATTCCAAATTACCACAAGAAATTATTCCACCAGTTTCCCAATGTAGAATGCTTTCAGTATAGCATTTTAATATTTGAAGGTGATATCACGAAACATAATGAGTGTTTGAAACAAGTTTTGACTATTTTAAGACACGCAGGACTATGATCAAACAAGAATCAAAACAAGGCCAATTTAGGATGAAGGAAGTCACGTACCTAGGACACATAATAAATTATCAGGGCATTTGCCCCAAACCTAGTTTAGTGGATGCAATGTAGAGAACACATGTTCTGCAGAACAAGGACACAATACAAGCATTCTTGGGGCTTGCTGAGTATTATTCAAAATGTGTGGAGAACTTTGCAACTATGTGCATACCACTGAAAAACGTACTCGAGGAGAACTCGAGGTTTGGGTAGTCAGATGAACAGGAAAGAATGATTATTCATATGAAAGAGCGCATATCTCAAGCACACACCCTAGGCACATTAAGGGCATTAGACTGCTCAATTCTTACTACTGAAAAAAGTAATGTAGGCCTAGGAGCATCACTCACAAAATATGACAGGGGCAGGAGGCGATAGTAGCATTGGCTTTGCAGACTCTGCAAGGTGACAAAAACAATTATTCAACAGTTGAAAAGGGAATCCCGGTGTGTCGTTGGGCTGTTAAGTACTCTAGGTTTTTTGTGGGGTATTCCATTTATCATTAAAACTGACCACCAGCCTGTAGGTGGAAGATACAGTCAAGCGCTACCTTCCATGTGTGCAGCGTGGCAAATCTCACACAAGGATTGAGCCTCTGCATGTCAGATCAAGATAACCAGTTTGCCTTAGGAAACGTGGCATTGGACATCACTGTCCCATTAACAGTGATTGGTATGAAGGGACAGTTTATTTTTGTCATAATGTATTTCCATTCTAAATAAATGCCAGTGGCTTGAGTCCTCTGAGAACGCAACATTGGTCTCTATTGTACGTTTATTAGACAGAGTTTTCCATAATGAAGGGTTTCCCTCTACAATCGTAATGGATAATGGGGTGCAGTTCAAGTCTCACCTAGTAAGGAGATTCCTCATGAAGGCAAGAGTCCACTATGAGAAACATTCAATAGGGTAGTAAAAGGTATCCTCCAACCATCCTGCATGTCCAATCTTGATATGGAGATAATACTAAGAGATGTAATGTGGGTGTATCACAGGAACCTCAGAACCTCATTCAGGCGCGGGGGTCTTGCCATTGGTATCACTGAGAGGAAGGAGACCAGATCTCTGGTCCTGTGAGAGTGAACAAGCGTGAACTTATTCAGAGAGCGGACCAAGGCCAAGTTAGATGCAAGAGCTGGTTTGAGGAACGTAAATAAAAGGAAGACCAGTGATTGGGTAAGAATAAGAAATCATAGGTTAGGGGGGAAGGAAGGTTCCCAATTCTCAGCAAACAAGAAGGTGGCAAGAGTATTAGGTATGGTGGTGGTTCTGGAGGAAGGAATGAAGTGGAGCAAACATCAGATAAACCAATGCCATGAAGCTAAACCGAGGAGGAAGATGGGTGTGCAAGTGGCTGCAAGGATGTGCAACAATGACCATATACCAGGGACAATGTAGTGACACACATTCAAGTTGAGGGCTGTAAGGAAACAAACGGCCAAGAATCAGGCGGGCGACAGACTGAAGTAAATGTGACATGATCAAGGGCTTCTGCAGTGCAAATTCAGATTGTGCAGTTGAGGTTGTGACCCGAGTAGCCATGGATCCTGCAGGGCACACAGGCTCTGATGATGCAGTTAAGACCATGAGCAATGAGGCTACCAGAACAGCTATTCTACAACTGACACCAGCTAGGTTTAAAGACTTTGTAATCGATTGGCTTGCCTGATGTGGGTAGGAGTATGGAGAACGGACTCCCGGGTCAGTCTCACACTGTTCCTGTGAGGTTGGGTGCAGTATCTAAACCCAGTGTTCTGGGCCAGACGGTTACCGGGAGCAACAGAGGCGGCGTAAGAGCGGCAGAATGGCCGACTGCGTGCAGGCCCTTTACTCCTCCCCTTTCCCTTTATGTACCACTTCCCCAATTAAATCCCTCTCACCTTTCTTGGGCAGCATGGTTCTTTGCAATACAGTAACTCCTGGCAGTCCCGGGCTTTCTTTCTGCTTTCCGTGTGTATGGAAAGGAAAAGGCTGCAATGTGTTCATTGCGTGCATAGTTTGTGAATGTAAAACAAGGTCTTCTTTAAAGAATAATGCGGGTTTTCAATGCGGATTGATTGCTGGAAAGACGACGTCAAGTTTCAATGAATCAAAATGATTTTAAAGGCTTATGCGGATTCATTCACAGTCTTTTGTTCAGATTTGAAATGCTCGCGAAAACGGGGCCCTTACTGATTGATCACAACACATCGACGTATGCTGTCCCCGAAAATACACCGTAAAGGGAGAAGGGTGCACTGTCACAGAGACCAGTACAGGTCCCTCATCTTTGCTCCCAGCATCATTTATAGGGTTAATGGACAAAAATGAGTTTTACACAAGGTCCTGCGGCCAGCCAGGTACTGGCTCTGTGGAACCCGGTCCCCAAAAATCATTGTAGTTACAGAGATGAGGAGTTCAATATTCTTGTAGTGGAAATATCCCCAGGCAAAATGACCAGTCGAAGTGCACAGGGGGGTTTATACAGTTGGTAAATGCCAACATTGCACTGAGACCTTCAACAACCTTGGTTGTTTTCACTTAATCGAAATTTAAAAAAAGGTTGTTTTAGAAAGACTGCTCTGAGAACACACACAGTGGTCTTCCTAAAGCGATCTTTCACACCCCTGGGTGCACGCGACTGCACGCGGGGCTGACAGGCACGGCCTAGGCCGAAGTAGGGAACTTGCAGGTGTCCCAGCTAGATGTTGTGTGTTGAGTGTGTGGGTGCCTGTGTAGGGGAGGAGGGGGAATGTTCGTGGTAGGGAATTGGGGGGTTAGGGCAGTGGCGGGTAAGTATGAGTGTGTTTGCATGTTTCTTTATGTCAGTGTGGTGAGCGGTTAAAGGAGAAGATGTTGACCGGGTAAGGGAGGTGGCAGGGGACCAATTTGGGAGTATCAGCGGGGGAACTACCATTTTTAAGAAATCCCACCAGCGCAGGAGAGGGTGGGGTGGAACCCACTGCAGAAAACAGTGATAATTCCACATTTGAGGCCACACAAAAATCGTCTGAAAAAAGGTTGCATGCAACCTTCAAAATGTGGAATTATCACATAGAACCAGGAGAATGCATGGATGCTGTGATGTGTCCAAAGTATGATGAGGTGCACAGATCCATGAATTAAACTATGACTGAGTAGAGCAGGGTTGTCCATAACAAAACAAGGCCAAGGATGAGCCAGTGGCCAGAGGGCGGTATGAGTGAAACCTAGGTAGCGACAGAAGATTGTGGCCACCTGGGATGATGT
The DNA here is from genome assembly GCF_040938575.1 of Ambystoma mexicanum. NCBI lineage: Eukaryota > Metazoa > Chordata > Amphibia > Caudata > Ambystomatidae > Ambystoma > Ambystoma mexicanum. The sequence goes on from NC_090922.1 coordinate 1,079,702,177, forward strand.
AGTCTGATGAGAGAAACATGCTCTGTGTTTGGTTTCTTTTAATAGCTCTGAGATTTGCAGACTATATATCCAGCTATGCGCTGCCAACCAAATTAGGTCAGTCTCTTCCCTAGTTTCCCAGTGTTTCTCAGCATTAAGCCATAAAATATCAGAGATAGACTTCACAACCAGTGTAATTACATTTTCACTCTAAGAAAAATCTTTAGAACCGGCCTCATCTCTTTTAAAAATGGACACCAAAAATGTGGTTTAAGAATATTCCTAAATCTGTCCTTTCGGTGCTTTTTGGACACCCTGGGAGAGTCGAGCTAGCACAATACTGCCAGACTGAGAAGCTTAAGCCGCCACAAAAGGCAAGACAACACGAGCACCGAACGTATGACTCTCATGAAAGAAGCATTGATAAGGGCTGTGAACTCCAATACCCGTTTGAACTTTGATTTGTTCTTTAACAGGATTTGCCCCTGACCGTGAATGTTATTACTTCCTGAAAGGCAGAGGTGCATGGTAAGAGCCTTGCTTGAAAGAAGCCTGAGAGAACCAAGCAGCCAGGAATTAACTCCTTTCATTGAAAAGGTATCCAAAAAATAGATTGGACTTGAAAACGAAATGAGAACCTAAAATGTATGTTTTGTTATAGTATCACATTTTATCTTACGCTGTAAGGGGCTTTATAGAACACCACCTCCCACGGGGGGCGCTTTAACTTTATATGGCAACTCCAGGTGACGTGTGTTAATAAGACAGGGGTTTAAATGAAAGGCCACACATTTGCTGAACTCAGACTTATTTCGTCTCTTTGAAAAACTCTAAATCGACATTGACAGAGAGCAAGAAAAGTCTGGGCGATGGGTAGGGTGGTGCCCAGGAGGGGTAGGTAGTAGAAAAATAATGATTGAATATAATAATAAAAACATGTTGTGAGGGTGTGAATGGGTGCAAAGGGGGGGGGGGGATAAAGAGGGAACACGGGGGAGAGAGGTATAACGATGAGAGGGAACAACAGAGGAAAACGTGGCATATTCATTTGTTTTTTAAATGGCAAGTTGAAATATGATGTTGTTGTATACATATAATAGGGAAACCACGTGCAGCCTGGCTCTGAGTTTGAGAGTCATGTCAGACCTGACTAAGTGAAAGAAGAATACGATTTTTTATGAAAATCTCTTTGCATCCCAAATAGGGAATAAGAGTGATAGAAATACAGTTGTTCGAGACAGGCGAGGTCTAAAACAACCAGCCAAAAGTCCTGACCAGAAAGCGTAAAAGACTAGCACCATAGGAAACTGCGTCACGGGGGCTTCGCAGTGCTATGCCCCGAGCCAGTGTCAAATGGGTTTCTGACACACACGCACAGGAGCAGTCAACAAGCACCAAGCAACATCATAAAGCACCCAGCCCTGGAGAGCGCCAAGTGCTGCACCGCCCCCCTCCCCCCCGTGTCTAGTACAACTCAGTTAGGGGTGCTTTGTAATGCCCACACTTTACACAAATGGTTAGTAATCCGAAGACATGTTTAAACCAAAGGATCTGTAACACCCGATAGCTGTTAACCTAGCTAATAACTCCCGCGCGCTCTATTAGACCGTGTGCTCTCTGGGGCGTGCAGGACAGCGGGACATCTGTGTAGGGCCAATGAAAAACTGGGGTACTTACTTCCATCCAGTCTTAACGTTGCGCATCCGCAACGCCCTTCAGAATTTACACCCAAAAGATGCAGCATGATTGTTTTTGTATTTATATATTTATGAACTCAGGTGTAGCCACTTTCCATTTTCTTTAAAGCGTTTTGGAGGTACCTTGCAGAAAACTGGAGGTACAGGAATAAACAGGTGGAAGGCAAGCAAGGGCTTTATTAAAGATGGGAGTGCACAGCCCCAGAATGTGCATGCACGTGCACTGCACCGTATTTGGCACTTACACAACAGAATGAATGCCTCAGTGCAGACCTTCAGGGTCAGTTCCAGACTGCCCTCGTCCCCGACGGGGATCTTCGGGCCTCCATCAAAAGACGCCATAGAGGGTGCACATTAGCAAACATTATCATCGTGATCCGTTCTGCACTGACAGTGTTTGTGAATGTGCGTCCCTGCCTTCTCTTTGCGCGTGTCCACTGACTCACCTTTAGAATGAGTGCATGAGTGGGGTCTCGGGAGCGCGCTGGGACTCTCCAGGCCGTCAGCCAAAGAGCATCCTGGGGCAGTACGATAATATAGCAGTTTCCCGCCGTCCCAGCATATCCTTCAGGGACCCCTGTATCCGTCTACATGCTTCTTTAACACCAACATGAACAGATGCAAAGGGAAGTCCACCATTTCTATTTGATTAGGCAGACATGTAAAGGAGGGACTAGTCCCGTTGGAATGCGCAGGTGCAGCGACAGCTGACGATTTCTTGGGAAATAGAAGGGTTCATTTGGCCCTACTAGCAATACCAAACACTGGTGCCTGCACAGAATAGACACTATCTGACGTTTGACCGGGGGCCACAATTGTGGGAATGTGAACTCAGGTGGTCCACTGTGTTGGCCAGTAGAATACTGATCCACTCTCTTCCCCTATGTCACTGCTCTGCAACCTTTGGCACTCTACATGTGTTGGACTACCATTCCTATAAATCCATGCCAGTGAAGCTTACAGTGAAGGATATTGGGAGTGGTAGGCCAAAGCACCTGGGCAGCCACATGTTGCAGAGGCCTGCTCCTGCGTGGTTGCCTCTTGGCACTGCTCTTGAGCATCTGACCAGGTGGCTGACATTGATCAGACACACAATAGTCAAATCGTTTGTGGTCTGTAGGCCGCACCCTCTAAACACCAACAAACGGGATGCTGCCTACAAAAGTCTGCCGCCTGGACTTAGACCTCTAGGCGGTGCGGCCTGGTTGAGAACCAAAGGAGCTTGTGACTTGTGCACTGGAGTGCAGCAGGTAAGTGGGGTGGGGATGGCAGGGGCAGGTTTATGGGCCATGCAGCAGCCTCGAAATGCAACGGGACCTGTAAGGTACTGGGAGAGGGCCGGCTACAAAATACTGAACTTGCAAAGTCAGCTTTTTTGGTCTGGAACACAGTGGTCGAAGTGCTAGGAGCAGTTTGGGTATGTGCTCCTCTACTTTTTTTAATTACGTTTTATTGTTCCAATACTTTTATTTTTAAAAGAAACCATTCCAGAATGGTTTTATTTTAAAATAAAAGCATAGGCAGAAATTGAAACGTGCACTCCAGTACACTGCATTGAACGCTCCCTTAAACAGCAGTTGCATTTGTGTAAGGGTTTGTGTTGTGCGTGGGAAGTGGTGTGGCGATGGGGTTTGTGGATAGTGGTCACAGACCAGCACATAGCATAGTTCCGCTACTTCATTTCGTTCACTATGACCACTGCTGAAATGTAGAAAGTCTACATTTTGTTACACGTGTTTGGACATAGATCCAATCAAATAAAGTTCCCCCATTTAAAATCCAGTTCTCTATAAAATGGTTCATAAGTAACAATAATCCGCCGTAGTTCCACAGAAAGGGGACCAACAGTACAGTGCATCTGAAGAAATATATCCCAACATATTGCACTCCAAATACATGGGACTGCCCAATCTATTATCAGAAGAAGTTAGATCAAATGTGACACGTTCTGGTAAACTGTGGGGTTCAAATATAGCCTCATGACAAAAAAGAAACTGCATTTGGCTATGTTGGGCCTAAAATGCAGAGCATTAAAAACACACACAGACGACTGCCAAATTGAAAGGGCAGCATTGCATGCTCACCTGCCACATCAAAATGCTGTTTACAGAGAAATAAAATCAAATGTAGGCCAAAGGCCTGAAACTACTTTCCATCACATATGGCTGATGTCTAAAGTACAGCTGACACAGAGAGTAAATAAGAAAGGGTAACTTTGCAAAAATAAAAACAGTTGCCATGGAAAGGTGTGCATTTGCAGCTTAGAACAATGAACACAGGGGAAAATGAATCTCCATTGCCAAAGTCATGTGAATATATACCAGTATGTAAAGATGAACATTGAATGCATGATGCGAGATTAAAAGGCCTCGTGTAACATTTAAAATTACCAGTTTCTGTTCAAGAGAAATGGCTTCAGTTTCTGTTCAGAACACTCAAACCATGACTTTTCCCCTATCTTCTATCTATCTGAAACATCTTTTTGAAGCCACAGCTTTGACCAGGAAGGAATTTATGGTGGTTTGGGAGCCAAAAATTGGGCAAATAAAGGCAGCCCTAAATGGGTTGAACTCTTAAAAATACATCGATTTAAATTTGATTTGTGCTTTTGCTCAAGACCTAACTGACATGTGACGGGTAACAGAAAATGACCCATGAGCATCGAGGTGGAGCGTGCCGTTCTGCTCTGAAAGATAAGCAGCAGATGATCCATTAGCCTTGGGAGAAAAGAATATTAATGGATTCATTGCAGGCAGAATCAACAAAGGAAGCCAATGGCCAGATCAGATGTTCAGTTTAAAAGCACGAAACATAATGTGCAATTGAAGAACTAAGGTTATACGCTGAAATATGTTGAGATTCTGTGAGATGACAGCTTATTAAATTGGATATCTGTATAGAAATGTCAGTTTGATAAGTGTTATAATTTTTGAAGGCATCACAACAAAAACTTAATTCGAACCTGCAACATCATGTAGTCCCAGGACGCATTTCATTAAGTCCGACATGAAAAGAGGAATTATGTATATATATTGCCCTAACAAAAACCTGTTCACTTCACTAAAAAAAAACTTTCCACCTCCCCTTTATGGTTCAAATTAAAACCGGAAAACCCCTGAAATTCACCAGTTATGGTCAGCTAAGCCCCCAACCCTGCCACCACCCCTGTGCACTGCTAACACTAACACCCAGACCATGAAAGATGTCATCTCACATGTCAATGATGCCATCAATGACAACATCACTTGTTTAGCCCCTTTCTTTCCCTTCCCTGCCATACATATATATGTACATTTACTAAAAAGACTTCACTAAAGGAATGTTACACTTCACAGTGCACCCAAACTCTGCTGCACATTCCCCCTTTATAGTAAGCTAAGCAACCATAACTCACACCATCTATGTGCATTGCTAAGACTAACACCCAGGACATCAAAAAAAGTATTTGACAATTTGGAAACATGTCCATGAGCTTCGCGAGTCCTTCCTTCATGGCAAATTGTAAAGAAATGCCAGGGCCTAAATTGTTTCCTCCACAATGAATGATGAGTATATCTGGAGGACGCTCTGTCTGTAAAGTAACACAAAGAGGTACCAAGTCCAGCCATCTCATGCCATGCACGCCATGCCAGTGCACTTCTGCATGTGGAAATCCAAGATTTGTAAATAAACTGCAGCTTTCTGCATGCATCTTCAACCAATGTATCCATGAGTCTCCCACAATCCAGATAATCTGTTTTCGAGCATGGAAAGCCATGGCTGTGTGGTGTCCTGTGAGGGAAAAGACAGTCTTACTAAAGTACGTCAGTCAGAACACACCTACTGAACTTTATGGACCAATCCCTAGCTCCGCTCATTCTCATTTACATGCGGCTCCACCCTTCAATCCCTGGTGGTGATATGTGCTGGCTGCTAACTACCGCCACGTTCGCAGACATGTACAGGATCAGAGCGTGACGAGGGTACATTAAAGTACTATTCCCCTTTTTCCCCTTTAAGATAGGCTCTGAAAAGAGGCGTTTCTTTAAAAAAATGTGGCCACATATCGTACAGTCATGTGGTATTTTATGTATTTTTTTGTATTTTTTGTCCTTGCTTTACTCGTGCAAACATTACAGAACCTTCTCTAAAGCAAGTCTTAGGTTTAAAAAAAAATCACATTTCCCAAAGAGGCTAGCGCAACACCATCTCCTTCAAAGTAATGGTCATGGCTTGGAGCAATGTTATCGTGGCAACAAAAAAACATACCAACTCGTAGCATGAATGCACGCATGTCGCGATAGATGATGCACCTCCCGATGCTTTGATCTGGACAGAAAACAGAAGTATTGTTCCATTGCACTCTCGGGAGTAAAGCAGAAAAAATACATTTTGATGTTGGGAAGATGGTCATGACTGCTTCAACCAACTGTGCCAAATCTGCCAACAAAGTACATGAAGTCAGGTATCCCAAGTGGCAAGCACCATAGTGCAAAATTACCACATGAGGAGTGGTCGTTCGACACATGTTTCTGCAAACTTGCAGAATTGCAGCGGCATTGGCATCAGTGTCAGCGCTACAGACCACCTCCACTCCTCGCACATTGAAATGGTTTGGCACATGCCTACTCTCGGTATAGTGTTGTAAGCCTTGCACAAAAATGTCTCCAAGCAGCAAAACCCTGACCCTCTGCTGCTCTGCCATTTTCAGTGTGCGCACCGTCTTTCGACACAAAAGACTAATGTGAACATCTGATTTGCTGATGCCTACAGTCGGCACATAACTCTTTCCCAGACCTTCCACCCTTTCTACAGTGGTACCAAAACGAATCCCTCATTGGACACAACTAAGCGGGCGCACATTCATCCACCAATCACATAGAACATCGTGAATTTTAACTCCTTCATCAACATTGCGCACTTCAAAATTACTGTCGATGATTCTTAATGAAAATCGCATACCATTGCAAAGTACCTACTTCACAAGCGACTGTGCAAGGATTGCAAATTTCTACGTACAGCTCCATGCATGTGCACATACATCAGTATAGAGTACAGGTATGTACATTTTAATCAGAGTACATGTGGAACCCTTATGATGTAAAATAGACAAAATAAAAGCGGTACATTTCCATAGGGAACACATAACAACGCTCCCCCTTTTAAAGTGCAACTATGCCGATTTGTCATTAACAAATCGCACGACCGCTTACTGTCCTCTGCATAACCTGTACATACATTGCAAGCATGCCTATTTAGGCATAGCTCTCAACCATTTTTGTCTTATAGGCGGGTGAAATCAGCCGATTTTGTTTTTGGCAGGTGATACGTCCATTGGATAGAATGGCCATGCAGGAGGCTTGGCGGGTGATTCTGCCCTTTACAAGGCGGGTAACACCCGCCAAAAGCGTGTGAGAATTTAGGGCAGACCTCAACTTTGTATGTGAAAATGTTGGAGTTCTGTGTTCTGCACTGCCTACAGTAATGCTTCTTGCAATGTGATCGTATGAGAATAGTAATCGCTCAAGATTGTGGTGCTCACATGTCCTTCGGATGGTGTCCCGATTTTTGGACATCGTGCTTTTCATTAACAAGTACAAAATGTTTGCCCATCTAGTACTTTGCCCTATCGCTTACAAACCTCTCTCCTATGCATACTACATTTTGTAAAGAACAAGGCATTTCCAAACCCTTAAAAAATGTAGTTATTTTGTAGGACTTTCAAGTACCATATTCAAAGTAGTATGGAAAGACTGCATAGAGAGAAGTGAAATATGCACGTCGACTGGATTGAAATATGAAAGTTTAATCGAAAGAAGTACAAGTAAAGTCTGCAGTATCATGACCACTGCAAACACACAAAGCAATTGATATCGTTTTTTTAATTCACAGTGAAGACTACTGTCCTGAGAATCAACAGCATCTACACTGCAGACAACATATCCGAAGAAACCTGGTCATCTAGTACAAAAAAGTAAGTGCAGTACAACCTTCATATTGTAACTACTCCTTAAAGAGGCTGCTTGGGATATTTGTTTATTTTGGGCACCAAAGCAAGCATTCATTTGTAAATCATTCTACCTACAAATATCCATTTATTGAACAAAGAATAACAGGTGGAATGGCTGACAAATCCCTGTGTGTTTGGTACTGAAAAAACATAGGGAATCCATAGAAGGTTAGATTGTGAAAGTAAGTTGTGGTAGCAAGTTTTTGGCATTTCGGTTATAAATAATGGTTCTTGTCACAAGTAGGGCACTTTGTACTCTCATCTAAAGCACATTGTACTAGTATACAAACAGTAAAGTGTCCTTACCACATGATAGTTAGAGGTCACTGTGCATTGGCACACCATGCCAAAGAGCTTCCCCATCACACTCATGCACACATGCACACAGCACACATACATTGGAGAACAGACCAAAGTATACTTTTTTTTCTCAACAGACACCAAAGAATGCCTACCAAAAAGCAGCTCCGTAGAAAGGAACGCAGAATTAGGGCAAATAAAAATAAAGGTGCCCAATGTAAGCATCCACCTGTTCTAGAGTTAGTGGAGAATTTTGGTACAAACCACCTAATGCAGTTGGGTAACATAATAAAAGAAGTCTCAACTACCGAAACTGTACCTCCTTCATCAAAAAGTGTCACAAAACACAGAAATGTTGTCAAAAAAACATCTATCAGTACAGCTAACATTGTTCCTAATAATCCTGATAGTGTAAGAATAACCCATAGTAAAAGAAAGTATGTTAGCAAAAATGTTTCGTCACAGAGTACTTCAGAATCTACTAAGAGTTCCAAAATCATCCTCGTCCCTTAAAACGTACCGTAGAAAGTTAATTCTACAAGCACTCGTGGACAGTGCCATCCTTCTCAAAAGGAAGTTGTTCATATTAGTGTTGAAAAGTATGAAAGCATTAACAAAACTAAATACCAAACTACAAATGAAACTCAGCAATAAACGGAATGTGTAAAAAAATAATTTTGCATGTTTGTGGTGGTGAATGGAGTCACACAACAAGCCCAGAGCCATACTTTAATGAAGAAGCATACAAACAAAATCAAACAAACACAACTGCCATCCATAGCAGTGGACGAGGGTATGAGAAAATCAATACTACCATCATGGAGCAAGAAACACTGCTTTCGAAACTGTCTTCTGAAAACTCAGAATTACCTCTTGATTCTGCAGAACCACACCGTCCAGTATACAAATGGCCGTGCACATCAATGTGTGCAATTCCAAACAAAGCTTTCAAACCTTTACGTCAGTTCCTCAATCAATATGTAAAAGGTAAAGAGAATAGTAAAATGAAAGTGCTGCAAAATATGGATATTTGTATAGTGCGGAAAGTCACAGGACTAAAAGGACATTCATTAAACTGCATTTCTGGCCCCTATTTGCAAAAGTACCTTCCATGATATCAAAAGAATAGCAGTACATCATTCCAAAGTAAGGCATTTAGTGTACAAAATATACTGTGCAAAAAGTCCAACTTCATAATTAGGCAATTTAAATACCACTCTTCTGCATGGTACACCCAAATACTTACAAGAAGAAATGGACCGTATTCAGAAAAGGTATTTTGGAAGTGAAAGCCACGTAGAAAATGCAACCGTTTTAGAGCATAGTAGCGACAATTCTGCACATAGCAACCTTCTATTACACACATATAGAAAAGAAATACTAAAATTTAAAAGGTCATCGACTGAAGTACCAAACCATGTGTGTGTATGTTGCCGCAGAACGTTTTACAAAAGGAAAACAAAAAATGTGCACATAGCATACAAAATAGAAAACAATGAAGACTCTAAATGGTTTGAATTAGCTTTGTATCTTTTAGCTGAAAGCAAATATGAAATAACTGGACGCCTAATATTTTGCAGTTACTGTACTGCAATATTAGACAACAACCACACTCCTTCACGTGCAATTACAAATAATTTGGAATTGTTTCCATTACCAAAAATCCTGCAGCAGCTCAATTTGTATGAGAGCATAATAATTCAAACAGTTCACCCATTTCAAGCAATTATACACCTTCATCCAAAAACAGCAAATTTACCTTCCTCTGTATTGGTGAAAGGAATTTGTGGCAAAGTAGTTTACTTGCCATTAGATCTAACGGAAAATGTGCACACTCTAGGAGTGGAATGTTCAATAGACCATTCTTTAATAGTCTTGGTAAATGGAGTACCAACAAAGGATAAAAACATTTGGCAACAATTAGTAGACTTACACAAAGTAACACAAGCATTGCAATATCTGAAAGATAACAATGAGTACTACAAGGAAATAAATATTGATGAAAGCTTAAGGCAAACTACTGAAATAATTCAAGAGCCATCAGAAACTGGGCAATTCGAACGTTTGGATCCAGCTACAGTATCCACTCTTTTGGACCATTACACAATTCACCCATTGCATTCCAATGAAAGCATAGATGATATACTAGAAACTTACCAAATGCGACAAACCAAAGGGTCACCAATGAGTATTTGCAAAAAAAGTATAGAAGCACATGCTTTTCCACTATTTCCAACTGGCAAAGGTGTGAGATACGATGGTAGACCCACTCAGATTGGGGCATCAGAATACCGCTCATTACGAATGTATTCGCAAGATCCCAGATTTAGGCAAAATGTGGAATACATATTCCACCTACTCTATGAAAGTGAATTAGCAACACTATGTTATGTAGTTGCACACATTCTTAAAACTGGAACGCACTTTCAAAATATGTCAGCTACGCAGTTAATACAAAAAGTACAAGAAAAGGATGAGGTTTTACAGTCAAGTATAACAAATGTGTTTGCAAACATGCGTAGTACAAAGAATACTGGTTCAGACGACACGGAGACGTGCGTTGCATGATCAGAAACCTTGGACCACCATCTTGGTTTGTTACGCTAAGTTGTGCAGAATATGCATGGGAAAATTTGCATGAGTTCCTACGCATAGCAAACAGCAACAAAAACAACATAGATATATTAACAGCTGGAGAACTTTGCTCTCTAGATCCAGTTAATGTCACAAGATATTTCCATCATCATTTTATTGCAATGCTACACTTTATTTGCAATAAAACTGTTCCTCCCCTTGGAGAAGTGCAACACTTCTTTTGGAGAAAAGAATATCAAGCGAGAGGAGCACCACATATTCACATGCTGTTATGGATCAAAGGTGCTCTGAAATTTGGGCACAACAGTGATGGCACTCTTTTGCAGTTTATCCAAAAATATGTCACATGTGAAATCCCTTCACAACAGACACATAGTGAGCTGCATGGGCAGATTTTACAATTTCAAAGACACAAATGTGGCAAATATTGTCACCGTAAATACAAAAACAAAGATAAATACTACACCAAATGCTTCTTTGGTTTCCCTAGACCAGTTACAGAAACAGGTGAAGTAAACAACTTCATGTCTTCAGTTCGACATACTGTTAAAGGTAAATCACCTAAAAACACCTATTATATAAAAATAAGGGTAGAATCAAAATATATCAATGATTGCAATGCAATCATTGCCCTATTATGGAATGCAAACATAGATGTGCAGAACATTGCAGACAATTCAACTGCTGTTGCACGATATGTTACAGCCTACTTAACAAAAGCAGAAAAAACACAGCTTCAAGACCTCTGGGATGACCTAACATCAGACAAAACATTATCACAGAAATTGTACAACCTAGGCATAAAAATGCTTTCTCATAGAGAATGTGGGGCCTATGAAGCAGCAGATCGTTTAACCGGCACTGCTTTGTATGGAAAATCAAACAACATAGTATGGCTCAGTCTTGGTCCGGCAAAATCTAGAAAAAGAGCACTAAAATCATATGAGGACATAGAAACAATTGCCAGAAATGATCCCAACAGCCAAGACATTCTAAAAAACTATTTACTGAACACATACTATCCGAATAGGAGTACCACTGTGGAAAGCAGGTGTCTATATCACATAGCTCAAAACTTTGCATACAAAAATAATGTAAAACCTGGTGAAAGCAAACATCGATATAGAGTGACCGATTGTGAAGGGAGCTTAGTGAAACTTAACAAACAAAGCTTAATTAATCATGTGAAATTGTCATTAAAAACTCCTCAACAGAAACAACTATATTACATGTCTCTGTTACAACTTTTCAAACCATGGAGAAAAGAAGAAGACATACTAGATAATTATGAGTGCTATGAAGATGCTTTCAAAGCAAATGAAAGCACTATTACCGATGGTAACTTTACGCAGTACAAAACAATGTTACACAATGAGCAGCAACAGGAAGAAGAAATTCAGGCCCAACTAGATAAAGACTCTTCCGACAGTAGTCAACCTTCTGTAACAGGAAGTCAAGAACCATTAAGACAACCACTAATAGCAAATGAGGCTGAAGTTGCTATGGCAGAAGTAGAAAACACCATGTATCAGTATCAAGAAGATACAGAGGACTTAACTGTACAACAAGGAAAACTTAACAACGATCAGCGCACCATTTTTGAAGAGGTAACAAAACAAATTGTGCATGGCGTACAACACGAAAATAAAGAATGTACCTGCCAAAATTACAAACCTATTCTACTATATGTCAGTGGTGAAGCTGGTTCAGGCAAAACATTCTTAATCAAAATCATCACCAAGTTCCTTCAACAATTGACAAACAACAAACTGTCAGCTGCTGTAACAGCCCCCACAGGTTTAGCCGCCTACAAAAGAGGCGGTGTGACTTTACACCGATTACTATTGCTTCCAGTAGAGCATCAAAATAAATTAGACTACTACAAACTTTCTGCAGAAGCTGCAATGGAATTACGTAGAGTATTGAAAACACATTATCGTTTTCAGAGGTCTTCTACAATTGACACCAGTAAAAGGTGAACCGATTTTTAAAACCTTATGCCACAAACTCTTCCGGAAAACTGTTGGTAGCATAGGGAATGTTAACTTTTGGCAACATTTCCAATACAGAGAATTATCTGAGAACATGCGGCAATCTGCAGATCTCACTTATGCCAACATTTTGAAAAGTATTAGAGTTGGTGTATTATCGCAAGAAGCACAAGCTGTATTGAAAAAGCGGCATACACATGCACTTTTTGGTGATAATGCATGTGCAACTGATGTTATGGAACAAATAGCGCACAAAAATGTCAATTGTATGGTCTTAATGCCAACTCGTGCAAGCTGTTTCAAATTCAATGAAACAATGTTAAAGAAAGAAGTGCAAGTAATAATAGAAATTAGCGCCACAGACAAACTAGACGTACATGGTTTGACAGTACCCATGTGTGAGCAAGCCACAACAAGACTAAATAGTTTAGAAAATTCAATCTCCAACCCAGCTGGGTTGGAAAAAGTATTGAAATTATCATTAAATTGTAGAGTAATGCTTAAACATAACCTTGACGCTAGTTAATGGAGCACTGGGCACAGTTGTTGGCTTTCAATCATACCCACGTGATAGCAGCATTCAGTTTGTCAATATTCGCTTAGATAAAGTTTCAGAAGTAAAAAGGATAGGGCGCTCAATGGCTCGATTCCTTCTCTTCAAAGACATGTATGTACGTAGAGAGCAATTTTCTCTAACTCTTGCATATGCAGTGACCATTGATAAATCCCAAGTTCTTACCCTAGAGAAAGCAATGATAGATATAGGAAAGACAGTGTTTAGGGAAGGCATGAGCTATGTAGCATTATCACGGTTACGTACACTTGACGGTCTAATGCTAATAAACTTTTTTTTGATCAAAGAATTTATTGATTTGAAAATTAAAACAACACTACACTTATCTCTCTGCAATACAGGGTAGGGATGTGGGAAGGGGGGGAGAGTTAGGAACAGCAGGGGGGGGCCGGGGGAGGGAGACTGGAAGGGAGAGGAACATATGCAACATCAACATTTCCAGGTGAGGGTAATGGGATGGGGAGAGAGAAACAATCAAGAAACAAAAAAACATTCAGAAACTCAACATCTGGGACCACGGTCTGACAAACCGTCAACTTGACATCGGATGACCTTGTGGCATAGTCTATTCATGGCAGGTTCATTACCCCCACTTTCCCGGGGCATCCCTCAGTCTCAGAGGCTGCGGAGCCACCCTTGTCCTTTAGCTAGCCTCTTCCCATCTTCTCCATATTTTGTCCACTTTTTGCGGGCAACCCATCGCCGCGTACACTCTATGTTCCACTAAAGCGCATATGTCCACATCTGTGACCCACTGGTCATAGCTTGGTGTATGTTCCGAGCCCCACAGTTGCACAATGTTCCACCTGAGAACCGCCATCGCTGTCGACCAGAGCAATTTCTCATAACGGGAAAGATCAGTTTCACTGGAGATCCCCAGGAGAAGGAGTTTTGGGCATCTCTGTATCATTTTACCTATAATGCTAGACAGTTTATCACAGCATTTCTGCCAGAGCTGCTGTATCTTACTACATTCCCACAGAATATAGAAAAAAGTACCTTCTTCTCGTTTGCAGCGTAGGCATCGTGCATCCGAGGATTTGCCCCAGCGGAAGAGGGCCACTCTCGGGTAGTAGGTGCGGTGCAGGATTTTCAGTTGAAACAGTCCTAGCCTTGAGGAAATGGTCGTTTCTCGCGGGTACATCAGGGCCTCCACCCAGTCCTCTAGTTGAAGTGGACCCACATCTCGTTCGCACTTTGTCTTCAAACTGGTTAGTTCCGGCATCGCAAAGGATGTTATCACATTGTACATGGTAGAGGTGACCTTCCGGTCGACCCGGTCCAGAACTATGTTTCACTCTAATGGGGAGTTTTCTGGCATGTCTTGTGTTATGTGTTGTCCAAGCATGTTTCAGCTGCATGTAGTGGTACCTTTCTGTGGCTGGGAGGGAGAACTTCACCTGCAATGTCTCGAATGGTACCAGGTTGTCCTCGTGAACCACATCTCTTATGTTGGTGATTCCTCGCTGGACCCATTCAGGCGATCTGGGCAATTTTTGTATTTCGGGAAGGTTGCAGTTGTTCCATAGGGGTTGCGCCAGTGTTAATTTCCCACCCCATCCTAAGTACCGATGGCCCATATACTTTTTTTGCAAAGTTTGGTGAGGATTCGTCCAGGGTGAGCAGAGTTATAAGCCGGCCAAAAAGTGCTCTTCCTATGGAAACAGCAATTTAACCATAACTACACATACACATATATTATATATATATATATATTGTTAGGTTTATTTAGAAATTAGAGAAAGTTGCCACTTTAGAGTTTTTAAGTGCAACATTGAAATGAGTAAGCATTGGAATTCAAGTGGGTGGACTGATACCTTCCCAAGTTTGGGCTTGGTAACTGAAGGGACCAATCAGAGAAAAGAGGCTAGACCTGTGTTAAGGGGATGGGGAATAGTTGTCACATCAAAATTAAAAGACAATTGGGCCTCATTACGAGGTAGGAGGTAGCCATGGTGCTACTAGCACCATGGCTACTCCCTTACCGCATACCGGTCCGGGTTCTCGGAATGGGTACTTACCGGGTCATTCCAACCTTGGAGGACCCAGTAAATCCCCATTCTGAGGGCCATTCCCATTCCCATTTGAGCCCCTATAGGGCTCAATGGGAATGGGGAAGTGGCTAATAACGGTACCGCAATTTGCGGTACCGTTATTAGCTCTGAAGTCCCTTAGCTGGTTCCGTCCTTAACACTTGGTCAGACCAGGCGTTAAGGAAGGGACCCGCTAAGGGACCTCGGAATATGGAGGTAAGGGATTACCGGCACCGGCACCCTTACCGGTGCTGGTAATCCCTTACCTCCTACCTCGTAATGAGGCCC